>NC_064639.1:433321411-433921411 GCF_023864345.2 Schistocerca serialis cubense
GAGATAAAGCCCTTGGGACAGTGGAAGTAGAGGTCTTCATCGCCTTCTGGATTTTTGTGGTTAGGTAATCAACAGGACTAACCAGATCGGCAGCCATTGTCACATCGAGATGTTGCCGAGTGGTGTTGCTGATGATCCTGGAGAATTTGCCTCAATCTGTGATTATCAAGGTAGAATGGTTGTCTAAAGACAGAGCAACGGGGGGTAAGGTGCAGGAGCACGGGGTCGTGGTCAGAGGCCAGTTCATGGATTGTTTCCAATGAAAGCTGCACTGCAACAAAAAATGGCTCTGAGCACTATGGGACTCAACTGCTGTGGTCATAAGTCCCCTAGAACTTAGAACTACTTAAACCTAACTAACCTAAGGACATCACACACATCCATGCCCGAGGCAGGATTCGAACCTGCGGCCGTAGCGGTCGTGCGGTTCCAGACTGTAGCGCCTTTAACCGCTCGGCCACTCCGGCCGGCTGCACTGCAACGTTCTTGAAAATAGCCACATACAGAACGTCTGGCTGGCAGTTAGAATGGACTGGTGTATGGGTGGGAGTGTGTGGGCCATAGACCAACAGCGCCAGAGGATCTTCCAAGTCAAGGAGAAGTCTGCCCTTGGAATTAGCAAAGTGACAATGCCGGGAGGATGTTTGGCATTGAGACCGGCCCCAATAATGAGTTTGTCAAATGATGTCAAGGTATGGATGTCCACTTCAAGAAGTGCTACGTTAGGGCTCAAATACGCCATGGCAAAAGTAATAGCACCAAGGTGGGTAGAAACAGTGACCACCATAGCCTGACATATATTACACATGGTGGTTGTAGAGGAAGGTGTTCAGTTCAGTCTTCATACCTTTAATGCCATTAGCATTAAAAATACAGACAACTAGATATATATTGGGGCCTGATGGTTGTGCGGTGGGCGATTCGCCTTATAACAAAATCTGGCTGAGCCCATCAACAAGGGCGATGACCTTGGTAAGCCTGTCCTCTGTCTGATGGATCTTTTGAGCTGTTTCACAAATGACAGCCCTGATATGGGACTCCTTGAACAGAGAGATGAGCTGGAGGATCTCTCTCATGTCATCCCACAAAGAAGCATCTGTCTCCACCAGTTAGGCGATATACAAAGTGGGCTGCTTGACCCTGTGGCGGGCAGGAGTGTGTGCAGTGGCTAGCGTAGGTCCTGAAATGGAGGCCTGTAGTACTTCGTGGGTGTGAGGTGGCTGCAGACACTCTTTCAGTTTGGTAGGCGTTGGCATTCATAACAGAAGACAGATGAGCAGGAGGAGACTGAGCTGCAGCAGCAAATGTGGTCATAGGGGATATAGCCAGAGGGACCTCCTGTGTCGCAGATGCATGAGGTGCCTGAGCGTCAATAGTAGGATGATCGTCGAGTTTACCCCTTAAGACGGGGAAATGAGTGCGGCTGCACTATGGCGGGGATGGCTGATTCATCCTTGGTTTCCTTCTTGTAGGGCAGGAAGACTTCATAGCCTTCTGGTACATAAGGAAACCCTTACAGGAAGCCAGATGGAGGGGATCATGGGAGGTGCTCAAACAGCGGGGACATGTAGAGTTTTCAGTCCCCTGATGCATGTGAGCCTGCACACTTGACACACTGAAAAAGCAGTGAGCAGTAATTGCTGGTGTGTCACAAACGTTGACACCATGTAGGGGCCATTGTGGCCCTTCAAATGTTGCACCTTGGTGCACAGTAGATACCTGATTTGGTAAATGTCTTCGACGTCCATTCTCCTTGTAAGGGAGACAACATGAGTGGGCATAGGGATTAAGTTCCAGTTCTCAGCATCCCTCTTATTATATTGATGGACCAAAGGGTCCAGGAACTTGAGACAGAGTAATTCATCCCTAACATCTGCTTCTGTAACTGTGCAGGGATGGTCTTTGATGACAATATTTGTTCTTCTGTCTCCAAAAACCTGATGAGTGTAGTAGTCCATAGCCCTTGACTTCACAAAGTTGTGGACGTGGAGATAATCGTCCTTTGAGTCAAACAGATACTTGATGTAGTCTTCCTGGTAAAATGCCCGCAGTTGGCCCATGATATGGCGCTGCAGTTCAGTATTCAGTTTAATGTAGCTCATGGGATTCTCCTTCTTTGGTGGGGGTGGCGGTGGATTCCGAGAAGTGGGGGCGGGAAGGGGAACCATGTCCATGGCACCAACAGTTGCGGCTACTCCAGCTTTGGAGGCATCTGAATCCGAATCATGGTCACTGCGATGGGTGCGAGTGGAAGAGCATGTACATTATCGCCATGGGGTGGCACAGGGTCGGAATCCCCAGAAGGCCCTTTGGGCTGACGAGATGGTTTAGATGAAGCAGCACATGTCGGGGCATCCACGTGGCGCTGAGTTGTATCAATGATGGGGGCCGACATGGCTTGACCGTCACTGGGTGAGAGGTCTATCACCAGGCGGCCATGGGAATCGTCGGATGATGAAGAGGAAGATCGGTCCCTCACGCGAGGCTGTGGACAGGGTTCATGTGAATCGGTATCACTGTCAGTGGTTATTAGTGATTTGTGGTGGGAGGCACGAAGCGCTCGGTACTTAGCCCGTTGGGTGGTGTCGGTATCGGCGCTTGCAGCAGCTCGCCGGGACGGCCGCCGAGCACGTGATGTCATATTTTCGCGCAAAGGGGCGGAGGAAGAAATTCATAGCCGCGGATTCCTGTCCTTGGCCCTATTCATGCTTTGTCTCGTCCCGACTGACGTAGGCAGGGCGCTGGCAGACAAACTACACTAACGCTGTCGCTCTATAATTACTCAGGACAACGGGACGCATACGAAAAAAACAGTATTGCCTTAGAAGCGAACGAAAAATTAACGTCGACTCAGACACTACGACTAAACAACCCTGAGAAACACTCGTGACCATAACGAACAACGCGCACGTGCTCGGAAGTAAACACTGTCAGGACTTCAACTTTACTGTTGGAACAGAATCCTCCCCACCTCGTGATATACATGGTGAAAATTATTAAAACCGACAAACTCTGGGAGGTTGTAGGGGACATCAAAACAAATATTTTCCCCTAATGTCATTTTCTCCTATGAGGAGTATTTAAACCAGTGCAAAAAAAAAAAGGCTCTGAGCACTATGGGACTTAATTTCTAAGGTCATCAGTCCCCTAGAACTTAAGACTACTTAAACCTAACTAACCTAAGGACATCACACACGTCCATGCCCGAGGCAGGATTCGAACCTCTGACCGTAGCGGTCGCGCGATTCCAGACTGTAGCGCCTTTAACCGCTTGGCCACCCCGGCCGGCGTATAAACCGGTAGAGGAAGATTTCTCTGGCGGCAAATTAATTAAACCAACAAACACCTTTCTATTTTTTTTTTGTGAGCAAGGCACAACACATTAACACAACCGAATTTCAGTTACACTAGATTTTCAAAAATGCCTCCAATGACACGTAAACAAAGGTTATACCGTCGGATCATGTTCTGTCGATCACGGGCAAAAACCCCAGGAATATCCTGAATTGTCCCTGCTGTTGCTACTATCGGGGCAACCAGATCCTCTTCTGATGCAACAGGAATTACGTAAACAATGTTGCGCATCTCTCCCCACACAAAAAGTCCAGAGGGGACATATCTGGGGATCGAGCAGGCCATGGTACAGGACCATCTCTGCCAATGCACTTTTCTGGGAACCGCCGGTCCTGGAATCGACGCACACGACGACTGAAATGTGCCGGCACCCCGTCATGTTGGAACCACATGCGTTGTCTTGTAGGGAGCGTGACGTCTTGCAGCAGTTCTGGCAATGCTCCGGCGAGAAAATGGTAATAGTGCCTGCCATTTAATGGCCTAGGTAGCAGATACGGCCCAATTAAACAGTCCCCAAAAACACCGACCCACGCATTGATGAGCGCTAGTAACTGTGGCATGTGGGTTATCCTCACTCCAAACATGCTAATTGTGCATGTTGAAGACTCCATCACGCCCGAACGTTGCTTCATCGGTAAACAACACAGAGGATGGAAATGTAGGATGCATTTCACCCTGTTCCAGGTACCACTGCCAAAACTGTGCTCTGGGTGTATAATCAACTGGTTCCAGGTTGTGGACACGCTGTATGTGAAATGGATGTAACAATTGCTCTCGAAGCACTGTTTTTACATTCGTCTGATTCGTCCCCATGTTACGTGCAATTGCACGAGTGCTGATTGAAGGATCCCGCTCCACATGCTGCGAGACATCTTCTTCAAATTGCAGCGTTCTTAACGCGCGACGGCGTCCCTGTCCAGGTAGTCTGCTAAATGACCCGGTCTCATGCAGACGTTGGTACACAGGAGCAAAGGTCGTATGATACGGGATACGGCGATTGGGATATTGTTGTTGATAAACCCGCTGTGCAGCTCGTCCGTTGTGGTGCGCTACGTAGTACGCACCAACCATATCAGTGTACTCACCCCATGTGTATCGCTCCATTAGTAAACAGAGACAATGCACTACTACACTGCTGAACAGCAGTTGCCTACAACGGAAGAGCGTAATACGCCCTCTAACAACTGAAGATCGTGATACGGCCTCTAACAACTGAAGAGCGTAATACGGCCTCCACCGGTTTAAATAATCCTCATAGGAAGAAATGAATTAGGGAAAAATTTGTGTTTTGATGTCCCCTACAACCTCTCAGAGTTTGTCGGTTTAAATACTTTTCACCCTGTATATTGGCAAGTCCACATCTCGTGGCATCTAGTGGTCAATAACACACTACATAAGGATGACTGGATACGTTTGATCAGATAGTGTATCGTGCATAGACTGAAACCGTCTATGTGCTTCGGTTACCTACAGTTGTTGATTTTTACAATATCTGTGGTTGTGATGTAATGCTAGAGCAGCTGTTGTGCCGAGGTAAAGCTGCAGATCGGTGAGGATGCCGGCGACCGCGACAGGTGGAGGTGTGGTTGCGGCGCGGCGGGCCCCGCTATGGCTGGCGGACGTGCGCCGCGCACGCGCTGCACCTGTTCAGCGGCATCGTGGTGAGACGGTGCTGGGCGCACACCGCCACCGAGCTGTCGCTGTCGCCATGGCTGCTGGTGCCCGCGGTGCTCAGCCCCGCCTACACCTCCTCCCTGTTCGACGTCATCTACAACCCGCCACAAGAACCCAAGATCACTTCCATCGACCAGCTGGCTTCATCGTCTCTCGAGATAGGTAAGTTTTCTCAAATTATACACCATTTTGTAGTAAATGCCGAGGTACAGTTCTAAGGTAGAGGTATTATAACGAGAAGTATGCGTGCAGTGATGAATGAACGCAAGGGCACATTGTGTTTCAAGACAACGATCACTGTGAATGTCCCATTCGTACAGTTTTCGGAGCTTCCGTGGAGTCACACGTGAAATAACACTCCGGCCGCGTTCTGGATCCATGATCTCTTGGCGGTGTGCATCGCGCAAACCAAATTATGTTACGTACTGCTTCTTGAATTAATGGGAAAAGTTTACTGGCGGACCCGGATTAATTGTCTGCACTGACACATTACCAAATCAGTATAAATGAGGTCCACCAGCCTCGATTTTGCCCGTGAAAATGACTGTATTTGACAGATCAAAGGTCATTAACTAAGAATCCCGCAGCTATCTTACTACACTACTGGCCATTAAAATTGCTACAACACGAAGATGACGTGCTACAGACAGGAAATTTAACCGACAGATAGAAGATGCTGCGATATGCAAATGATTAGCTTTTCAGAGCATTCACACAAGGTTGGCGCCGGTGGCGACACCTACAACGTCCTGACATGAGAAAAGTTTCCAACCGATTTCTCATACACAAGCAGCAGTTGACCGGCGTTGCCTGGTGAAACGTTGTTGTCATGCCTCGTGTAAGGAGGAGAAATGCCTACTATCACGTTTCAGACTTTGATGAAGTTCGAATTATAGCCTATCGCGAGTGCGGTTTATCGTATCACGACATTGCTGCTCGCGTTGGTCGAGATCCAATGACTGTTAGCAGAATATGGAAACGCTGGGTTCGGGAGGGTAATACGGAACGCCGTGCAGGACCCAACGGCATCGTATCACTAGCAGTGGAGATGACAGGCATCTTATTCGCATGGCTGTCTTGATCCCTGAGTCAACAGATGGGGACTTTTGCAAGACAACAACCATCTGCACGAACAGTTCGACAACGTTTGTAGCAGCATGGACTATCAGCTTGGAGACCATGGCTGCGGTTACCCTTGACGCTGCATCACAGACAGGAGCGCCTGCGATGGTATTCTCAACGACGAACCTGGGTGCACGAATGGCAAAACGTCATTTTTTCGGATGAATCCAGCTTCTGTTTACAGCATCATGATGGTCGCATCCGTGTTTGGCGACATCGCGGTGAACGCACATTGGAAGCGTGTATTCGTCATCGCCATACTGGCGTATCACCCGGCGTGACGGTATGGGGTGCCATTGGTTACACGTCTCGGTCACCTCTTGTTCGCATTGACGGCACTTTGAACAGTGGACGTTACATTTCATATGCGTTACGACCAGTGGCTCTACCCTTCATTCGATCCCTGCGAAGCCTTACATTTCAGCAGGATAATGCACGACCGTATGTTGCAGGTCCTGTACGGGCCTTTTTGGATACAGGAAATGTTCGACTGCTGCCCTGGCCAGCACATTCTCCAGATCTCTTACCAATTGGAAACATCTGGTCAATGGTGTCCGAGCAACTGGCTCGTCACAATACGCCAGTCACTACTCTTGATGAACTGTGGTATCGTGTTGAAGCCGCATGGGCAGCTGTACCTGAACAGACCATCCAAGCTCTGTTTGACTCAATGCCCAGGCGTATCAAAGCTGTTATTACGGCCAGAGGTGACTGTTCTGGGTACTGATTTCTCAGGCTCTATGCACCCAAATTGCGTGAAAATGTAATCACATGTCAGTTGTAGTGAAATATAATTGTCCAATGAATACCCGTTTATCATCTGCATTTCTTCTTGGTGTAGCAATTTTATTGGCCAGTAGTGCAGTTTCCTGCAACGTTGGAAACTACCAGCCGTCATACTGACATCACTCGCCCTGGAGACGGCCTCGTATGCTCCGCCGGCTACCCGTTTAGGTGGATTAGGGAAACACCCAGTCCATTACCTCCAGACTGGAGGAAACTTCATTCACTGCCATATACAATAGCCACCGAAACGAGTAAGCAGGTGCGGTCCAGAAATTATATGTTATGATTGTATATGTGCAATCCAGGTAGCAGGCCGCATCTCTGTGTTCCTTCTGTGGCTTTTGTATACACCAGTACCGGTATCTAGATGAACCAATTTATCTAAACTATTTTTAAAATTTTTGCAAAAGCTTGTAATTGTCTTGATCGCAAAAAGTGCATTAAAGTCTTCAGAACTGAAAAAAAAATCACAAACAGAAAATTACCTCAGGTTAAACTGACTTAAACAGATTTCGAGATCACGCATACATGAAGGTAATGAACATTAAATACTGATGACATTCCACTCATGGTGCGAACTTACAGACAAGGGCAGCTACTATGAAGAAAATGACCAGCTGCTTCTTATGCCTTAGACGTAACCACAACACAAATACGTGTTACGAATGGGGAAAGGCGTCCTATGCGACGTGTAAGAATGAGCACAACATTCCATCTGTAGTAGCCAGCTCAGGGCAGTGAACAAGATTGAAACGACGGCTTTCAACTTCACATATCTACAAGCTGATCACGTGAGTATCAGAAGACCAACCAGTAAGACTAAACTAATACGTACCGTCTTAGACACATGGAGTCAATCAAGTTTTCTCCACCATTTACTGATCTAATCTCTCCAAATCAATGTCACTGGGAACTAAAATCGGTAGGTAACGACATTTGAGTTATCCAACTCTTTAACCACCTCATGGAGGAAGGTTCATTTTGATATGATGAGATACTCCAGCACCCACATATCAGTTACAGCTTTCGAAAGCAGCAACAGATAATCACATCCACTGACAGTACCACGACATGTGGGAGATAGGGACTTAAGGGAGGGCATATGGGTAGCACACCCGAGGGGAGACTCTGAAGATCTACGTATAGAAGTCCTGACTGGAGCTGATTACTACTGAAAAACTGTGGCCGTAGAGCAAGCAATTAAAGTATCAACGTCACTGGTTCTTCTTCCCACAACTTCCGGGTACACTCTTTGTGGAGACAGAAATGGCACTACAGTTAACAAGACGACCGTTAACTTCGTCAGAGTATCTCCAATGAGATGACCGATAAGTCAGTGTGCCGTTATGGGACTTGAAGACAAGTTGAATAACAGAGCATCAAGAGCGAGAATTGACACTCGTATACTACTCTGTCTCGCAAAAGTTCTGAGAGTTATACCACACGGAGAACAGTCGAAGGCTTGTACGCCTACCTTGGTAGTAGGATATACTTTTCTCTAGCAACACCACCACTGCTGAAGTACGTGTTCATTCCTTACAAAACAAGCTGCAACGGAATGAAGAACTGAAGCTCATTTATCACGAGACCATTCAAACAACAATGAGAGAGATCAGGTAGAAGTTGCACCTGAGGACTAGGCAGTTGAAAACATATTATACCGGCCACGCATCATAGTCAAGAAATGCATGAGTGGAAGCATTAAATACAGGATCGTGTACAGTGCCTTATAACACAACTCTCCATCTTTGACTGACACCCTCTAAACAGAACCTGATTTACTGGCGGACATACAATATTGTAAGACTCCGCAAACTTCCGACAGGATTTGTGTGTGATGTGGACGGAACCTTCTTACAGCTGACCTTGAACGAATAGGACAGACGTCACTGGGTTCTTTTGATATCGTTTTGAGCAAAGTGAGAATGGTGCCTACACCACCATGGATAATGTGATAACGTCTCTGTGTCCACCGACTATCAAAAGAATTCAACACAGTAATTTCAATTCAGTTCACATATTTGTTCACAGCGTCCATTACACACGCACACACACACACACACACACACACACACCTGGTGCAGAGGGCAGCACAGTCAACAGTTATCTATAAGTCGCAAACAGATGGTGTGAAAATCTCTTATTCCTCAACAAAGCCGGGTTCACACATGCAACTACAGTGACGCCATAGCTCGTTGCATGCTGTAGTTGCACCGTGAGTTACCGTTCACACAGAGCGCAACAAATACTACCTAGACCTCGTTTCACAGTTTTCAGTATGGTTACAACTTAAATCACATGGGCGGATATCAACGTTATATTGTATGTTATGGCGTTAGAACTGTGAAAAGAGTTATAACAAGGACAACGAAACGCAGATGTTGGATACGAAAATAGATTTGACATAGCAATAAAATTGTGGAAGACAAGCATTGTAAATTAAATAACTCCAGGCGTCTAAAATGCTATCTGTAATGGCAAACCAACTAACAGCTGGCAAGTAAATAATTTTATTGTATCCGTTAATGTAGCCATTCGAAAAGGATAGCTGTAATTTTTAGTTTCGCAGCAGCTACATCGCAATTGGCGGCTATTTTCTGCATACAATCTACAATTTATACAATGCTTGGTTTTTCAGACTATGAGGTTTGCACAAATCGCTTGTTTGGATATGGTACATACGAGTATTAAGTTTATTTATTTATCTATCCAAAAACCATCCAAGATTGAGGGATATGTCATTCATTTGCTTATACACACACACACGCACTTGCTGCTACAGAAAATTTCACAGTAATAACAGGTTATTCTTGTAGTTCCAGAAGCTGCATTCGGGAGGACGACGGTTCAATCCCGTCTCCGGCCATCCTGATTTAGGTTTTCCGTGATTTCCCTAAATCATTTCAGGCAAATGCCGGGATGGTTCCTTTGAAAGGGCACGGCCGATTTCTTTCCCAATCCTTCCCTAACCCGAGCTTGCGCTCCGTCTCTAATGACCTCGTTGTCGACGGGACGTTAAACACTAACCACCACCACCACCGCCAGAAGCTGCGAAAGTGTCTCTGCAGACCACTGTTTCGACTTTTTCTACTGAATGAAAAAGAAAATTTAACAGTAATGTAAGTTGTTCTTGCAGTTCCAGAAGCTGCGAAAGTGTGCCTGCAGATTTTTTTTACTGAGTGTAAACGAAAACACTCTGAAAGCGAATGGAGTATAGCAGCAATTATTTCACAATAACTGCTACAGAATGCTGGTATTTCGAAGTACAGCCATCAGGGAGCAGTCAAATAATGTTATTCAGCAGTGGGGGAATACTAGTTACGTCACGAAGTACAACCGAGTTGACTCTTTGTGGTGTGACGAAAATGGCGCCTCTTGAGTAACGCTACAGAAAAGCTGGGTGTTAACACATGCGACTATAGTGCCGCTGGATTATGCCACTACCTGTGCCGTCATTTTAGTTGCGGGTGTGAAGGCGGCTTCAGGTGGCTCGCTATTTAGCAACATGTTACTAACAAGAGGACCATCACACCTGTTAATCACAGATTTTGATGAGTCTTATGTATGTTGTACATGCCCCGAGCACTTGGCTAGCGGCTTTTGATTCGACAGCTCCTAGGTTGCTAGAAAATCTATGTTGAATTTTTATGTATGCCTTCTATACCGATAACTTTAGCCATTTTCCGAAGACCCAAGTGTAGTGCAACGGCCGGCCGGGGTGGCCGAGCAGTTCTAGGCGCTACAGTCTGAAACCGCGCGACCGCTACGGTCGCAGGTTCGAATCCTGCCTTGGGCATGGATGTGTGTGATTGTGTGATGTCTTTAGGTTAGTTAGGTTTAAGTAGTGCTAAGTTCTAGGGGACTGATGACGTCAGCAGTTAAGTCCCATAGTGCTCAGAGCCGTTTGAACCATCTTGTAGTGCAACGACTAATTTTCGTGGCCACAGCGCTGCCGGTATTGTCAGTGTCATTTTACTTTTTTACTTCGGTTTCAATATAAACAATATCATTAATCACTACATGTCACGCAAAATTATTCAAAAACAGTTATTTTCGGCCTACTAATTTCATCAATAAAACAATCATTGCAGCAAACTTTTTCGAAATGTTCAAATGGTTCAAATGGCTCTGAGCACTATAGGACTTAACATCTGAGCTAAGGACATCACACACATCCATGCACGAGGCAGGATTCGAACCTGCGACCGTAACGATCGCGCGGTTCCAGACTGAAGCGCCTAGAACCGCTCAGCCACTGCGGCCGGCTTTTGAAATGTGTATTCCGTTTGTTACGAAATAGATTACAGAATTGCCTTACTCGCTATCGCTTGCATCGGCTACTGTGCTAGGACAGAATTTTGTACGGTATTTGCCCTAGAAGCAGCCGAACCACAAATTCGCAGAGCACCACTCACGTTTAATTAAAACTGCTGTCTTGCAACACACAAGGGTGTTTCAGAAGCGATACCTGAAAACACAGTTCGTTTAAATTCAAAAAGATTCTTCTCTCTCTAGTCAGCTTCGATGTGAACCACAAGTATTTGATCATCCCTGTGAAAGCAGATACACTAATTTGATACGAAACTAAAGAATGTATATTTTTATGGAATCTCTCCTCGAAGCAATTTGTCTGTTACTATTCAGCAAGTCAGGAACATTTCGAATTTTTTTCGTGAAAATTCAACCTGCCTGGAAAAAAAAAATCACAATTTTGGTAAAGTGGCGTACGCTTGACTGCGATAATATTTATGGTGTAGGCACATGCTTTCCTTTCATCTAAAAGTACTTGGTTGTAAAGTGTCTGATCAGTGCGCCTTCTTCACGTAGCAGTATTGTAAAGAAAATTTGCTTGCCACGGAGGAATGGCACGTCCTAAAAGTTCTTTGTACAGGACTTTCTTGAACTTCCCTGATTTCGTGAAAATGACACTAATATTTTTTTTAATTTATGAGCCAGCAAGTCGACTTTTTTTAACAATCCGACCAATTTTCCCGGATGTTTCTTGCGTACATAGACAACCGTAAGGGAATATATTTCCTGACGCAGTTATAGTATATTGTGCTGTGAAGGAATGACTAATCTTGTTCAGATGCTTTGCTGTACGGGAATGGTTTTCGCTTCTTGTTCCGCTGGGGTTCTGATGTACGTCGATTGGTATTAGAAGCTGTTTTGATCGATATGAATTTCATTAACTAGATAAAAATTGGGAATGAGTGCTTTCGTCCGGATTTGGAATGACACATATTATTTAATGACATTCTGCACGATGAAACTGAAAAAGATTCACATGCAGAATTTTGACCTCTAATGCCAGTGTAGTGGCCATGAACCTAAGCAGCTGCACTACCCTTGCTTGTTCGGTATATGATTAACATTAGAGTTATAAAAGGTAAGCACAAAACGGACAGGTATTTCTGTTAATTATCTAAGAAGGACAGGTTTCCAGGGGTGGGATGGAATTTTTGAAACCATCTACAGGTATATGGTGATGAACTTAAGGGTCCCACATATCACACCCCGCAGCCATTCGGCCTGGCGGGCCTTCGTTTGCGAGCTACGGACGAAAAAAATTAATAATTTTGCGTGAAGTTCTAGAGCATTAAATTTGAGGAGTTGCCTGCAGTGGTGATGTAGCATGTTCGTTAGCATGTGAAGCTGTTGAGCTGAAGACTGTACGCTCAGATGTTGGTGGGTGCTTTTAATTTTTGTATTTTTAATTAGTTGTCAAAATAACTTTGATCATTATTTTTATACAATCAGTGGGTTTATTTGTAACTTTCTTTACATTTCTAATCCGTGTCACGTTATTTTAATCATAGCATTTACTTTTCCATTTGCTCTAATTCTTTCTTCCTATCATCCTGTTTGGATTTGGAATCTTTGTGCATGTGATTTTAATTATTTTTACTTATCTACCAAGATATTTCATGTCTGAAAATTCCGACCTATCAGTTAAAAATCAAAAGAGGAAACAATATATTTGTATTGGCTCGGCAGTGGTGTCAAAAATATATTTTTCATCACTCACATGATGTACATTTTTCTTGATAGGAATCGTCACACAAACATTGGAACACAAATTCCTGTTTCACTACCACTAAAATAACGCAGATGAAGATTTAAACGAAAGAAGGGATTATAAATAAATGCGCAAAATGAAGAACAGGAACAATGAATGCAATAACATGGGAGAAAATATAAGATGATCAAATTGAAGAAATGATATCGAAATTAATACAAAAGATTTATTGAAAATCACAAACAGAAAGATTCCAAACGAAAAAAGGAAAGGTGAGAAGGAAAAATAAAAGTAAATGTAAAAGCTTTAAAATGATTAAAATTACGTGATAAAGGGTTAGAAATTTAAAAATACAAAATTTTAATTTAGTCCTGACAGCAGATAATTTAGAGAGTGTGGAGTTAAATGGAAATATTAAGATATTAGAGTACGCAGATGATCTAAACATCATTAGCGATAGGAAAGAATCTGTAATAGCAAATGCGAATGGGTTAATCTAGGCTAGTGAAGATGTAGGTCTAACGATAAGTGAAGACAAAACTAAATACCTGGTTACTACTAGAATGGCAACAGCAGTAGATCAGGAAATGTTAAAGAGTTGGAGACATGCAGTTTGAAAAAATGAACACATTTAAGTATCTAGGCGTGGACATCACTTCGAGAAAAGACATTGAATCCGAACTGAAGAAGAAATGCGTGCTGCTTCTCACTGAATAGATTGCTTTTATCACGGATATTGTCTAGGAATTTAAAGATTGGAATATACAAAACTATTATTCCACCAGTTATGGTGTATGGGTGTGAGACTTGGTCTCTCACTGTGCAAAATGAAAAGCCGTTTCGAGTATTTGAAAACAAAATTTTGAGGAAAATTTTGGGAGTAAAAAGGGATGACATCAGCGGAGAGTGGCGAAAACTGCATAACGAAGAAGTTCACGAACTCTATTCAAGCCCTGACATAATCAGTATTATTAAATCACGTAGGCTGCGATGGGCGGGTCACGTAGCTCGAATGGACAAGGGCAGGGCAGCATGCAGAGTACTGGTAGGGCACTTAGAGGGAAAACGTCCTATTGGGGGACCGAGGCGTAGATGGGAGGACAATGTGAAAGCTGTTTTGAGGAGCCTAGGTATTGAAGGTGAATAGAAGGAAATATCCCAAGATAGGGACAGATGGCGAAAATACGTTGCTGCGGTAATGGACTCTCGAGTCCTGTATGACCAGTGAGTGAGCCAGTGAGTGAGTGAGTGAAAATTTAAACCAATTAATTGAAGAAAAATTTTTGAATCACGTAATGAGATTCGAAACACTCTTCTGCTCATCGGAGTCATACACTAAATATTATCCTACATCAACAGCACGTGTACAATTGTCAATTTTACGGCTCTGAATATCATACAAAATAATGAAATATTATTTCGTCGATTACTCGCTAAGGCCCACCAGGGTGAAAGGCTAAAGGGTGAGGTACCTGGGACCCTAACATACATCACTTTATGCTCGAAACTCTGTCCGAAAAGGCCTCTGAAGGCTCAACGGTACCGACTAACCGCCGTGTCATCCTCAGCCGATAGGCGTCACTGGATGCGGATACAAAGTAGCAGCTGGCCAGCACACAACTCTCCCGACCGTTCTCAGTCCTGTAACTCCTCAATTGGCCTCACAAGGGCCGAGTGCACCCGGGTTGCCAACAGCTCTCGGCAGACCCGGACGGTCACCCATCCCAATGCTAGCCAAGCCTGACAGTGCTCGACTTCGGTGATCTGACGGAAACCGGTGTTATCGGTGCAGCAAGACCGGTGGCTTACATTACTGAACCGTAAAATTACTACTGGTTCACCAAAGGTTATTAATCTCAATCAATACACAAAATGTAAAGTGGAAGTAGGTGCCAAGGCATAACTGGTGAAATTACACACAGTTTTCAGTAACACTCTTTATTCAAATTTAGTGCAAGACTTTACGATATTAAAAAAATTTCACGCCAGTAAAAGGCAAGTACAGGCAAGAAATTTAATGTATACAACGCGTCGCTGTATAATATTTCAAGCTCAGCTAAATTACAGGTGAATTTCACTTCATTCATTAAATGGCGCAGACTCTAATTTGTCTGCAACATATAAAGACAATTCTTTTTACAAAAGTTCTCAAAATAGATGACCCAAAACGCATGAGTCATGCACACCGGGGGACACTCACTGTTAATAACATTAACATTTCCAAAATATATAAAAAAACAAGTTTTACAAATTTCTGCCAGTCAACTTGCGGCAAACACACACGCTCGCCAGGTAGGACTTGCGAACTTTTACAACATTCTCCTTTCAAGGCAACAACTTCTAACCGTAATGAAACGGCAAACTTTTGCATGGCAAGAAAAAACACAAATAACCAACTACCTGTATAAAACACATAATCATGTTGAGTAAAAGCCTTAAAAGGTATTGAATTGGAAAAAGACACAACAGTTTTTGCTGACTAGAAACAATGTCAAAAAAATCCACTACGGCGTACAGTAACAACCTTGCTTGATTATAGCCAAATATACATAAACACCACTTTACGTAAGTTACAGCTTCCAGATGAGCAGGAATTCGTTATGCAATTGACTAGTTCTTACCACGAGGCAAAAGGAATTTTTCTTCTTTCTTATAGTACCTTTTACCCGTGAGTCTAATAATACTAGTTATGGCAGGAGAGAGAACGGATCAGGTCTTAGTGCCTTGCATTTTAAACAGTACAGTCACTGGTGCCTTAGACTTTCACGGACATGACAGAGGCTAACAGTCGAATAAAGTCGTAGGTAAGCTGGGAGTGGAAAGAAGCAAACCCAACCACAGATTTATTCTGACTCCCCCCCCCCCCCTTCGTCCTCAAAAGGGGAAAAAACGGACCACGCATTCTAATATTACCACATTCCCGCGGGTGGGCAGACGAGAAAGAATGGTGGGAAACACCCAAAAAATACGGCTGGTATAATTAACAAGAATAAGTAAATTGAATGCAATTAAACTTCATAAAATCTGTTAACAACCAATCCTCAACTTCCGGTGCGTTACGACTCCCAGGATTGAACCAACGCAGCACCTCCAAATGCTCTGCCGAGCCGCCTGCTGCCAGCCGTTTCAACGGACGCAGGAAGGCACGCCGATTTTCAGAACCTCCTCGCCGGCCGACAGCATACGCCCGAATTGCAGATCAGGCCCCTCGCGGACCCACGCTCACAAGGGAACCTCCCCATCGCAACCCCCCTCAGATTTAGTTATAAGTTGGCACAGTGGATAGGCCTTGAAAAACTGAACACAGATCAATCGAGAAAACAGGAAGAAGTTGTGTGGAACTATGAAAAAAATAAGCAAAATATACAAACTGAGTAGTCCATGTGCAAGATAAGCAACATCAAGGATAATCTGCGGTCAGGAGCGCCGTGGTCCCGTGGTTAGCGTGAGCAGCTGCGGAGCAAGAGGTCCTTGGTTCAAGTCTTCCCTCGAGTGAGAAGTTTACTTTTTTTTATTTTCGAAAAGTTATGATCTGTCCGTTCGTTCATTGACGTCTCTGTTCACTGTAATAAGTTTAGTGTCTGTGTTTTGCGACCGCACCGCAAAACCGTGTGATTAGTAGACGAAAGATCGTGCCTCTCCAATGGGAACCGAAAACATATTGCCCACGAAATACATCTCACGTATTTAATGCACTCTCGTCCAAAGTAGCGAACAGTCAACTGCCAGCCAGGGAGCCTCGTTAGCAGGAATACTCTCTCTTCCGTTCGCTGTAGTCGACTGACGTCGCGTGTTTCGATGTTTGTTTAGGTGTAGCGTCCCCATACTACGGCGCAGTTACCTCGCATCGGACGGACGGACGGACAGATAATAATTGTCTGAAAATAAAAAATTAAAATTTTTCAGTCGAAGAAAGACTTGAACCAAGGACCTCTGGTTCCACAGCTGTTCACGCTATCCACGGGACCACGGCGCTCCTGAGTTCAGATTATTCTTGTTGTTGCTTATCTTTCACATGGACTACTCACTTTGTATATTTTGCTTATTATTTTCATAGTTCCACACAACTTCTTCCTGTTTTCTCCATTGATCTGTGTTCAGTTTTTCAAGGCCTACCCACTGTGCCAACTTATAACTAAATCTGAGGGGCGTGCGATGGGGAGGTTCCCCTGTCGGGAAGATTCCTTTCGCGACGAGCAGTTGACGCCCCATACTACGGAGCCGCTGCTCGCGTCGCTTACGCTGATGCCGCGGTCTGCGTGCTGTCCCTCTGGCACCGGCAGAGAAGTTGCTTCTCGATGTCCCGACTGCCAACTCTCCACGACAGCCTATACAGCCACTACTTAAACCGAAGCGAACAGCCCACTTTTCCCCTTTCCCACTAGAGGGAGACACCGAAGCCTTCAACTGCGACAAAGGTGCCACCGCCAGAAAACGGAGGGCGACTGCTTCACGCTACGTGCTGCGGCGCGCTTTTCAAAGCTTACTTTTACTACGGTTCAATCACCTTACGGATGGTTTCAAAAACTCAGTCCCGTCTCTGGAGACTTCTGCTTGTAAGAGTCATCAAAATCCGTGATTAACGGATCTGAAGGTCCCCTCGTAGAGCGAAACCGATGCTTCTTTTCTGGCGAGATGACAGCTGGGTGTTTTGTCGGCGGCAGGGTCCCGGCAGCGGCTGCTGGACCTGTACGACGTGGAGGGGGAGCCACTGTGGCGCGGGTTTCGCGGCCGGCCGCCCGTGCTGTGCGCGGACCGGCTGACGCAGTGCGTGCGCCGGCTGACGGCGACGCGCGACCTGGCGCTGCTCTGCTCCGAGACCGTGGAGTACCAGACGCCGCGCGCCGCCGCCGCCGCCTACTACCGCCTGCAGCGGCCCGTCGCCACCTACCCCATCGTGCTGTACGTGGCCAGGGGCAGCGCGCTGCGCGACCGCCTCGCGCCGCTGGTGAGCCGCGTGCTGCAGGCGGGACTGGTGCGGCACTGGGCCGCGGCCGTAGCCTACGGCGGGGCGGCGGCGGCGCGCCAGGCCGGGGACGACGAGGTGGCCGTCTGGCACCTGCGCCACCTCGTGGGCATCTTCTGGATCTGCGGGCTGCTGCAGGCGGCCGCCGCCGCCGTGCTGCTGGCCGAACTCGCGCTGCACCGGGCGCACAGCCACTCGCCCGAGACCACGGCCGGGCCGTTCTGGTCTCTTCCGAGGCTTCTCCTTCCTATTCTGAAAAAAACCACCAAAAACTCTAAAGGAGATCTGTGAACCCTACAATGAGCAACAAAACTGATATGGCGCGCGCCGCTAACCTGTGATCTTGTTCAGAGCGCGCACTGTAATCGATTATAGTTCGTTGTCCTGGTGCGGGTGGCGCTCCGATGGCGATTTGCTATGACGTCGCTGGCGTGTGTTTGCGGTGGCCGGCGGAATGCGAGAGGGTAGTTGGTTTTCCGGGTACTGCACGGAACGTGAAGTTCAAAAAACGGTTCAAATGGCTCTGAGCACTGTGGGACTTAACATCTATGGTCATCAGTCCCTTAGAACGTAGAACTACTTAAACCTAACTAACCTAAGGACATCACACACATCCATGCCCGAAGCAGGATTCGAACCTGCGACCGTAGCGGTCGCGCGGTTCCAGACTGAAGCGCCTAGAACCGCTCAGCCACCAGCGGCTGTCTACTTTTCTTAACAAATGATTAAAGAGTGAGCTTTAAAAACAATAACGGCGGCTTGCCACCATAAAAACAAGAACCTTTTACAATAGTGCTTTTACAGTTTATCCAAAAGACAAAATCCAATAATAAGTTAACTTGGCTTACAATTTAAAATGATTTATATAAAAAACTTTGAGAAAGATAATGGCCCTTGGCACCATAAAATGAAAGAAGCGCAATACACAACCAATAAATATAATAACAAAATAATAATTTGATGCAACCAAAGGGCGAAGGCAACTCCAAATGCAATCACAGACGAGCGAGCTCTCAACACCTCGGTGCCTTCCCACTAGAAACGGTCCCCGAAATAAACCGCTGAGAGCTCCCCGTCATGCCTCCCACAACTGCCCATCACTTACGCAACTTTGTTATGTTCTGTAACATACGACAGATAATATCAACACAAGATAAAATTCAAAAATACAGTATAACATCCCGACAGAACATGATAACCACAGCGCCATTAACTCGGGCGCTCTTAATAAGTGCCGGAAGCCAACACACACAAATCTCAAAGAATTCTCGCTTCCTAAAACGAAACAATAAAAGCCAAGCGCATGTGAATAGTCAAACCACAGACTTAGAAGTGCCTTAGCGACACCAAACGCGACTATTCCACCAAGTTAATAATAACATAGTAAAAAATACAGAACATACTACTAAATGCTGTTACACAATCAAATTCACTAGATCTTGTTGTTCAGGTCCTAGAAGACTACATATATCAAGCAGCAGTAATCCACTATGTATATACTGTACAAAACCGCCCTTCTTCAGCAGACTTTACCTAACACATTGACTGCCAAATGTACCATACATGAACGCAACTCCGGGCAGGACTCCATTTGAGCAAATAAATTAGTACCAACAAATATCGTAACGAGCCACACACACATAGCAAAAAGTTCCGACAACACCGTCCCACATCAGAAAGTACAGAAACCGCTGCTGGAGCTTCCAGGGGAAAATCTGAAGAGTCAACCGAGCCCACACCCTAACCTGGCAGACGACTCCAAAATTCAGCAACTAGTTGTCTCCGGGCCAGAGTATCACAGGACGCCACCGGACCTCCACATCAGACAGGCAGGAAGAACAGGCACGCCGACTCCAATTAATCACCACCGCATGGCCAGCACAGCGGCGAGCCGTCTCCGCCCCAGACCACTCTGCTCATATTGCGAGGCACAACCACCTTAGCGCTAGCCACTAGCAGGTCAGGCAGAGCGAACTTCACGTTCCGTGCAGTACCCGGAAAACCAACTACCCTCTCGCTTTCCGCCGGCCATCGCAAACACACGCCAGCGAAGTCATAGCAAATCGCCACCGGAGCGCCACCCGCACCAGGACAGCGAACTATAATCGATTACAGTGCGCGCTCTGAACAAGATCACAGGTTAGCGGCGTGCGCCATATCAAAAACTATTAACATTTGGAGCCAGAACTGTTAAACTATACTAACTACTCTGTCTGATGAAAACGTGAAGCCTGTACAAAGTGAAGAGTAAATGAAATAAAACCCCTTTTTTTTCTTTATTGTGATTGCACAAACCGCCGTTCTTCAGCCGAGCGATATGACAACTAAGACAAGAATAAAATGTTACATGTAAGGCGATAAAAAAGGGGGACATAAAACAGAGTAAGGGGAGATAATGGAGGTAAAAATATACAGACATGGAGATGTTCATGAGGGTACAATTAAAAAAGGTCGACATAAAGTTAAAAAACACAGTTGGCGTTTCTTAAAACACAAAGAAGACACTGAAGGCACATGCACAGGTTAAAAGTCAGCCACAGTATTAAAAACACTCCAGAACAGCACACTTAAAAGCCACACGATGAATAATGAAACTGCCAGGTGGGATCTGCCGAGGGAGGGGCCGGAGAGGACAGAAAAGGAGGGGAGAGCAAGGGGCAGCAGGGGAGGGGTGGGATGAAAAGAGTAGGGGTGTCAGTGGGTACAATAAGAGGCAGGAGATGAAGAGGGAAGACAACGTAGGAGGGAGTGCAGTGACACTGAAGAGAGGGAGGGGAAGTAGGAGGGAAAACCACTCAGGAGAAGGGAGGGGGAGGAGAGGGAGCCCTGAGGAGGAGGCAGGAGGAAGATGGGGTTAGACTGGTAGGAAGGGTAGATGTCAGGGCGAAGCTCATCATCAGGGAGGAGTAGATGGTGGAAGTTGCGTTGGGAAAGGAGGCGGAGGGTGTGAAGATGGAGAGAGAGTGGCATACAACGGTAAAGGCGCGGCAATGGGCTGGGGGTGGAGAGGAAGGGAGACACCAGGGGGTTAGGGGGATCAGTGCAGCGGACAATATATAGTGTGTGGATGTGTTCAAGGACAAGGGGAAGGTGGGGGAAGGGGATGAGGTCGTGGAGTATGCGCATGGGGGACGGAAGGCGGATCCAGGTAAAATCTCACAGGTTGAAAGAATATGTGATGTCTAATTTTCAAAGAACTTGCGAGTATGAGCCGACTTATCAGTATCATGTCATACCCCTTTGGCGTGGTGGCATGGTCGATTTCGTTTGTGAAGTGAGTCATATAACCATTCTACCCTCTCCTGAGGTAAGGTGGCCCACATCATTTGTAACTGGTCCTTCATATCCTGGATTCTGGAAAAGGGAGGGAGTTGACTCGCCATAAATCAAATGCATCTCAGCCGTTTCGCGGTACGTGTAGCTAGCCATATTACTCCCAAAGTTTCCACGGCCAGAATGGCGGCGGTCTCTGTTCATTACGCCTGTGTTTGTATAGCAACGCTCTCTTGTGACCGTAGCGCCCTCTCGCCGCGTTTGAGACCCCAGGTTCCGAAATTGTTACTGATTCTTGCTGTATGCCCAGTGCACCATGATATTTTGCAAACGTTTTCTGAATCACCCTCGCGCATTTATGATATATCTATGTTGTGCTTTCTTCTTCTCTTGCCCTGCAGTCGTCGATTTTGGTATTAATGTACTGTGCCTTCTTTATTACGCAGAAATTCACACACAAATAAATCATCACTGTATGTTCTTTATGTGATATCGTAACATGTTATGATTCCACGTACAGACAATTTGAGTGATGGTTTGTGTGTGTTTTATGATTTCACGTAAAGAAATCTGAGTTATGGATTTCTTCCTAATAAAAGAGGCGTGCACGCGCGCACACACCCACACGCATCCACCCACTCACCCACACACACACACACACACACACACACACACACACACACACACCCACACACACAAAGAGAGAGAGAGAGAGAGAGAGAGAGAGATCAAACAACCACCCAAACCACTTTAAAATGGGAATAAATTCCTGAAAGTCGCCATGCTATGCTTGAAGAAATGCAGCTGGTATAAGGTTTTCTTACGTAAATAAAAAAGGAAACACTTTCCTGAGGTTCAACAACTATTATTTGCCTACGCACAAACTAGTTTTCGTCCTCTTAGGCCATCATCAAATGACAACCAAATGTCATAACTGTAGAAAAAAACGTGTAACTTATTAATAATGCGCAAACATCGTTAAGTTTCGAGCCCCGATTTAAAATTTTCTTGAGCTAATACGAGGGCTATTTGGAAAGTAAGGTTCGGTTGGGCAGAAAATGAAAGCCATAGTGGAAATCCAATGAAGCATTGCACAGATGGGTTGGGTAGGGTCCATAGTATGCCTGTCGATTGCGTCACGTCGCTCATTTCAGTTCTGAGCGCACAGTAAGCACGTAAAGATGCCTAGCTACACAGTCTCTCCCTTGAGGTATGAAGACCTATGAGAGATTTCTCCTATTTCACGCAGCACATACAATGTAGGTGTCATGTACACTCCTGGAAATTGAAATAAGAACACCGTGAATTCATTGTCCCAGGAAGGAGAAACTTTATTGACACATTCCTGGGGTCAGATACATCACATGATCACACTGACAGAACCACAGGCACATAACACAGGCAACAGAGCATGCACAATGTCGGCACTAGTACAGTGTATATCCACCTTTCGAAGCAATGCAGGCTGCTATTCTCCCATGGAGACGATCGTAGAGATGCTCGATGTAGTCCTGTGGAACGGCTTGCCATGCCATTTCCACCTGGCGCCTCAGTTGGACCAGCGTTCGTGCTGGACGTGCAGACCGCGTGAGACGACGCTTCATCCAGTCCCAAACATGCTCAATGGGGGACAGATCCGGAGATCTTGCTGGCCAGGGTAGTTGACTTACACCTTCTAGAGCACGTTGGGTGGCACGGGATACATGCGGACGTGCATTGTCCTGTTGGAACAGCAAGTTCCCTTGCCGGTCTAGGAATGGTAGAACGATGGGTTCGATGACGGTTTGGATGTACCGTGCACTATTCAGTGTCCCCTCGACGATCACCAGTGGTGTACGGCCAGTGTAGGAGATCGCTCCCCACACCATGATGCCGGGTATTGGCCCTGTGTGCCTCGGTCGTATGCAGTCCTGATTGTGGCGCTCACCTGCACGGCGCCAAACACGCATACGACCATCATTGGCACCAAGGCAGAAGCGACTCTCATCGCTGAAGACGACACGTCTCCATTCGTCCCTCCATTCACGCCTGTCGCGACACCACTGGATGCGGGCTGCACGATGTTGGGGCGTGAGCGGAAGACGGCCTAACGGTGTGCGGGACCGTAGCCCAGCTTCATGGAGACGGTTGCGAATGGTCCTCGCCGATACCCCAGGAGCAACAGTGTCCCTAATTTGCTGGGAAGTGGCGGTGCGGTCCCCTACGGCACTGCGTAGGATCCTACGGTCTTGGCGTGCATCCGTGCGTCGCTGCGGTCCGGTCCCAGGTCGACGGGCACGTGCACCTTCCGCCGACCACTGGCGACAACATCGATGTACTGTGGAGACCTCACGCCCCACGTGTTGAGCAATTCGGCGGTACGTCCACCCGGCCTCCCGCATGCCCACTATACGCCCTAGCTCAAAGTCCGTCAACTGCACATACGGTTCACGTCCACGCTGTCGCGGCATGCTACCAGTGTTAAAGACTGCGATGGAGCTCCGTATGCCACGGCAAACTGGCTGACACTGACGGCGGCGGTGCACAAATGCTGCGCTGCTAGCGCCATTCGACGGCCAACAGCGCGGTTCCTGGTGTGTCCGCTGTGCCGTGCGTGTGATCATTGCTTGTACAGCCCTCTCGCAGTGTCCGGAGCAAGTATGGTGGGTCTGACACACCGGTGTCAATGTGTTCTTTTTTCCATTTCCAGGAGTGTATTTCCTTCTCCATGACAATTCTCGGCCGCACTCTGCAGGGTCAGTGCAGATGCTTCCGCAGTGCTTTCGATTGGAAGCGTTTGATCACCCTATTTGTCTCCCTCTCACTTTTATCTCTATGGCTATGAAGACAACATTTGGGCACAGGCAACGAGCTTTAGACCAGCGTAGAGAATTGGCGGAAAGTTGGTACACAGCTACGACAAATGTATAAGTCGAAGCGGTGACTATGTAAGGAATTAGCTGGAAGGTGTAGCTAACTGTTGCAAATAAAACATTTTTGATTTTCACAACTGATGACCTTACTTTCCGGATATCACTCATATGACATTGAATGTTGCCGGAGTTAGTTCTAACGCTTCATCCCGACATCTTGCTAGTATTATGAAAAAAGTGAACGTAATCCATGTTCGTGTAGAATTCCTCTTACCTGTAGACAGAAATAACGTGACTTCTGAATAAGAAGGTCGACTGCTTTGCATTACATTTCCCTGTTTATTATAAGGGGCGATCAAAAAGTTTCCGTCTGAGAGCGCTGCTGCGGCGCATATGCAACGTAGCGCGTCTCCCATGAGTATAAATACCGATATGTAGGCAAGGGATTAGGTTGGCATTCGTGTCTTTCCGACGTGCGTACGGTAAATACGGAAACGTGAGCAATGGAGACATTATTAGCAAATGCGTCCAAACAGGACCATCGTGTTGCTTTTCTTTTCTTGGTTGCCGAAGCACAAACAGCAGTAGACATCCATCGAAGAACGAAGAACGTGTATGAGGCAGCATGTTTGTCGAAAAGCACCGTTGTGGAATGGTACACGACAAGCGGTGTTGCTGCTTCATGATAAGGCACGTGTCCTTATAGCAGATGTCGTAACGCAGGAGTTACGCCAACTCAAGTGGGAGAAACTCGAGGTCCCTCCCTATAGTCCAGATCTCTCCCATTGCAGTTCTCGCTCTTTCCGTCCCTTGAAAAGGGCCCTGAATGATCGACCATTCATGTCGGACGAGAATGTGCAGCAGGCACTTACGGATTTCTTCACGTAGAACACGGTGTTTCACCGGACGTGTATCTTCAGTCAGGTGCGTTGGTGGGATGATTGCCTCAATGCTCAAGGCGATTTTGCCTGATTGGCGTGCAGATTCTGGACTGTACGCACTTCGAATGGAAACTTTTCATCGCTACTTATAATTTGATTCTGATTGTTCTTCAAACGTGAGAGCTTTCGACTCACATGGAGGAGGTGTGTATGCGGTAAATAATAAAGATAGTTATGAGTTCATGGAGAAATTTTTATTTCCTTTGTTGGAGCAGCAAGGAAAGCTTAATAAATACTGGCATAACGCAA
Organism: Schistocerca serialis cubense; assembly: GCF_023864345.2. Taxonomy (NCBI): domain Eukaryota; kingdom Metazoa; phylum Arthropoda; class Insecta; order Orthoptera; family Acrididae; genus Schistocerca; species Schistocerca serialis. The sequence continues at coordinate 433,346,648 of NC_064639.1, forward strand.
CACCTCGAAGAGACGGTATTTTACGCAAGTGTCAAACAACTGATTGACAATTCAAGAATAAGCGACCATGCATTAACCAAGTACAGCCACAAGGTGTGGACGGATTTATAAATGAGATAAGGCTTTTAGAGAAGAGTAACGTTGCGTGAAGTCTGCTAATCGATTTTCTGGCACTCAGCGTCGAGGGGGAGGGGGAAGTTGGGGGGGGGGGGGGGGAGTGGGGACTTCACTGAATCGATGAAAACTGATGTTGCTGCTGCAGCGCATACAACGGCACATTCGTAACTAAATTTCACATGGTATCTTTCCGGGCGCTGAGCTGAATATCATGGTAAATTAATGTGACAGCCAAGAATTACACTTTGCTATAGAAAGACACTTGAAAACCTGTAAATGTCTTCTATCATGATTTTTTACGAGATTGCGATGAGGAAGTGAGGAGTTCCCTATTCCTTTGACTCGATCGAGTTCTTGAACAAATCCTGTTTCGTAAACCCGATTTCTTGATGCTAACAGAGATCCCAACCTAGGAAAGACCGAGTCTCTCCTCACGTTAATTTGAATTCTCTTTCTCGGTGTGAATCTCCTCGTTTGTCGCTCCTTGCTGAGCATAAAGTCGGTTGACTTCCTGGACGACTTTCATATGGTAAGAACCACTTCACTCAAGGTGCCAGCAACCATCTAAAATTTTATTTCACCCAACTCCTATGGGAACATCGTTTTAACGTCAACAGCTACACTCTAAGAAAAAAAAATCACTCCTTGAAGGAATTATGAGAACGGGACGGGAATCGGTAGATGTGATGTACGGACAAATTATTACACTTTCAGAGAAACTGGATGATTTATTCAAGAGAAAGAACTTCACAATCTGAGCCCGTCAATTACGCGTTGGTCCGCCTCTGGCTCTTATGCAAGTAGTTCTCCGGCTTAGAATTGATTGATAGAATTGCTGGATGACGTCCTGAGGGATAGCTTGCCAACTGGTTGGCGCTTTAGATCGTCAAAATCCCGAGCTGGCTGCAGGGCCGTGCCCATAATGCTCCAAGAGATCTGGTGACCTTGCTGGCCAAGGTAGGGTTTGGTAAGCACGAAGACAAGTAGTAGAAACTCCCATCGTGTGCAGGCGGATATTATCTTGCTGAAATGTGGTCCCAGTATGATTTGCCATGAAGGCCAACAAAGCGAGACGTAAAATATCGTCGACGTATCATTATGCCGTAAGAGTGCCGCAGATGAAACCAAAGAGGTTCTGCTATGAAGTGAAATAGCACCACAGAGCATCCATCAGTCCTGGCTGCCGAGCCGAGTGGCAGATGTCAGTCAGATTCGTATCCCATCGGTGTCCGTGGTGTTGCTATCCCATCGCTGTCTGCGGTGTCTCGAGACAGATCATCGGAACCTAGTTTGAAGCGGGATTCATCACTGAAGACATTCTACTCCAGTCAATGAGATTCCTGGCCGAAGGCCTGTATGTATTTTTCCCAGATAGAGCTTATATGTTACATTCTTCCTACTCAGAAGAATGGGTGATAAGGTTGAGGCAATTTCCCGCAAAAGACAAAGGTTCCAGGTTGCAGTTACAGTGTGGAATGTAGTTTTAATCTGCCATGAAGTTTTATCCCTTTAGCTGCAGAACAGGAATAAAACGCAGTCATTCCAAGCCGTCAGTGCCGACACTCGCTCAGAGTGGTAACGTTCCGTCCCTCGTACTCACGGGATGCCATGGCACAGCACGTAGTCGCAGTCCCATCCGAGATCAGAGTCCACGAGCTGCTGGCGATGTGGCAAGAGCGAGCTAAATCATTCTGCAAATCGCACTACTGGTGGCAAGGATATGTATGGCGACAGCCCTGGTCATATCTCGCCACTACTAAGCTTGTAATGTCTCTTAATACGGCTTGTCGTCTTCTCACGCACGAGACAGGGCCAAATTAGCATTACTATATTACGAATAGTAAATGCCATGCCAAACTCTAACTGTCCTGAGAAAGATTCCAACTAAATCCGAACTATAAACTGGAAAACTTAACATGTCTAGCAGTCAACACACCACCTCCGAATGGCTCCTTGCAACGTCCGCACAAATTTACATACAGGATAAACGCTCAAGAGACATATCAAAACTAAAACATCTCAAATTCCTCGGAGACAAACAGAGTTTGCCTACTGTTAATACACTGTTCCAAGTATATCTCCTCGAGAATTTTTTAAAAATCTGATGCAAATAGTTAAACTAGATAACTGATTTCGATTACACTCAGTGTTCATCTTGAGATCTAAAAATGAAATAAAATAACATAAAAAATTAATAAAAAAGAATTTCTGTAGATAACACTGAAAATTTAAAATTTAATTATTTTTAAATTGCAGCTCTAAATGCATTAAAACGAACTTAACCAAAGCTGCAAAATAGGGGGAACATCACAACAGTACACTTGTAACAACATTCCACGGCGTCTACCATTTAATAATTGCTGTATGCATCACACAAACCTATGAGTTACAGGTGCTGGGTAGGGAAAGGAGGAAAGTGGGATGGCGAATGGAAGAGCAATGATATACTGCGGCACTAACATGTAATAAAGAATGGTCTAAATGACGTAACACAGTTATTGTAAAACAAAGAAGCAGTTTATATTATGCATTTTGTATAAATTTATAGTTGAATTAAAACTGGAGAGTTGCTACTAACTGGACCGCCAGAGATCGTCGTAAGCCGGCCGGTGTGGCCGAGCGGTTCTAGGCGCTACAGTCTGGAACCGAGCGACCACTACGGTCGCAGGTTTGAATCCTGCCTCGGGCATGGATGTGTGTGATGTCCTTAGGTTAGTTAGGTTTAAGTAGTTCTAAGTTCTAGGGGACTGATGACCTCAGAAGTTAAGTCCCATAGTGCTCAGAGCAATTTGATTTAGATCGTCGTAAAAATTCTTGAAGAACACCAAAGTGTTGAAGCCACACGGGAAATTAAGTATTTTACATGGTTCTTTCAGGTGATATTCATATATTACAAGTTCTTCGATAATTACCACCACTCAGTATCTAACAACGCCGCAATAAATTCCAAAATTTCCGCCCAACGAATCATATTCAATATTTTAACGAAATGTTGTAATCAGTACACATGTTCGACTGCTAAATGATAACATAACTCAGAACCTTCAGTCGTTGATCAAAAAATTTAAATGCGTTTCAATACAGTTACTTTGCCAGAGAAAGAATTGTTTCATATCAGTCGATTTCGAAGCTTGTTTATTCGTTTATTCACATAAAGTTTTGGAGAAATGGGTTGCATTATTTCGCACTGCGAGGCGCATGGCAGCGCTGTCTCTCTTGATGCGAAACTATGGCGTGGCTGATTGTAGGACGATCTTTCGGAGGACTGCTTCCGCCGAGACGAAGAAAGGAAAAAAAATGTAAGGAAACACTCCTCATAAAAGAACAGCCTCTACTAAATGAGGCAGTTTAGAATTAGACAAGAAAATAGTGTGCGCCTTTAAAATGTATTTTAAGGCATGTTTTCATAAGAAACATCGTTACAAATACTCTTCTTTCTTACTGTTGCCAGAGGCATATAATTAATGAGAAGGCAGTCAAATAAAGAATACATAACAAAAATTACGCAGCTAAGCAAAGGACAAGGCGAATTAAAAAGTGGGAGTGTCACACTGCCTTTTGAGGTTTTTGTGGGGCACATGCCCACGTAGAGCGTTGCAACGGCCGCTCGACGGTTCACTGGCTAACAGCAACCATACTGCATATCTTCCCAGGCACAGTGTGTGTGTCTGAATCTCTGTGCAGACGTTGTTGGTTTTACAGCTGTCGGTCATGTATTTACGGAAACTGTAGCCGCGCGGAGTGGCCGCGCAGTTTGAGGCGCTCTGTCACGCATTGCGCGGCCTCTTCGGCCGGAGGTTCGAGGCCTCCCTCGGGCATGGATGTGTGTGTTGTTCTTAGCATAAGTTAGTTTAAGTAGTGTGTAAGTCTAGGGACCGATGCCTCAGCAGTTTGGTCCGTTAGGAATTCACACACATTTGAACACACATTGCCGGCCGGTGTGTCCGAGCGGTTCTAGGCGCTTCAGTCTGGAACCGCGCGACCGCTACGATCGCAGGTTCGAATCCTGCCTAGGGCATAGATGCCTTTGATGTCCTTAAGTTAGTTGGGTTCAAGTAGTTCTAAGTTCTAGGGGACTGATGACCTCAGATGTTAAGTCCCACGGGGTGGCCGAGCGGTTCTAGGCGCTACAGTCTGGAACCGCGCGACCGCTATGGTCCCAGGTTCGAATCCTGCCTCGGGCACGGACGTGTGTGATGTCCTTAGGTTAGTTAGGTTTAAGTAGTTCTAAGTTCTAGGGGACTGATGACCTCAGAAGTTAAGTCCCATAGTGCCCAGAGCCATTTTGTTAAGTCCCATAGCGCTCAGAGCCATTTGAACTATTAGGAACACACATTTGGAAACTGCAACAACGCTATATTTGCACCTATTAGCTCATGTTAACCACAGAAGATTACGATAGCCATCTGGCTATGATCAGTAATGGAGTTCAGTAGTTGTAAATTTGCATTTGAAAACAGCGGTCGAGTAGTGTAGTAGTTACTGCAACGGTAAGAATCCGATAAATTTAACAAGAGCGATTGTTTGACACCAAGCTCACCCTGGTCTGTTCTGTGGCCGCAATGGCGTCGTTTGCGAGGAATCAGAAAGGGTACACCGTTCTGTCGACGGCGATGGCATCCTCGCTCTGGTTCTAGAAAAATGTACAGGAAGAATTGTCAACAGGTTAAAGTTAAAAACTTAAGATAAATAAGTTCTGCAAATAGTGTTAAAGTAATTTTAAGTCTGAAACTCCACCATCACTTTCTTGTCCCCACGTAATTCTTCTGAATGAGCTCTGATAAAAGCAGTGGATCAGATTGGGAAATGTAGCGACTGTGCGTTGGTGTTCAGAGTAGCGCAGCAGCTCAAGATAAGTGCTCCCATACGTATGGGCTTACTGTACTCCTCCCCACCGATAAACTACCAGCGTATGTTTCTCCCTTGAGTCCGTGCACAATCTCTGACTCGCAACACTCACCCTCAGAAAAAGGGGAAAAATTGTTGCCGCTGTAGCTCACCAGCAAATTCTTTTCAGTTTTCCATACTGAAAGACTAACTTTGTCACTGTAGATCGTCAGCTCCCGACTTCAATAACATGTAACAGTCTCGATCACGACCATCCCATAGGCCCCCATGCACCTTCTACATCCATGAGGGCTGCTCCCAGATTTCATGAACTCGAAACAACTCTAAACGTCGTTTTGACGTTCAGACATTTCACTCAATCAGTCCTGTGATTCAGAAGGGTTGGCTTGTGACTGAAATGCATGTATTCACATTGACCATCCCCCTTCTACCTCCAGTGTTACCTGTCTGGTAACTGTTGCCTCCTGCTAGGGAGTATCACATTATTAATTCTCGCTAAATGCTACTGGACGAGTATCTCATAGCACGAGAGCCCACGACCAAAACCATGTCTCATCCATTTAAGGCCAAAACCGTATTAAGGCCCCTTAATCTGATTAGTTGCGCAGTAACAGCCAAAAAATATCACAGCTTCACGAAGGTCCCCTGCTACGTCAAAAAAAAAAAAAAGAAAAAAAAAAGAATTGGCGGATGGTATTATCACAATTCGTGTGATATTAAAAATTTACATAGATTTCGTCGTTTTATTACGAAAACTTTTGTTCTCAGACATTTTGCGCGCAATATTTGATCTGAGTGAAGTTTCAAAAATGTTAACAAATTTTACCAAACAGTATTATAGACACCCGGTTTAATTTACTTCCAAACATTCTGAATGGCTGTCAAGTTACCAAATTCTGCTTTCAGATATTTTCGATGTCGCTTAAACTTACAAAAGGATAACAACGTCCGGCGTTTCTTACACTCCAATGTTGGGAACTGATATTTACTTGTTACGCTCTTGTCCATCCACTCACATATCACGACTGTAACAAGTTAGGCCTTCGGATTTCGAAAAAATAATTGAAAAATATAAAATTTAAAGGTTTTCTGGCCAAATTTTTGATTAATGACTGGTCACAATATGACGTGGCGCAGATCATCAGCAACAAAGTCGTCAACACTAATCATGAATATTGGGTCGAAGATGGTACTGTTAATCAAACAATTACTGCAAATCTAATTTCTCAAGAATACGAGGAGGCTGGTATCAAGTTTGTTTACAATGTTTGCCAAATTAATCAATGAGGGCGAGTTCTGTTCGATGTTTTGACACTCAAATTTTAATTATAATGCTTGGGAATATGTAAAAATATCCGTATAGATTTGGATGGATGCTGCCGTTGGTAATTCCCGCCGTTGCAATGATGTCTTACGTCTGTATGAAACAATGGGATCGTCTCTAGGAAAATCTTTAACTGCTTTTCATGCTATGACCGGCTCCGATTACAACCCTCACTCTATTTCAAGGGAAAAAGAAAAGCTACTCACTGTGCCGAAAAATTCTACACGCTACAAAAAAAATTTCACAGACTTGGGCAAATATGCTTCTAATACTAGGAATTTATAGAACGTTTTAGAAGAAATCATGCGCAGATTACGTAAAGAAAAAAGAAATTAACGACGTCGATTCGGCTACATCAAGCGTTTTTACCAAAACATGTAAAATATCAATATTCTTCTACAACTCTTACAGGATTTATCTAATTACGACGCACGAAATCTACCGCCGCGTAAAAGAGAGCTGGAACAGCACTTGCTAAGAATAAAATATATTGCGCAGCTACGGAACAACACTCATACGAAAAATCCGACAGATTTAAATCCCACAGGTTTCGGATGGTATGACAATGAGGGACATTACGACTTTTCGTAGTTCTCCGACAGTCAACTACCTGAAATGAGAGACGTTATTTTAGACAAAGAATCAACAGCCACAAAAGGTATAGTTGACACGAATGTTACTCTAAGATTTTTTAAAATAAATGAATTATTTTGACTAACTACATTGGTCTTTCATAAGAAGTCCTTGAAGATCTTGGTAGTGGCCTGATGGGTGATTTCGATCAAGATAATAATAATGACGAGTCCAACAGTGATTAAAAACGTTAAAATTTTTCACTTTAAAGCAAGCATATTTTTCAAACTTTATCCCACTTTCATTTTGTGCAATTTATTTTAAAAATCCTGCACCTTCATTTCACTTAAGGTGTTTCTTATTCATCTCAGAATTTGAGTGTTGCAGCATAGAATTTCAGGCATTTCCGTAGAATTTTTTAATGATTCCTTTGATATCAGTTTTTCTGCATCTATATAAGTTATTTTATCATGTACAACAGTTAAATATCGGTAAAAATTTTTAACATTTTTAGAACGGTCTCGAAAATGGAAGATTGTCATATTTTCTTCTGAAAAATGATTTTCAGCGTTATTTGACCCAAATCTACTAGTAGAACAGATTTTCAGACGGTTTGTAATGATTCTCTTTTTTATTCTCATTTTCTGTTTTTTCGAACGGTTCTTCGGGTTTGCGCTACGCTACTGTCGTCTCAAAAATATATTTTTGTAATCAGAGAACTATCATTCAACTACATTCCTAAAATCAGACTTATTGCTATGATGCAGCTCGATAAAAGTTCCTGACATTCTTGAAAATGCAGTCACATCAGGTTTGACGTAAAAATTTCTGAAATTAATAATTGTTGATTAAGGGTGATCGAATCTTTCGATTTTATAGGGTTTTGGTCGTATTGCTGTAAGTCAAAAATTTTGGTAATGGGCTCTCGTACTACGGGGTCACCAGAATGTATCTAACACCACAGGGAGCCTAGACATTCTAACCACAACATTCAACATGCATCTCTGCCTGCATTTATAGTCCATAAAACATCTTACGGTATGTGGTAGAATGGCAGAAGGTACTCCTAGCATCAACATCTTTTAACCCATTTCTCTGTCCGTTTTGAGAATGACTATCGGTAAGCCTATGTGTTAGCTCTGATTTCTCTTATTATCTCATTTGGTCGTTGTACGAGACATATGTTGGTGGAACTAACATGTTGCTCGATTCTTGCTGGAAGATTTCTCGCGGAAATTCAGCACTAAACCGCTCTGTGATGCACAACGGCTCTCCGCTAGCGTCTGCCACTGTAATTTGTTGAGCATCTCCTTAACGCCCTTGAGAACGAAGCGACCCTGTGGCGAAACGAGCCACTCTTCGTTGGTTCTTCTCTATTTCTTCTACAATTCCAATCACATGAAGCCCCAGACTGATGGGGAACACTCGAGAAATATTCAAGAATCGGTCGAGCAAATGTTTCGTAAGCCACTTCTTTCGTTGATGTATTATATTTCCTTCAGTTTCATTCTGAAAATGCTAATTTCTACTTTTTTTGGCTGTCATCCCACTTTATGTCGTTCCGGATAGCTACACCCATAATACAGCGGGAGCTAGAAGCTCTCTGACAGTTCTTGCACCTGTTGCCGGCTTTCAACTGCGGAGCGCAATTGACTGTAGGAGAAAACAGTAGCCGCCTATGCTGCTGCGACAACATTGAGGCGTTGCCATAGAGACGTATACAAAATGGCGTTACGTGATTGGTTGCGGAAGATGCGCGAAGAAACCGCTCCAAGCCCACTGCAGCTGTTGGGGATTTTCTGTCGCCGATTCTGCTGTAGGTATTTTACAGTAGCTTGTCGCCAATAGTGTAATCGACCAGTAGTGAATTTCTTCGTCTATTTAACCGCAGCGCGCCACATTGTGAATCGGCTCAACAGCCCACTATGGGCGAACGGGGTAATAACAGCTCAACAGCTCCCCGATGCAAACAAATTAGAGAGCGAACCTGACCACGTCTCGCCGAAACGCCGCCGGTCACTGGATCTTACGTGGTTGACATCGCCAGACTATAGGTTTAGACTCAAATTAACATCAGATCAGTGACCCTACTAAAGTACTGGTCGCATAAAGACTCCTCCGGACACTCGTTACTAGTTCAGAATTGATGTAAGTTACAGATTAACACCAATAACCAAACAAGCCTGAATGTAAATGTGAGTCACCCCCGTCTCTCACAGTATGAGTTCAGAGCTACATGGCTGTTTAATTTTCAAACATCTAACATTACTTAGACACAATTTTTCTGGTCTTACACTCAGCAGGACGTCCATCATCTAAATGCATCCTAGTCAGCTCGCATTCCAAATCAAGAGGACTGTTCATCTCGAAAAGCTTTATTTTATGAAACTAACAGTTATCTTTTAATATCACCGTGAAGTTAAATGTGTATCAAGTCTACTGTTGGTACCGTACCATGACTGTCAAGCATGCCTTACGCAATATCCTAATGTCTGTGCAACAAAAATTACTAAGAATTACATTTTTATTGTTTAACTTACCATAGACATCGAAAACTTACCCTGTATATTGTAAGGTGACAATTATTGAACTACATGAAACAAAATAGTCATAACGTTTGAACGGTTTGCGTTAGGACGTTCAAACTGCGCGGTTGACCGCGCGGCATGACGGGAATTAGTATGCGCTGTATGGTCTGGTTTAGCGCCGAAGCCCACTTTCATTTGGGTGGGATCGTCAATAACCAAAATTGGCGCATTTGCGGTACTGAGAATTCGCATTTTGCAACCGAGAAGTATCTTCATCCTCAACGAGTGGCTGCGTGGTGTGCAATACCCAGTCACGGAATATCCGGTGCCATATTCCTCGATGGCACGGTGACTACCGGACGGTACATGAAGGTTTTGGAAGATGATTCATCACCATTATCCCAAGTGACCCTGATTTCAACAAGATGTGATTCATGCAGGACGGAGCTTGATCCCATCGAAACAGGAGAGTGTTTGATGTGCAGGAGGAGCACTTTTGGGACTGCATTCTGGTTCTGGATTAACAAGGGGCCATTGGTATGGGCCTAGATTGGCCGCCATATTCTCCGGATCTGAATACATGCGACTCCTTTTTGTGGGGCTGTGTTAAAGGCAAGGTGTACAGCAATAACCCCAAAACCATTTCTGAACTGAAGACAGCCATTCAGGAGGTCATCGATGTTCCGATACTTCAGCGGGTCATGTCGAATTTCGCTATTCGTCTGCGCCACATAATCGCTAATGGTGGAAGGCATATCCAGCATGTCAGAACCTAAATTCCAATATCTGTAGTGACGTTTACCTGTCGAATAAATTGTGTGCAAGCCGTAGTTTGTAACTAATTTACTTTGCTTCATATAATTCATTTATTGTTATCCCGTACATACAGGATAGACGAAATAAAACTTCCCTGTCAAATATTTCGTGCACCTCAAGATAGCAAATCCAACTTGCATCATCCCGCCAAGGCTGCCAGTCTTAAGGAGCATGAAATATTTGGTCCCATTGGAACTTATCACAAGCCACCTTTATTTTGCCTAACTTTTACAGGGTGTTCGGAAATTCCCCTTACAAATTTCTAGGACTTGCAGAGCGGACTGAGTAGACAATACTTTGAACTAGAATCCATGTCCAGAAACGTACAGTTTCTGTGCTACAGCCTTTTGAAAACTTGTCTGCTAGGAGGTGTGCAGCAGAGTAGTTATGGTGAGCGGTGCTTGCGACGGATCGACTGATGTCATTTGACGTCTGTCCTACCTCTCTGACACGGTTCGATCTGCAATCACGTGCCTGTGAGTGTTAGGGCAACATGGCTGAGTACTCGTTTGCAGAATACACCGACATGATCCTTCTGGCGAAGTTCACGGTAATGGGCCGCGCGGGGTAACGACGCGGTCTAGGGCGTCTTGCCACGATTGGCGCGGCTCCCCGCGGAGGTGGTTCGAGTCCTCCCTCAGGCTTTGGTGTGTGTGTTACCCTTAGCGAAAGTTAGTTTAAGTTAAATTAAGTAGCGGGACCGATGACCTCAACAGTTTGGTCCCATTGCAACTTATCACAAATTTCCAAAATTACACGGTAATGGAAGAGCTGCTCGTCGCCTTTCTCAAGATCGTTATCCACAACGTTCGACTCCATCGCATACCCATTTCGCCATAATTACGCAACGGCTTCCGGAAAAGGCTTACCTCACCGTCAGCAAGCGTGATTGTGGGGCTCCAACGGCTCGCAGCACATCGAACTGGAAGAGACCATACTGTAAACAACACTGTTTGTGAAAACTGTTTAAGATTCCCTTTAGGTTCTTTGGTTATAAATGAGTGGAACTGTAGAACAAATGATGTACTGGGTCACACCTAATAAATTATTTGCAAAAGCGGTTGCGTTACCTACATATTTTCAAATCGTTGCAGCACGGAAACGGTACGTTTCCGGACATGGGTTCCAGTTCATAAAGTTATGCACCCAGTCCCTTCTACAAGTACTAGAAGACTATAACGGAAATTTCCGAAGAACCTGTATATGACACCGTTTCCGTGCGTTTGTTAAGCCAAGCGGGATTAGCCGAGTGGTCTATGGGGCGCTGCAGTCATGGGCAGTGCGGCTGGTCCCGGCAGAGGTTCGAGTCCTCCCCCGGGCATGGGTGTGTGTGTTTGTCCTTAGGATAATTTAGGTTAAGTAGTGTGTAAGCTTAGGGACTGATGACCTTAGCAGTTACGTCCCATAAGATTTCACACACATTTGAACATTTTGCGTTTGTCAACCACGTCGGAAAACACATCCGCTCAATGCTCTTTCAAGATTCACTAACTGTGTGAATAGCACTTCATATTATGAAGAGACATAGTTTTCTGCCACTAAGCTTTTGTACCCAAGACATACGTAGCATTAAGTTGATCTTATTTTCATTTCTGTATCATGGTATGAAACCTCAAGAGTATGGCTGTCTACAGCAGAGAGGGATGTTATGAACAAATTCTCAGATTCTTTCTCATACTCATCCTTTTCATGAGGACAGATCACCAACTGCCACAGACAGTTCGGTCCCATCTGTTTTATACGCAGATGTAATAATGAAAAAGAAACATTCATTGGGCTCTATGGTATTGTGGTGTATCTGCTACCTGTCTTGCTACTGCTACAACTAGGGAGAAGATGTTCTTTTCCTTGATGGATAAATATTTGTAAGTAGAGTATCTGAAACACTGAAATCATACATTTCGAAATATAATTTCTTCTAAACAAATCGATCGTTGCTTAGTATTTGAGGCAGAGAACGTACGCTATCTTCATTGTAGAGTATCTCAACTCAAAGTCGTTACCCAGTTCTCCTTAACGAATGTATCTTTCACAGAAAAAATCTGGCTAAGAGAAAGTACAACGTGAGAATATTGTCGATAGTGTTTTGTCAGTTTAGTGAAACATGGAAGACGCAAAACTATCTTTCATAAATAATCACTAAGATATTAAAACAAAGTACTATTCAACATGCTGACGTATTGAATAAATAGTACTTACTATTTAGCAGTGATTTTGTTTTCTTATTAAGTTCCATAGTTACTTGTCGAAGGAGGAATGACCTAATGCACACCGTCCTCTGATTCTCCCGTTTAACGTCAATTTTTCTAAATTTTGTTAACTTCTGAGCGCCAGGAGAATAGAAAGGAGAATATATTTTTCTTTTAAATTTGATCGAATGTACAAGTTGTTCCTTACTTTGTTCACCTTCTAGGAGTCTATTTCTGCAACTGCTTCTGTCTAAGTAAGTTCAGTTTTATTGCATGTCTCTGCACAATTAGATCGAAACCCAACAAAGTAAAAAAATAAATAAAACTGAAATGTACCATTGTTGCATAAAACTTTCAATAGAAATAATTCAGATCTGTTGGGGAATCAATATCACTTTGTTAACAGAAAATCAAGGAATGAATACAACTTTCAGTGCAGGAAGTTCTATTAATGTGTTATTTTATCTATTCTGGATTTTGTGAACTTGGTAAGTAACCAAACCAGCCACAAATACTTTTAAAATGCATTTATTTCAGACCCAAAACCGGTTTGGGGTCATGATGCCCATTTTCAGATGGCTAACTTTTCCATTTATATAAATGTTTTCAATAGGAGCATATCGTCAGCTCCAGCATTGCACAAGAGTTAGCACCCCTTTTATGTTGTTTCGATGGTAAAACATGCCATACGTGTGCATTTATTTATATATATGGAGAAACAGTTGTATACACTTACATATTTTCCAGTAGACGTCGCTTCGTCTTGTCATGGTCTCAATGACTTTACAGGTCAATGTACAAGCAACGGCCGTGTAAACAGCACATATATTCTAAACAATTCGCTGTGGTACGTGAAACATATTTCTAAATATTGTCCATGTCAGTTTGGGCTTCACACGTGGGCTTTACACTCAGTGTTTTTATTCAAAAAGCAGATAACATCCACTAAGGAACCATGTCATTGATTTCTTATTGAGCAGAGATCTAAACTAAACGAAGAAATTATGATGAAGGTGCAACATGTTAAAATAGAAAAAACTTTTACTCCAAGAATAAATTTATTATTTAACAACGTAATTCATCCTTCTAGTAAAAGCTTTTTCTCTTTTTAGCACGTTGTACTTTCAACATGTTCGCTTTGCTTATTTTAGATCTTTGCTCAATAAGAAATCAGTTATATCTTTTCTTAGTGGATGCTCCTTACATCGAGTGTAAAGCACAGACTGACATGAAATTCATTTTGAAGTGTGTTTTAAGTGCCACAGTGATGTGTTTAGAATATGTGTGCTGTTTACAGGGCCTCAGATTCTACATTGGCCTAGAGGGCCATAGGGCCCATGAAGAGACCAAGCGCCGTCCACAGTAATGTGTATAAGTATATACAACTGTTCCACCTCATATCTACATAAATACAGATATGTTACCATGTTTTGCCTTCAAAACAACATGTAAGTGCCACTAAATATTAAATTTTTTTGTACAGAGCTGGAACTGATGCCATTCTTCTGATGAAAACATTTATGTAAATGGAAACGCCAGACATATAAATGTAGGGAATGAATGCTTTAAACTGTATGTTGTTGTTGTGGTCTTCAGTCCTGAGACTGGTTTGATGCAGCTCTCCATGCTACTCTATCCTGTGCAAGCTTCTTCATCTCCCAGTACCTACTGCAACCTACATCCTTCAGAATCTGCTTGGTGTATTCATCTCTTGGCCTCCCTCTACGATTTTTACCGTCCACGCTGCCCTCCAATACTAAATTGGTGATCCCTTGATGCCTCAGAACATGTCCTACCAACCGATCCCTTCTTCTAGTCAAGTTGTGCCACAAGCTTCTCTTCTCCCCAATCCTATTCAACACCTCCTCATTAGTTATGTGATCTACCCAACTAATCTTCAGCATTCTTCTGTAGCACCACATTTCGAAAGCTTCTATTCTCTTCTTGTCTAAACTATTTATCGTCCATGTTTCACTTCCATACATGGCTACGCTCCATACAAATATTTTCAGAAACGCCTTCCTGACACTTAAATCTATACTCGATGTTAACAAATTTCTCTTCTTCAGAAACGATTTCCTTCCCATTGCCAGTCTACATTTTATATCCTCTCTACTTCGACCATCATCAGTTACTTTGCTCCCCAAATAGCAAAACTCCTTTACTAATTTAAGTGTCTCATTTCCTAATCTAATACCCTCAACATCACCCGACTTAATTTTGACTACATTCCATTATCCTCGTTTTGCTTTTGTTGATGTTCATCTCATATCCTCCCTTCAAGACACTATCCATTCCGTTCAACTGCTCTTCCAAGTCCTTTGCTGTCTCTGACAGAATTACAATGTCATCGGCGAACCTCAAAGTTTTTATTTCTTCTCCATGGATTTTAATACCTACTCCGAATTTTTCTTTTGTTTCCTTCACTGCTTGCTCAATATACAGATTGAATAACATCGGGGAGAGGCTACAACCCTATCTCACTCCCTTCCCAACCACTGCTTCCCTTTCATGCCCCTCAGCTCTTATAACTGCCATCTTTTAACTTTGCAGCTTCTTCAGTTTTAATCTACCTAAACTGCATATGGCTCTGAAATAAAAAGATTTTAAAAGTATTTGTGGCTGTTTGCGTCATCCACCAATAAGTTCTGTTACTACCACGCATTTAATCCTAAATCAGTGATAAGTTTTGCCAGCAAGCTTCCGCCTTGTCTTCCAAAGTGTTACTTCAGCCGTCAGTGAGTGATGAGGAGCAGAACAAATGGATTAACGGAATGACAGCGTTGCGATTTCTATGACGTCACAGCATAGTGCGAGAGTTTCTGACACGTATTTTATCTCATACGAATATATGAGATGTGATAGCATAATCAAACCGATGCCTAAAAATAAAATAACAAAACATACAAAAACATTTTCGAACTAACAACACACAAAGAAACCACGTCCGGCTTCAGGAAGATTCCAAATTTTATAGTTTACGACTTAAAGCAATTTTGACGCCTAATGGCGTGGACCGCAGTGACAGAAAGAGTGGACAGTCTCCTCAGGAAAGTAGTCGAAAACCGAACTGACAGCGATGGTGAAAATTGTCTTTCAGATACCGGAGGGTGCCTAGATTGGTTACCGCAAGGATTGCATTTAATTTTATCATACAGTTTCTACGTTTTCTTAGGTCTGTTTTCAATCAATGTCCGTCTTTTGGTAACTGTGAGGACGTGTTACACTTTATCTGATAGTATTATAAATCACAACATGAGGCAGTGTGTTTTCCACTGAGAGTAAAAAATGCAGCAGTAGCTACAGTAGCTACTTCCGAGGAATAGGGTGTGGTCAGTCAGGGTAGCGCCACTGTGTGAAGCTAAATTGGGCTCATCGATTGCCCGTACCTGGTGAAATATTTTGGGTGGGCCGGGAAGCCTGTTCAGATACGTATTGATCCGACTTTGGAACGAACCACGGGGTACCGTTACACGTAACCCAGGCTAGAGTACTATTGCAAACCGCTCCTGGAAGTCTCTTCAAGGGGCATCCGGCAGTGATGGAGGCATCCAGACGAAGAGCTTACCGTCCTGCGTTGGTTTGTTGTAACCTGTCCATGACAGTGAAGAGATACGGAAAACATATACTTGTACTAGATCGACACCTGATGATAACTCTATTTACATTTGTACTCATGTAAGATCTCCAGTTTTAAAATAATTTAAAGTTAAGTAGATAATACACTTAACAGTTCTTAAATGTTTAAAATTGTAAGGTACTGTTATTGCACATAAATTGAGCCATCCTATTCAAACCGCCGAAAATCCATTTTTCAGCAAATCAAGTGAAACTGATAGTATTCATAAAAAGATTTTTTTAAGGAAAATGTTGCCTCTGACTGTTTTTACTGTCTAATGATTAGTGGTTTTAACTACCGACCTAAAGTTCTCTGATTCTAGCTTTTAAAAAAATTACGCGTTAAGACTGCAATTCAGGTTTAAGGTGTCGGACTACATCCAGCATCTCTACTATCGTCTCCATGGGAGAATAGCAGCCTGCATTGCTGCGAAAGGTGGATATACACTGTACTAGTGCCGACATTGTGCATGCTCTGTTGCCTGTGTCTATGTGCCTGTGGTTCTGTCAGTGTGATCATGTGATGTATCTGACCCCAGGAATGTGTCAATAAAGTTTCCCCTTCCTGGGACAATGAATTCACGGTGTTCTTATTTCAATTTCCAGGAGTGTACATTCACAGGATGTACTCTCCTAACATAAACTCATATTCATCACAAAACCAAAACAAACAAAAATATAAATTCCATCGTGGCTGCTCAGGAGTGGGTTACCGGGAAGTGGATGAATACTATAAGAATCCAAGTGTGGAACACTGAAAGACTGAATATAGTGGTAACACAGGAAAATCTCTAATGATAAAAAGACTAGCGAAATTAAGATTTAGGAGGGTCGGTGAAGTGAAATGAAAATAGGACAATAACTTCTAATGACGAACAACGTAGTGAGCACATTATTCTTCTAAGGTCTTAAATCTGTCAATGACCTTTTCAAGGGGAAAAAGGCGAAGTGGAGAAGAATACAGAGGTTCATGGCACAGACTTGCTCTTAGGTTGCCATACGATTCCTAAAGCAGGAAGGATCAACGACATGCGTACACGGAAGGCAATGGAGGCAATGAATTCAAGGTGGCAAAAATACACTCCTGGAAATGGAAAAAAGAACACATTGACACCGGTGTGTCAGACCCACCATACTTGCTCCGGACACTGCGAGAGGGCTGTACAAGCACGGCACAGCGGACACACCAGGAACCGCGGTGTTGGCCGTCGAATGGCGCTAGCTGCGCAGCATTTGTGCACCGCCGCAGTCAGTGTCAGCCAGTTTGCCATGACATACGGAGCTCCATCGCAGTCTTTAACACCGGTAGCATGCCGCGACAGCGTGGACGTGAACCGTATGTGCAGTTGACGGACTTTGAGCGAGGGCGTATAGTGGGCATGCGGGAGGCCGGGTGGACGTACCGCCGAATTGCTCAACACGTGGGGTGTGAGGTCTCCACAGTACATCGATGTTGTCGCCAGTGGTCGGCGGAAGGTGCACGTGCCCGTCGACCTGGGACCGGACCACAGCGACGCACGCATGCACGCCAAGACCGTAGGATCCTACGCACTGCCGTAGGGGACCGCACCGCCACTTCCCAGCAAATTAGGGACACTGTTGCTCCTGGGGTATCGGCGAGGACCATTCGCAACCGTCTCCATGAAGCTGGGCTACGGTCCCGCACACCGTTAGGCCGTCTTCCGCTCACGCCCCAACATCGTGCAGCCCGCCTCCAGTGGTGTCGCGACAGGCGTGAATGGAGGGACGAATGGAGACGTGTCGTCTTCAGCGATGAGAGTCGCTTCTGCCTTGGTGCCAATGATGGTCGTATGCGTGTTTGGCGCCGTGCAGGTGAGCGCCACAGTCAGGACTGCATACGACCGAGGCACACAGGGCCAACACCCGGCATCATGGTGTGGGGAGCGATCTCCTACACTGGCCGTACACCACTGGTGATCGTCGAGGGGACACTGAATAGTGCACGGTACATCCAAACCGTCATCGAACCCATCGTTCTACCATTCCTAGACCGGCAAGGGAACTTGCTGTTCCAACAGGACAATGCACGTCCGCATGTATCCCGTGCCACCCAACGTGCTCTAGAAGGTATAAGTCAACTACCCTGGCCAGCAAGATCTCCGGATCTGTCCCCCATTGAGCATGTTTGGGACTGGATGAAGCGTCGTCTCACGCGGTCTGCACGTCCAGCACGAACGCTGGTCCAACTGAGGCGCCAGGTGGAAATGGCATGGCAAGCCGTTCCACAGGACTACATCCAGCATCTCTACTATCGTCTCCATGGGAGAATAGCAGCCTGCATTGCTGCGAAAGGTGGATATACACTGTACTAGTGCCGACATTGTGCATGCTCTGTTGCCTGTGTCTATGTGCCTGTGGTTCTGTCAGTGTGATCATGTGATGTATCTGACCCCAGGAATGTGTCAATAAAGTTTCCCCTTCCTGGGACAATGAATTCACGGTGTTCTTATTTCAATTTCCAGGAGTGTACATTCACAGGATGTACTCTCCTAACATAAACTCATATTCATCACAAAACCAAAACAAACAAAAATATAAATTCCATCGGCAAATTAGTTCACATTCAAGTCTCTAGGTTGTGGCTGCTCAGGAGTGGGTTACCGGGAAGTGGATGAATACTATAAGAATCCAAGTGTGGAACACTGAATGACTGAATATAGTGGTAACACAGGAAAATCTCTAATGATAAAAAGACTAGCGAAATTAAGATTTAGGAGGGTCGGTGAAGTGAAATGAAAATAGGACAATAACTTCTAATGACGAACAACGTAGTGAGCACATTATTCTTCTAAGGTCTTAAACGAAGCCAACGTTACCAGCACTTTAGAGATTTACAAATCCACATCGCAGACCATCTGTCCTGAATCGGATATGTAGGAAACACATAGTCACAAGGAGCTACAGGGATATATGTAGCTTAGAAATGACATCAAAGCAAAGAACCAAATCGGAATTGAAGGGAAGTATGTGTAAGGAAATACAATAAGAAGGGCTAGTACTGTGTATGGAGCAAGTAAATTCATTTTTTTTCCGAAATAGGAGTGCTCATCTGCAGTGAGGGTGGGAAACCTATTTTGAGCGCAAATGAAAGCGCAAGTTTACAGCAGCTGAAGAAGAAGAGCAATAAATTGATGTGGATGAAATAGACGATACAGTAATGAAATTTAAATTCGATAGAGATTTGATATAAAAAAACATTACGACTCGATGAAATACCAATGGATTTCGCATAACTTGTGTCATGTATAGGAACTAGAAGGTTATTTTGAATTTGTGCGCAAGACTTATGCAATGAGAGACTATACTCCAAACTGATACGACAGTATTGCATAAATCTGTTCATCTGTATTGCTAGACGCCTAAACCGGTTACCTGATCAGTCGGTCCCAGCTGAAGGCTTGCTATGTAACGACTTCCACGAGCAACACCAATTTGTTTTTCAGTATTTCATATAGTTTTTCAACGAATTTAAAACTTTAAAACACTGTCTTAATCTACGCGTTAAGAGGTCCAATCTTACGTTAAAAGTTTAAGTAAACTACAATGAAGAGCCAAAACATTATGACTACTGTCCACCTCGAGGCTGGATTCTTTGCTTATTGCGTCACGAGGCCGCAATAAGGAAAGAATGTAAGCGGAACAGAGACAAGTGGGCAGTCACTATGGCGGAGATACGGGCGCAAATGCGGAAATTCAAGGATATGATCGGTTTTGACAAAGGGCACATTGTTGCGGTGCTGTCACCGGAAACTAGAATCTCTGAAACGGCCGGGCTGGTCGCTTGTTGGCATACTACTGTCGTGAGAGCCTACGAAAAGTGGTTGAAGGATGGTGAAGTAACGAGTAGGTCGTATGGTATTAGACGACCACGTCTCATCACAAAACACAGTCGGAGGATCCCCCATTGTGTGAGCCAGGCTAGGCAGCGTTCTGTGGCAGATATGACGACAGGGTACAGTGTTTCGGAGCACTCCGTTCGAAGGCCACAGTTGAACATTGTTGAGCCCCTTCACGTTTCTGTGGTAACATAATGACGTCGTCAGTTATGACTGAAACGGACATGACATCACCGAATTTTCACCGTGGATTCGTCTTTTGAATAAATCGCATTTCCTTTTACACCAGGTAGATGGTTGCGTCGTTACACGCCGTCATCCTGGCGAATGGCTGCACAAAAAATACACAGCGTCACAGGTGCACGCCGATGAGGGCATAATTATCCTATAGGGTGCGCTGAGTTGGGCTTCCATGGGATCTGTGGTGGTAATCGAAGGCATCATTGAACTACTTGATTATTATCGCAAACCAACTGCATCGCTTCATACTTGAAGTCTCCTACTATGGCGATGACGTCTTCCAGCATGTAACTGTCTGTGTTGCAAGGTCTGAATCCTATTACAGTGGTTTGAGGGGTATGACAGCGAACTCACATCTGATGTCTTGGACGGTAAATGTGCTTCATCTGAACCCATTGGAACACATGTCGGGCACCAGCTGCATGATCGTAAACCACCATTCCGTAATTTGCAAGAATTGCTTGATCTGTGTGTAGAAAACTAGAGCCGCATACTTCTGGAATCCGGTCAATGACTTATAGAATCCATGCTAAGCAGAATATCTGTTGGGTTTGAAATGTCGCCCACCACGCTATTAAATAGGTCGTCACAATGTTTTCTTCTCGTCAGTGTGTTAAGGTTAGAATCTGTTGCCCTATGTGTCTCGAGGTAACGTAATTCAAGTCGCGCAAAATATCAAGTATCCAGTATTTGAGAATGAGAACACTTAGCGCTTTCCAACAAGCTTTACACATAATTTCAAATCTTTTCGAAACTTTTAGTGGCTGACAGCCCAACAAAATAATGAATGGAAAAGTCTATGACTGCCATGTTTTCGCTATTCGTGCATGAGGCACGACGTTTTAATTTATTACTTCTTTACTACTAGCTCTATTCGCAATAGATTTTTGCACACAATATCCGCATGTACTAATGAATTTTCCTGCGAAATTGTATCATTTACAACACATACTTCAGAAGATAGGCCGTCATAAACACTCAGATAAATGAAAAACTAGATTTTTCTAAAACGGTAGTGATTTATGTGTGGGAGTTTGAGTTTTTAAAGAGTCTGTGGTGTGGCTAGGAGTTACTGGTGCAGCCTAAGAGGGGATAAATAAACTCCCTGGTCTAAGTTTCAGTCACCCCTTTCAAAGATCACAGTGGTGGCTGTGTAGCACTGCAGGAGGTGCAGAGCAGCCATCAGGCAGTCATTGGACCTTCAACCACCGACGAAAGTCATAGCAGTGAAGTATCCGCCTCTGTCAGCTGCAAGAAATAAATTCAGTAAGATGTGGAGACGTGGCAGAATGGCATAAATGAGCAGTAAATGCCCATGACAACACCGGGAATGAAGTTGCCCGAGTTGTTGCTGCTTCAACGCGGACTGTCCATTGTGTCTAAGAGGAATGTTGTACCATCCACAGCCATGTGAAATGGAATAAGACTAGCGTTCGTAAGGACAGGGACCGAGACCGGTGACGACTTCCTTGCCTTGTCAATGACAGTCGGTTGTACATACGACAGGAATAGTTGCTGTCAGTGAATGCAATTCCATCTCAACTAATTTCCGAGTGCAGATTGCGAAGGGAACTGCATACAAAGAACATATAAGGAGGTTAAACGCAAAGGCGAACATGTCTGCAATTTACAAAAAATGAGATATGTAATGGAATGGTACACGTAGGATAAACAGAATCTAAATATGTCGTGCAGTTTAAGTGAAATAGAACATGTGTCATGATACGAGCCTGTGAAGAGACGCTGATTCCCGTCACGTGATTTCCATTCCAGTCAGGGCTAGACGTCCCCGCGAAGAGCAGCTGTTAGTATCAGTTTTTTCTTATGTGCTCTCTCATAATAAAACTGCATAGTACTAACATCATTCATTATTATTACGAGGACAGAGTTACTTCTCTGCTAATTGCATTTTCGATAAAGCTGAGAAATTTGTACGAAAAAGGCCAACAGTTGCAACAAAGGGGGAATATAATGAGGTCTACCAGTCAGTGCGTAGAGAAAGAAACCTTGTTGAAGATTGGAGAGTGATAACATGAAATCCTTATGTAAAGGCCTACGAAATGTAGATCACGTAAGTGATTTGAAACGAATTTTTATGTGCAAGAACGCACGCAAGAACGCACTCACATTGATATGAAGCCAACTGTATTCTACAGGTCCCAGCACGATACATAAGAGCTGAAGGTTCTTTAAAAACGCGGATGGACAGTTACTTTTCTTTTATGACTTTCTCAGCCACCCTACCTCAGACGACAAGAAGGAAGGTGTTGATGGTTTACTGTAAACTATTTTCGTGGAAGACTAATAAAACTGAGAGGAGTTAAGTTGGTATACACGGTTGACGATATATGCATGTTGTTCAAATGCATAAATAGAGAAGATTGTTCGTATTTGTTTACAAGATGCTTCTGGTTTATACGTTTAAGTGTTAACAGTTACCTCAAAGTACCGTTCTAATAATTGGTAATGCCATTGTTACATCACTGTATTCTGTTACGGTGATTTGAAGTATTTTAAATAATTCTGAAGTACCAATAAAATAAAAACTTTCGGTAAAACACTGAATATTACAGCTGCCATTTATTATTTTTTCCATGATGTCAGATACTGAATTGTTGTAAGTACGTAATATGATATAGCATAGCAAGCATTACACAATAATACATAAGTTATTTTCAAAAAACAATATATCTGCTTTTTAAAATCATTCAAAGCCGAAAACGTCCAAATGGTTCAAGCAAATGAGAAAATCTTCGTATTTAAATGTACTTTTTAATGCAATATTTCCATTGTAGATTTGATTTACAGACATGAACTGTTTTGGCGCATAATTAAAGGCGTTTGCATTGCAGTATGTTACTTTCATTTACATGTGTGCCTGAAATAAGTTTTATGTTGATTGTGGAAAACTGCATTTAATCGACGTGTCCGTATTTGCGTCTCATCTTCTCGTTTGTACTCAGGTACATTGCTCTCAGCGCCACAACAAGATGCACGTCTTCAGCGGCGCAAATAATACAGAAACTAGACGGCAGCTAGAGACGTGATTTTGCTTTTTCAAATGGAGCAAGACGACTAGTGCCCAGACGGCTCAATGTGAGGCGTTTAACCAGCATTATGTAGAGGCGTAGTTCAGACCAGAGGTCATTCCATGACGTTTCAGGGGAGCTTTTCGTACAGTGACTTGGGCACGCTAATCCATCGTATTGTGAATTTGAACCAGGATGTTTATTCCATCATTCTCGTTGTTTCTCGTAGATTTTCATGATGAATATATAATGGACACTCCCATCACCCAAGATGACAAAAGATGCGTTCACAGGGCTACATGCTTAAGTTTCTGGTTTAATGGACACTGAGGCACTCTATAGAAACTAGACCTAGACCTAAATCCCATAGAAAACGTATGGCAATATTTGAAACAGCTGGTAAAATATAGCAGTTCGGCAGTTCTACAGTATCTAATCATTATTTAATGGCTGTTCTACGATATCGATTCATCAGTTAATGGTACAGCTGGATATGGCATATCTGAAGAAACTTGTGTAGTCTCATCCACGCCTAACTGCATTGAACAGCATGCGTATATCGTTATTAAGAACTGACGCTTTCTCACACGCTATTACCGTGATGACTGCTGGGGGTGACTAATTTTTTTCGGTTTGCTTGACATCTATTGGACGATTACTTTGCTATCTTGAATTGATGACTAAAATATCTAAATGATAACTGGATCATTTTGAAGAGTGAATGTAAAAGATAAGCGTTTCTGACCCATTGAAGGAGGGAGGAATAAAGAAAACTTCAGCTACCTCGCAATAATTTCTCGCTCAGAAATTAGGAAATTCGTGTTTCAGCACTTTTGAAACTTCGAGACTAAGGCGGTGAAACACTGGGTGCAAAGGTTGTTTTAAATAAATCAGAATTTTTAAAAGCTGTACCCATTAAAATTGGGATTTGAAGTTTCACTTAGAAACAAAAAATACGTCGTTCATTGTTTCTGGACATTCAGTCCCTAAGGGGTTGAAAATCTTATGAAAATATTTCATTATGAAAGCATTTTTAAAGTTAAATCTATGGAAATCTCGATGTGCTATTTTTGTCAGAAATAGAAAGCTCAACCACTAAGGAAATAAAGTATTGGGCGAAAACTTTTTGTTTGAAAATGATTTTTTATTAAAAGACTACTAAAGTAAACTTAGAGCTGCATCTATGGAAATTCGACTTGACTTCTCGGTTAGACATAAAAAGTACATGTTCAGTGTTTTTGAAAATATTTCGTTACATCAAAATATTTTTGAAGCTAAATCTATAAAATTTGGTATTTGGCTTCAAAAGAAATATGTGTTATAGGATGAAAGTTTCTATAGAAATATCACAACAAAAGCTCAAAACGCAGGATTAACAAGGATCTCCGACTCCAGCGACCAGTATTGTTATTTGGTCAGAAGTACATTCGAGAAGAGAGTAATTTGTGAATAACAAAAATTCAGTTAAAGAAAAAAAACGCAAAAGAAATCTGTGCGCACGATAGATTCTGCACGAGCGAAGTAGCGGGTACAGACCTAGCGTAACATAAGAGTGGCTGGACCGGAATTTTTGTGTGACTTTCAAACAATAAGCATGCAATCCTTCATCGTTATAGAACATGATCTCCAATTCCGTTATACTCATCGAAGTATTCAGATATCACAGTAATTTTCTCTTACGTAGGTTCTTATGTTTCGTGAGTCTTCACTTCCAAGTCGTGTTTCAGCTTTTCTATAGATTATTTTACATCAACCAAAAACTCCTAACCAAGATCCTCTTCATGCTTGGTTTGTGAGGCTCCTATACTAAGTAAATTGTTGGGATTCGTCATTAATGAGCATGAAGTTGCCAAAATATGATACTTTCCGAGTAAGTACAGAACGTTCTTTTCGAACTTGCTTTCGCATACTCTTTGCTATGTCGTTACTGAAGTGCACGTTAATTGGTCACATCATTTCTTTCTAAATTCTAAATTATTGAAGGATTTTTGTCCTACCTAAGGTGGGAAATTACATGGCATTAACTGATAAAGTAAAAGAACAAAAATATTTTTGAGCCTGTATCATGCCTGATTTGCAACAGAGTGTACTGTATTACGTTGTATGTTATAACTGATAACGTTTCGAAACTCTGGTCAACAACTGATGCAGATGCATAGATCTGTAACCTGTGAATAGACTTACTTTTTACTTTTTCGTGTCCGGAAACTACAATTTGTTTGCCCAGTATTGGGCAATGTCCAATGCTTCTTCTTTAGCCAGCCGTAGATCGTCGAGGGTGCATCTGTGGGGGCAGGCAGGGCATTGTAGAAGATGTTCCATGTCCGGTCGAGTGCCGCAGTCGCATTTGTCGTCATTTTCGTCCAACAAACCCCATTTGATCAAATTAGATTTCATAGGAGCCACCCCAGTTCTGATGCGGTTAAGCATTCTCCAGGTTTTCCAATCACCAGAAACGCCGCTTGGTGCGTCCTCTCTTAGTGGATAGTAGATGGGGGGCTCATCTAAGGCGCAACTTAGGAAACGGCGTCTGGATTTGAGTCTGCTGGGGCCACACTCTAGGCCAAATATTGAGTGACGGGCATCAAAGGTTTGTTTTAGCTTCTCAGTATGTTCATGGGCTTTCCTACGTGAGTCAGGGTTTGTGAAACCTGCGGCCCTGTGAAGATTTTCTATGGGGGTTGGTCTCATGCAGCCTGTCGCTATCCTGCATGTTTCATTCAAGCTAATACTACATTTTTTGCGTGGGCGGATCTGCACCATACCGGGCAGACATATTCGGCAGTTGAGAAGCACAAAGCTACAAAGCCTGTGAATAGAAACTAAAGTATCGTTGGTAGTTTCCCCATATGAGTTAGTGGTCCCACTGCACTACATAGTGCAATATAATGTGAACAAACTGCAAGGCAGAGATGGCTGACTCTGAAAACTAGACGATACATGGCACTGTATCTACTGACTGTAGATTCGTCGTTACGTCAAAATAGTTTTGAAGCAAAATCTGTAAAATTTGGTATTTGGCTTCAAAAGAAATGTGTGTTATAGGATGAAAGTTTCTATGGAAATATCATAACAAAAACTCAAAACGCAGGATTAACAAGGATCTCCGACTCCAGCAACCAGTATTGCTGGCTGTGAAATTGTAAAATGGAAACTTAAGTCTTAAATGAATGAGGAATGATTTACAGGAGGCTATGCAATGAAGAGAAGGGGGTGATTACAGGAGTACGGCTCAGAGGGTGCTGAAAGCCCTAGTAAGGCAAGATTGATAAAAATTTAATGTTCCACGGATTACCTACAGAATTTGCTCTTGCTTGTACATTTAATACCTATTAGTTTGAGGAGAATGTGCCTGTACAACGGTGATGGTGTCACAGATTCCAGCTGCACTAATCAAAAACTTGTTCGCCTAATGAAGAATAAATGCTGCCCTCAGATGCACCCTGCCTATAATTTTTTGATCGTGACTGCCTATGTGTTTCGTACTTTCCTGCTACATCCCTATTTTCCTTCTGGTAACGGTGTTGCAAAAGAAATTCTGAAGTGTAACTCAGTAATACATCTAACAACAAATCATGACAAAAATTTTGTTTTTACACTGTTTGTTGTAAGTTTTGTCAGGAAGTCAACAAAGAAAATAATAAATAATTTTTAGTTTACCACTTTTACTTCCTACAGGATTTAGCTCATTACATTTTTCTCGTCTATCCTACCTCCTTCTTTGCAACCGTTAAAACTCGGTTACTGTAGAGGGCCGCCAGAAAATCCCAGCAATGGAGCTGTTTGGAACAAGCAGAATTTTGATTTTCAAGTTCCTGTTGAACATCCATTTATTTAAAAACTATATCGTTGTAATTGTGGTAGTGAATACTACGTCGTATATTGTGAATAGTGGTCTGAAATACTTCTAAACAAGTAATTCAAAATGTGGCTTTGTATCATTCTCGAACCGATTTTTTCACGCTGTATAACACACACTATCCGACCGACTCGCCCACTGTCAGTCCCTGAAGCATGCGTAGAGCATTAGTTTTGCATAACTGAATATGAAAATTCGACATGTCGTGAGCCGCTGCGTGCTGTAATCAAATCTTCTACGTAAACAGGCCTGGATCAGAGAGGGACTAGATATGTAGAGAGGGACTAGATATGTTCCAGGGGAACACGCTTTGTGTATCAGTTGTCTTTAGTGGTTTCCGAAGAGTGATGACGAACATGTTACCGACCAGTCCTGTTTCAGACACTCGTATGTTCAAAAGGCGACGTGTCAGATGTGCAGGCCAGGGAATCATGGCACTCGACGTTCTGCGAACAAGGTTATCACTTTACTTGCCACGTGTGTTCAGGACTGCCCTCCTGCAATAAGGCAAGTGGAGCTGCCTGAAGGAAGAGAACTACCTCGTTATCTAAAACTGAAATAGCGTTATCATCCCAACATACGGCGTTGAACTGTCTACGCAAGCACGTCTACACTCATTAAAGAACTCAGTGCCCAAGCTGCACTGTGGACAAAGCTGTACAGTCTGCCAGCGCGATTTGAATACTATGGTGTTATTTTGGTCTTGTAGTCACGTTGTGTGAATCACCAACCATTCGTCGCTGTGTCCAGCACACTTATATTCACTTCTTTGTAATATTCGAGCCTCCTCACCCTATACAGGCAGGGGGAGGGCTGTTCAGCTAATGAGTTTAAAATACGCAACACTGAAAGATATACAGAAAACATTTACATACGATATTAAAATGGTTAAAGAGATGAATTCATAGTGATGTTAAAAGGGAAAATGAACTTCACTTATTGATTTTTGAATTACAAAGACGAAGATAACAATAAATATCTAATTAAAAAGGGTGCCTAAATATGAAGATCTTAAAATGAAGCACTGCATTTGCTCTTAAATTGGAGGGTTTGAACTGGTAAAGGACAGGAAAGGAAGGTTAAGGCGTAGCGTCGTAGGGTCATGGATAAACAAATGGGTCCAGTTTGTGGAGATTCAGGTGGGTGCAAGGGTAGATGGTATATGCATAAACGGAGTAAGTGACTGCGGTATGGGCCAGACCATTGAATTAAGAGGAAAGATATAAATAGATAATGGTGTGGGGAGCTCAGCTGTGGGGTGGAACAGGGAGGGAAGATCTTGAATTGGTATGAAAATAAGTATCGGGTGAATTTCATTGTCTGGAAGAGGGAGTTGGTTCAAACTTCGGTGGGCCGTGATTTGAAGAGTGTGTAAGTTTGGTATATGTGGGATTCGTCGATAGGCGCGACAGCGTGCCTGACTAGGAAACTGGGGGCGAAACAATGGTATTTTAGGTATCGACTTGCGGATGGTGAAGGATTTTCCGATGTGCTCACCGTGGTTGAGGTGCGGTTGGAATTTGATATGGTGGAAAAAGATCATTGTCGCAGAAGGTAAACAGATACGGTGGGAAGACATGTGATTGCATGGTGTTCAAGAATTCGGAAGGAATGACAAAGACCATATTGGTACAGGGGAGGCTAGGACGATTCAAGATTTTTTCAGATATCCACTGGTTAAGTATTATCCAATAATTGAACGCAAATACGCTATTGTATAAGCATGCCATATACGAAAAGAAATGTTACGATATTAAAAACAGATATCCCGAAGACGGATCGTTTCGCCCATTCTATCTCACTCATAGCAGTGTTAGGTGACAGTGATGAAAAATACTGGCACTTGATTCAAGTTTTCTCTTCAACAGCTCTACAGTGATAACTCTTCGAATAACACTAATGTCGAAGGTCACTCAAGAGAGGACGAAACTAGGTCTACGTTTACGCCATCTCTCAGCAGTTTCGATCATCTATTTCTAGCACACTGTTTCTAGAACTGTTCCAAGTTGGGACACATCCTGACCATTCTTTCTGTGATATTGAATACATAAATTTATTTAACAATAGCTAAGCCTATATTCTATTGATTTCGAAAAGGTTCTGCAATTAATAAAATAGGCTGAAGAACGAATGCGCCTAATCGATTCGTATATGAATCATCTCCATTTTATGTGTAGCGTTGTTTTTTTGTTTAGACTTCAGCATAACTTCAACAGAGAATAACTGAACAGCGCTCGTACAAGAATAGGGTTGAATATAAACTAAACGAGAACAAAAACTACATCTAACTTCATGAAAAAAAGGCAATGTACAGCAGCGGAAATTAATATATTATGCGGTGGAATCGTTTGTTTATGGCCCATTAAAATGGCGAATTAATATCAGAAACAAGTTAGCAGAATATGAAACTTACGCATTCTCCTACATTTAGTTATTTTCATTTTGACGCATTATGCTACTATTACTGTTGAACTATAAAAGATGACTTCCATTCTGATAGCTACGCAACTCACGTTGCTAACGGATATTATTTCCAAAGATATTCACCAATATTATGTCAGTTTGACAATAACTATCAATATGATTGAATATGATCTTGTAAACCAAAAATCAGGTAACAACAAAACAAATGAGTGGGACTTTCGTACCTTGTGTTTTTTATTGTTAAAAACGACATTGTTATAGGATGCAACGATAGAAAAAGCGAATAACGCTGGGAAAAAATGCCGTGGTATATTAGGTTGGTGCACACGGGCGTTGAGTTTTTGTTTTGCATGTTGTTATTCCGGTTGTTATGGATTTATTTATCGATTGTCACTTTTTGTTTGTAGTTTCTGTCGCTGTCTGAGTTTACGTATAATATTTTGTCATTTAGAGATAGTGAATGGAGCTGTGGAGGCTAGAAAATGGAATGACAAGTGGAGAAATCGGAATATTTCCGATATATTATCCTGCCTGAGTTCAATAGAAGGGTGACATCAGAGGAGGCAATCGGAAACACTTGCACCATGTCCACGGATAATACCATTGGACAGAGCACGGTAAGAAAATGCTTTACTCGTTTCAGGAGGATCACTTTGACATTATTAACTATCCACGTTCGGAAGACCGCTTCGGGGTTTGATGAAGATCGTTTAAACGCCTTAATCCACAATGATCCACGTCATCGTGCTCGAGAACTGGCAAACGTGATGAACTATGATCACTCCACCATCGCGCGACATCTGTATGCAATGGGGAGGTTGAAAAATCGGATGTATGGGTACCGCCTGCTCCAAGCCAAAACCACAGAACTGAGCGGCTGGCCGAATGTGCATCACTGCTTGGTCGTCATCAGTTGGCTCGTGAACAACACCGGCCTTTTCATCCCTGTATCGTTACTGGTAACAAGAAATGGCGTCTTTATCCTAATATAAGCAAAATAAAGGAATGGTTGAGCACAAACAAAACAGCAGCTCCCCGTACAAAGACCTGCACCAATTCACAAAAGATAAAGCTACGCATCTGATGGAACAGTGGCTGTGTGGTGCACTACGAATTGCTTCCCCGTGGTGTAACCATCGCTCCTGATATTTATTGTCTACAAATGAGATGTCTTGCAGACGCATTCAAGAACAACGACTAGAGACTACTTGAAGTGATCCTACTTCACAAGAGGCCCGCCCGCATTCTGCTAGGACTGACAAAAAACGATACACAGGAGTTGGTTTGGGAAGTCATTTCGCACCCACCTAATGTTGCGCCCTCAGATTTTCACCTTTTCCGCTTTCTCTCGAACAGCCTTCAAGGAACTTGCTTTCCTGATGAAAATGCGCACCGAGCATGGCTCGACGAGTTCCTCGCCTCAAAATCATGCGATTTCGACAATGGCGGAATCGAAAAGTTATCCCATCGTAGGCAGACTGTTGGAAATAGTGAATGAGAGTATATTACTGGTGACTGAAGTATCTGTTATGCGTATCTGTTCTCAAACGCTGCGTACAATAATATGCCATAGGCTTTGACTATTCTATTCGCCTAGAAACTGAGATTCTCTTCACTAAAAGGGTGTGTATTAGAAATAACAAACAGCGACAGGGAGACGAGTAGAGAGTAAAGGACACAGTCGAACATGTCTTGTTTACTGATGAGAAATTGGAATGGATTCAGGTGGAACATATAACCAAACCAACAGAAAGCGCTTTCCTGAGATTCTTTGCTGCAATCATCGTCATAGGAAACAGCCTCAACAATGGTGTAAGAGAATACGGGGAGACGAAAAAAAAGAGGATGCAGCTGGATGCTAGAAGCTACAGATCATAACAAGAAGTTGAAGGCAAGGCATGTGAGTGCGTGGTGTTCAAGAGTTAAGAAAGAATGTTGGAAGAACTTAGACCACCTCGACATAGGAGCGAAAAGGAATAATCAAAAAATTTTAGGTACTTCCTGCTTCAGCGCTATCCAGTAACTGAACACAAATATTACTGTTGTGTCAGAATACCATACACGAAAAGAAATGTCACGACTTTGCAAGTAGATTTCCCGGGGACGGATCGTTTCGCCCATTCGAACTTGACATACGTCGGTAATGTGCACTGGCCGAGGTGGTGTATAATGAGACTGTCAGGCTGTTTGTATGAATTTCACTCACTGCTGCTTTGAGTAAAGGTAACGAATTACGTGAATCGATCATTGGCTATCGGCATGAACAGGAAGTATTTCTGACCCTTCGCTTGTTTCTGTGATGACAGTATTGTGTAAGTGGATTAAAGACACAATTGCTCATAACCGTCATGGAAACTGCGGAGTGTCAATGATGTTTCAGATGAATGCCGACTACAAGCATACCCAAAGCGTAACTTAACACCGTCCAGGCAATCTAAGCAACTATCAGATTCGTATCCACTACAACTACTCAATAATTATTAAATGATCAAAACTTCTTTTCTGGCACCCAAATTTCACGAATATTAATCCAAATGAACATCGACGGGTGTCCTTGATGGTCGTATTCGCTGTGTGAATACTCCACCACGATCAGACTGTTTTCAGTTTCACATTTTTTAAACAATGGGTCGCACATCATCTAAATTCACATCTTTACTAAGAAATTCAGAGCGCGTGGATCTGGTACCATAACTTCAAGAGTTCCCCTACTATAAACTATTGTGAAACATTGAGACAGAGGAGCGTTACAGGTAAGTATCAGTTCCAGCCAGAGGACCGCTACCTAGAGAGTGGCTGTTACAATAAATCATTAAATAAACCTATGTCAATAAAATCTAGGACTATAACAACAAACAGTTCATAGACAGCAATCTGATATGGTCAAACCTCTTATAAATGAATGGGAACAGGCGGCTGTAATGTGTCAAAATTAATTTTGAACAGTTTTTTGTCGTTATGTAAATAACGTGGTCTCTTCAATGTACATATTATGACAGCAGCATAAAGGATGAGGTAGATAAAGGATGTAAAAATGCTTCATTTCTTGTAACTGAAGTCAGTGTGGGTGTGTATATCTTCTAGAAAACCAGTATTGCAACCAGCTGTACAAGTGTTCACCCAGAAGCGGCAAAAACCATGTATGCGGCGGTGGTTGACAGCAGCAACGCACGCCAGAGATCATCCTAGGCGAGCTGCCCGCTATACAACAAAACAACAGCCACAAGAAATTATATATTGATTATTAAAGAATAATGGTAGCACGCTACGTTTGTCTAGATTTATGGTTCAGCTATGGTTTTATGGAAAGAGGCAGTTAGTCACTATCGAGGAGCCGAGGATTACGTGAGCTTGAGTCGGTAGCAAGACTGTTGTGGTACTACATGTGGGTCGAAACACTTTTACGTATGTCGTTATCGATACCTTGTTATGAGAATTCGGTATCAGTTATAAAGACAGTTGGAGATTTTCGAAGAATTTTGTTGGAAAGGTTTCCGAAGTGTGTGGATTTCGATTTTTAAATGCAAGATTAAATGACGCAGTAACGGTACTAGAGAAAAGTCAGAGGAAGTGTTTAATGACTAGTGTAGCGTTGCTGGTAAGCTGTATTAGTTTGAAGACTGGTATTTGTGTGTAGTAGATACGACCGTAAATGAAAGTTTTAACGTCATCCATTGTGTCTGACGAAGTGCGGTTTTGTTGCCTGTAATTAGTGGTTGCACACGCCCAAGGATTTGGGTGTTGCGTATAGTTCGAAGGTTTTGGGATAAGCACACTCTAAGGTAGTTGAGTGTTAGTTATTTCTGTAGATTTGTGGAGGATAGCATTACTGCGAGGTAGTAACTTGTTGTATACAAAGGATTATTTAATAAGCGAGCGTCTTTCTCGAGTTTTTCTTGATCGTGGGATCAAGTACAGGAACAAACGGACTGAAAGTGAATTGTGATTACCAGTGTATTTAGCCCATACTCATTGTTAGTGACGCAGTTATAGAGATTACCTTGCCCTAGTTGAACCATTTGAAGACGGAAAATCCAACTGCTGCCATTATTCCAGTAGTAACTGATGAGTGACATTCAATTAGATTTGTAGTGGGTAGGCGAGAAGCCAAGACCTGAAGTCGATGAGTTTTGAGAATCTGATCTTAAGTTGAGCTTGAAAGTGGTAGTGGGGGCGCGTAGTGGTCGCTCGCTCACATCAACGTTTGCCGATGTAAAGATCTAATTCATTTGAAGTAAACTATGATTCGTTAAAATTAAAACAAGTTCCCGTACTATCCTTTTACCCGCTATTCTAAATAAAGTGAAATCCAATTTTGAACTTTGTAAAGAAAAAACTAATAAAGTTGAAAATTTAGTGATCTGGCGTATAACAAATAGAGAAAGCACGCTCAAGTCAGCGATATAACATATATAAATGAATGAAGAATCTTTAAAAAGAAAGCAGAAAAGTATTTTATCAAGGTTAAACAAAGCAAAGTATACTATTTACGTAACATCTTGAAAGGTAGCTTTGGAGTTACAGTTAAAAAATATTGACAATTATAAACCGATACGCAAAGATTTACGTACGAAAGAATTATGATTTAGTACAAAAGACAATATTTCAACTTTATTAGTAGACGTGTACATGGCACAAGGGTTGACACATCATTGCTGAGAGAATAGTGTACCTGTTACCATGTGACGTAGCCTGTTGTATGGTACATGCAGCGTGCAAGACTTGTCCCATTCGGTCTATGGCGCAGTTTCTTGGTATTATCGTCGGTCATTAGTTGTTTTACAGAATGACACCATCGCTAACCTCAAAGTATTTCACGAAGTGCAGTATCAGTGAAGTACAATGCTCCATTTGCTTTATTAAGAACGGGAAAAGCCACAGCAAACTTGAGGCATCATTTAAGGAGAAAACTTAAAACCTAACAGTTCATACAAATTAACAGGTAAAATAGAATTTTTCGATTTCAGTTTTCATCCCTTAGCACTGACTACTCGTAATGCCCAAGCAGAGGTATTATCCTCGATAATAACCTGATTTTTGAACAGACTCCCAGAAAATTATAATCAGTAGTAGAATACTGGTGATTTTTTTTTTTTTTGTGTATTCAACGACTTACGAGAAAAGTAGCAAATGGTGGACGGGATAACTCTCCTTTATTTTATTTAATATTCTGATTCTGTGTGTCTCGAAATTTTTCAATCTTCGTTCGATTTCCGCATTTGTTACCCGAAATAACAGCAACAGAAAAATTGAAAATAGGTTCGTTCAGAAACCGGTTATTATGCGTGTTTGTAACACTCAGGTTAAACTGGCGTTGAAGAAAACCAATATAATCGGAAACCGGTTGTTTCAGCGATAATTGCCATCCCAAGTGTGTGCGCCATCTTAGGTTCGATTGGACGTTAAATTCTTGAGCACATGGGGGAGGCTCTATAATCTTTCAAGCAGTCATACTATTGTCAGTACATCATATGGTCACACTAAAAGGTCTGTCACACCATTTTATGTGACCACCTGCTACTCTCAGTCTCCACAATCTCTACCTCCCGCAGATGGCCTGAATGTTGACCTCCTCGTTACCCAGACCCTTGTACACTGTTCTTCTGCAGGACATTCACAGTAGGCGGCGAGGGTGGGGAGGGGGGGAGAGGGCGGTGGACTGTCGATATAGCTCTATAATATGGTTACTTTGGC
The DNA here is from genome assembly GCF_023864345.2 of Schistocerca serialis cubense. Classification (NCBI taxonomy): domain Eukaryota; kingdom Metazoa; phylum Arthropoda; class Insecta; order Orthoptera; family Acrididae; genus Schistocerca; species Schistocerca serialis. The sequence continues at coordinate 433,381,764 of NC_064639.1, forward strand.
TCTCGACTTTCTAGTGTTTCATATCCAAGATTTACTGCTCACCATGTTGTGTTGTAACCTGTAGAGAAAGCGTACAAGAAGAAAGTCCGTCACTAAAGATGAAAACAAAGAGATACCTCAGTTTCTTAAGAGCATATTTTATAATATCTCTCCGTCCGACCCGTACCTATCAAGGGAATAGTGGTAGTCGAATTATTCTCTGCCCATTTTTATCTGCGTTTATCACTACTAGATTTCACAAACGTTTCCAAAACTAACATTGCTTATTTCCTCATGTCAAACGCTTCCTATTTTAAATCTACATTCCATTCTATCCCCCCACGCCAATTCTTCACCCTCTGTAGCTCTTTCCAGCAATGAAATGAAATGTCGTGTGGCTAAGGCCTCCCGTCGGGTAGACCGTTCGCCTGGTGCAGGTCTTTCGATTTGACGCCACTTGGGCGACCTGCGCGTCGATGGGGATGAAATGATGATGATTAGGACAACACAACACCCTGTCCCTGAGCGGAGAAAATCTCCGACCCAGCCGGGAATCGAACCCGGGACCTTAAGATTGACATTCCGACACGCTGACCACTCAGCTACCGGGGTCGGACTTTCCAGCAATAAATCCTTGTGTGAAGCCAATAGCCTGTCTTCCTTCCTCGAGGAGGCCTACCACAAATGTCACGTTACTTACAGTATGTTCACCAAGTCCCAATGAGAGAAAGCCATTGTATATTTTCTCGGGTAACCAGCATTTGGTATGTGATTGTGATTTTTTAAACAGTTCCAGCCACCTTGATTTACGTTTCCAATGCTTTTCATAAAATAATTCAGGCAAAGTCAGGTGCTTCTTGCTATAACGCCCCGTGCGACCACCTGTATTGGATCCAATTACAATGATATGAATGACTTTTTCTGTTGTTATGAAACTGTAATATCGTGACATATCTAACAGCGTTGCAAAAGTGACCCACTGTTACTACTACTGATACTATATGGCGATGTTTCAACGGTAAAAAATTAGAACTATTCGCCGTATGCCGAGAGTCTGGTGACTTCGACGCTGACAGGACTTCACTGCCGCTACGAAATCGAGGGAAGAGAACCATGACACATGTAACTTCAACCGCACAGGTTTTATTCTTTACAACGTTTGCGTTTCTTTATTGGGAAAAAAGCAAAGAAGATGGACCCATTATCCTCCTACAGCACATCCTTCAAGGAAGTGGAAGAGTTTCTTTGGTTTCTTTGCGAGAAGTCGGAGAACTCCTCAGTGATCATTGCTAAGGGATTATCTGCATTGCTCCCAAGGAGGATTCAGGCTGATTAGGGTAACTGAGGAGGACCTGTACCATATTCAGTCGGTGTTGTCCAACGCCTACATGTTTACAGTCTTTTGCGTCCACTGTAATGTACGAGGGCTGTTTGGAATGTAAGGTTCGATCAGGAGCGAAATGGAAACCACTGTGAAAATCCAATGAAGCTTTGCACAGATGTGTTGGGCAGCGTCTCAAGCACGCCCATAGACCGCGTTACTTCGCTCCTTTCAGTTCTGAGCGCTCAGTGAGCAAATAAAGCTGCCTAGCGAACAATATCTCTGGCCAAGTCTGAGGGCCTGGTGAGAGATTTCGCATGGTGTCATGCAGACCTAATAGCATAACGGTTATGCGTTTCCTTCCTCATGACCCCCGACCGCACTGTGCTGTGGGAATGAAGATACTCCTACAACATTTTCGATGGGAAGTGTTTGATCATCGACAATACAGCCCGTAACTGGCTCCCCCTGCGTTTCATCTCTGCTCGCAGGAACCGCTGGCTATGAAGACAACGAGCTGCAAACCAGTATAGAGAAATGGCGAAACCCATAGGCGGCTGCCTTCTAAGAGGAAGATATTGCAAAATTAGTATGACGTGTAGTGATCCAGCAACACATGGCTAACAAAATTAAGGTCTAACTTGCTGTGGTATCCAGTTCAGTTATGAATCAAGCCATATGTAGTGATAGTGACTCAGCCCTGCCCCTAAATTTTCACCAAACTACCATGAAACACTGACTCAATCCTGCTCGTTGCAAATCTGATGGGGTGTGGAAAAAACACTCTCTGATTTCTATAACAAAAGTTTGACCGTTTTGCCAAACATTATCTCTGCATAGACAGTTAAGTACGGTACAACTGAACGCATACATGGTTATGATGATGTGGTAATAGGTCATTTAGTTCTCAGTGAACAAACAGTGCTCGGTCTGACACTTATTATTATGTTTACTCGCTTCTGCGTATATTTCACCAATCGGGAGTAAGCACCTCTGCTGTCATTGGCTGTTGCTTTCAGCTTAATTGCGGACGCGACAATTCGAACAAATTCAATGCCTGAATAATTGCACATTAAATTCACTCACAGAAATTATGGTGCACATATGTTTCATAGCTACCAAAAGATACTTAAAACATCAGGCAGTGGCAGTAGTGCTAAAATTATGAATGAAAGAAATAGGCCTAAAATTGGAAACAACAACACTAATGGAGGTCAACAGTGTGTACATTAATAACAATATTCCGTTAATATGATATTTATTTTAAAGAAGAAGCAAATTAAAGATTAGTTTCTTTGAACAAATTCCAAGTAAAGAGTTTACAATTTTAATATTTGTTTTAGTCTTTGGGGAGAGCTAAAGCAGCTGTCCTTATCTGTTACGATGCCGGCGGTGAGATATACTGTCATCGGTAACTTATCGTTGCAGACGGTGTATTGAAAGCAGATCCATCATGTGTAAATGCTGCAGATGAATTGTCTCATGTGGAACTTTACTTTCCAGTCAGCGACGATTTCATCAATGGTGCATCATAGGCTACTGGATAGTTAGACGTTGTTACGGTTGTTCCCAACATTCAGCTTTGCAAGAGCGATTTATTATGTCTCTCATGCACAACGCTGAAGTAAAACAGTTCAGTAGAGAGTTTTAAAGTTATTTCGATCGCGGAATTCCAGTCTGTTCGTTTACCATGTGAAAACGCGACAGCGAACTCGCCACTCTTGGCGGTGTCATGCAGACACGTAATAAACAGTTTTTATATGCCTGTGGCACAATTAACGGTTCATGCACACGGTAGTCAACGACGGCACGAATATGCATTGAAATTATGAAGCATTTAAAATGCACACGGCACAGTCACAGCGAACAGAATTCTTTCCAGAACACCGTAACTACAATGTCGTTCTGTCCATAGTTATATTGTCATAGTTACGCAACACATTTCGTTTTGAAGGTTTTACACAGTCCGACGTCTCCTTCCACTTTAAACGTTTTTACATTCCATTACAGGAAGGAGCAGAAAAGTATCTCATTGTTAATCAGTTACTTCCGCACCGATTGTTTCGCAACACGACATAGTCAGCACACTTTTAACCTCCTTCCACCTTCTCGGTACAAACATGGGTGTCACACACGCTCTACTCACGCTGTTCGATCATCATAATCGATATTCTGATCGCTCTCGCTCGTTTTATACATTATCTCAGTATGCATTTAACTTTATCAAGTCATTCCCATCAAAATTAATGCAATATGTGGCAAATGAAGAAACAAAATATTTTACATATTCAATAGAGAAAGATACCTAATTAGTAATGTCCAAAAGGGAAATGTTATCAGGTGTATATTATTATTTTCAATTACGTCATAGAACAAAATAAACACTATGCTATATCACCAGAAATTCATGTAAAACTACGAACAAAGAAAGAAAGAAAGAAAGAAAACAGAAAAAAATCTCTTATATAGGTCGCAACTAGCGATTTCTTCACAAACGCTACGTAAAATTGTTAGGTCATAGCAGAAACTGGGTAGAGAAGCAGCTGGAAGGTGTAGCTAATAAAACGTGTCTGATATTCACAGTGGGTTCCATTTGGTGACCGATAGGAACTTACTTTCCGAACAGACCTCGTACTGATCACCAGGAATTCAGAAGGAAGGCGGTTCAAATCTGCGTCCACCCAAGCAAATGTAGGTTTTCCGTAATTTTCCAACATCACTTAGGACTGGTGTTGGGATGGTTGCTTTCAAAAGACACGGCCGATTTGCTTACCAATCCTTAGCTAATGCCAACTCTTTCTATAATGGCCTAGTTGTTGACAGAACGTTAAACTATGATATTCCTTCACTCCCTCTTTTATAAACAGTAACATGAAGTAATGTGTCTTTCCTAGCCTGCGCAGTTGGCAGTTACATATGTCGCTGAGACGTTGTGTCTCGTAATGAAAGAAAAAGGATTTCGAAAGTAAAAATGAAACAAATGTCAAATACTTTGTGAAATGATATGCCTAGAAGTAAGGAATAAAATAGATTTGTGGAACACTTGACGCACATTTCAATAATGCTCGAAATCATACGTAGAAAATGAGGGCCGACTGAGAATTTAAAGTTCAATGTTTAACTTAAAATTCAGAATCTTAAAGAGTACTAGAGGGTATTTACTCTCTGTGATCCTGAGCATAGTTCAGAGGCAAACCAAATGCTTCTCTAACCTATTTTATTTCTTACTCTTATACAAATCATCTCACAAAACATTTAAATCTATTTAATCATATGCTTTTTTGAAGTCTACAAAGGTGATCACTGTTGTACTGCTCTTGCGGATCTGTAATAGACTCTGGAGACTGAGAATTTGTTCGACGCAGGACCTATCTTCCCTAAAAACTGCTTGACATTCGAAATTTAAATGGTCTGTTTGTACTTGCTTTTTAAGTACTTTTTGAAACAATTTTGTAACTGTCAGCAATGCAATTTCTCTGTAGTTATTTACACTCAGATGAGAGAAGTCATGGGATAGCGATGTGCACATATGCAGATGGCGGTAGTATCGCGTATACAAGATATAAAAGGGTATAAAAGGACAGTGCATTGGCAGAGTTACCATTTCTACTCAGGCGACACTCATGAAAAAGTTTCCGGAAGTGATTATGGCTGCACGACTGGAATCAACAGACTTTGAATGCGGAATGGCAGTTGGACACATGGGACATTCTATTTTGGATATCATTAGGGAATTCATTTTTCCGAGATTCACAGTGTAAAGAGAGTGCCGAGATCACCACAATTCAGGCATCGCCTCTCACCACGGACAACGTAGAGGCCGACGGTCTTCACTTAACGATCGACAGCAACGGCGTTTTCTTAGAGTCAGTGCTAACAGACAAACAACACTGCGAGAAATAACCACAGAAATGAATGTGGGACGTACGAGAAACGTATCCATTAGGATAGTGCGGCGTAATTTGGCGTTAACGGGCTATGGCAACAGGCGACCAACGCAAGTGACTTCTCTAACAGCATGACATCGCCTGTAGTGCCTCTCCTGGGATTTTTAGGGTATCAGTTGGATCCTAGACGGCTCGAAAACCGTGGGCAGGTCGGATGAGACCCGATTTCAATTAGTAAGAGTTGATGGTAGGGTTCGAGAGTGGCGCAGGTCCCACGAAGCCATGGATCCAAGTTATCAACAAGGCACTGTGCAAGCTGATAGTGACTCCGTAATGGTGTGGGCTGTGTTTATTGGGTCCTCAGGTCCAACTGAACCGATAACTGACTGGGAATGGTTATGTTTAGCAATTTGGAGACCATCTGCAGCCATTCATGGACTTCATTATCTCAAACGAAGATGTGACTTCACCAGTCCACAATTGTTTGCGATTGGTTAGAGGAACATTCTGGAAAATCCGAGCGAATGATTTGGCCACCCAGATCTCCCAACATGAATCCTATCGAACATTTATGGGATATAATCGAGAGGTCAGTTCGTGCACAACATACTGCACCGCCAACACTTCCGCAATTATGGATGGCTGTAGAGACAGCAAGGCTCAAAATTTCTACAGAGACTTTCAGCGACTCATTGAGTCCATGCCACGTAGTGTTGCTGCATTACTCCGGGCAAAGGCCGGACACGATGTTAGGATGTATCCCACGGCTTTCGTCGCCTCAGTGTATTCTGCATTTTGTCCCTTTTTTGTGTAATGGGTGGATTACTGCACACTGTCTTACTTTTGGGTTTTTTTACTCCAGCCAACTACGAGTATTATTATTGTTATTATTATTATTATTATTATTATTACTATGTTTGTACAATCAAGAGAATAATGAAGAGAAAGCAATGATCTCAATTTATGCTGCTACTTGACTTTGATATTTATTTTACTTTTTCAGCATGGAAGAAGTAATTTCACAATTTCAGCACCAATGTGACTTTTTGCGAGCAAATAACTAGGCTTTGAAGAGATTAACTTTTTGACATTTCTTTTACATAGTTAATAGGAGCTGTTCGTGAAATATTTCTGTATTCCGTGAAATCACTAGTAAAGTTTCTCTTAACTATCCTGATTATTTTCAAGTAATTAAACCCTTTTTGTTACAAAACTTGCCTCAAGTTGGTCAATTTGATATCCCATATGTCTAATTCTACATATTTCATTTGGCTATGAAAATTCGGGCAAAATGCATTTTGTGGTTTCTGGGGATTCTTGTTTCCGTTGAGCTCTAATATCTGACCAGAAAGAAACGAAGAAGAAGCTGTTATCGTCTTCCAGACACTTTTTGTTACAAAACTTGTCTCAAGCTGGTCAATTTGATATCCCAAATTGACATTTCGTTTGGCTATGAAAATTCGGACAAAATGCATTTTTTGGTTTCTAGGGATTCTTGTTTTTGTTGAGCTCTAATATTTGACCAGAAAGAAACAAAGAAGAAGCTGTTATCGTCTTCCAGACCTTTTTTGTTAGAAAACTTGTCTCAAGCTGGTCAATTTGATATCCCATATGTCCAATTTTTGACATTTCGTTTGGCTATGAAAATTCGGACAAAATGCATTTTTTTGGTTTCTAGGGATTCTTGTCTTCGTTGAGCTTAAATATTTGACCAGAAATAAACGAAGAAGAAGCTGTTATCGTCTTCCAGACCCTTTTTGTTACAAAACTTGTCTCAAGCTGGTCAATTTGATATCCCGTATGTCCAATTTTGGACATTTCGTTTGGATATGAAAATTCGGACAAAATGCATTTTTTGGTTTCTATGGATTCTTGTTTCGGTTGAGCGCTAATATTAGACCAGAAAAAAAAACGAAGAAGATGCTGTTATCGTCTTCCAGCTTCCCTTAAGTAAATGGAAAAATCTCATTGGTTTAATATCGCTGTATTGTAGAAAAATGCACCGAGTATCGTTCAAAGTTCATTTGCATTGGTCCGAAGGAGCTGTTTTGGATTATACATGCTGCGTTCCCCCCAGCGCTAGTAGGTTCGTGACACCTCGCGTCCGCGGTAGCGTAGCTGGCCGCCGAGTGCCCTCAGCTCCGAGGCGGCCCTGTGGTGGCGCCCCAGCCCAGAGGAGGTGCCGGGAGGGCTCCGAGCCCCGACCGGCGGCGCTCGTGCGCCGTCGCCCGCGACGTCGGCGTCGGCGGCGGCGGCGGCGGGCGGCGCGCACTGCCCGGCGCGTCTCGGAGTGGGCCGGATCGGTTCGGTCCGGGAGAGGAGAGGAGAGGCGAGGAGCAGCGGCCAGAGCTCGGCACAGATCAGCACGCCCCCGGATGGCGCCCAAAATAACGCGAGCGCTCGCCAGAGTGCCGCTAGGCACCAGTGCTCGCCGCGGCCTCGCCATGAAACCCTACGCCTTCGTCACCATCAACAAGCAGTATGGGTGAGTTGCGCGCACCGCGCACCGCCACCGCGGCAGCTGCACCGGGCCGGGAGGTCGCGCCGATACGTTTTTTGGCCTCGGTGCGGCGTGCCCCCCTGTAATACAAAGCGCTGGCGCCGCTCGCCGCGATCCCCTCCCACGCCGATGAGAGAGCGGCCAGCAGGCACCAGGCCACACGACAGCCGCTAATACCATCGCTTACTGTCGCCTCGCTACCGGGGGACACGTGCTCGTATTACAAAATCCGACGATAAAAACGGCAGCTCTGATTCCACCGCAGTGTGCCTTCGGCGGTGCTGGTTACTCGTGCTCAGAGCAAACCACTACACACTGGATGACTTCTATAACGGCGGTTTTATTTCTTGAATGGTGTTGCGTGTTTGACAATATTTTGATACAAACAAGTCGGCAGTTTAGAGAGCGAGTGATTGCGTACTCAAAATTCAAATTTTGTGAGGTGTAATAATATGAGCGTGGAGTACGCTTATGCAGATGCATATGCTCCATTCTCTGCGAAGCAATCATCGAATATCGAGGTAGAATATGCCTTTCCCTTGATCTCCTGGCTTTCTGTAACATTTCCCAACGTTTTTGGCACAAGCTCCACAGCAAATTTTACCAAGCATATTATTTCGCTTATTTTCTGCATTCTGAAAATTTGTCAAAACTATGCTGGTGCAGAATGAGATTTTCACGCTGCAGTGGAGTGTGCGCTGATATGAAACTTCCTGGCAGATTAAAACTGTGTGCCGGACCGAGGCTCGAACTCGGGACCTTTGCCTTTCGCGGGCAAGTGCTCTACCAATTGAGCTACCCAAGCACGACTCACGCCCCCTCATCACAGCTTTACGTCGGCCAGTACCGCGTCCCGAGTTCGAGTCTCGATCCGGCACTCAGTTTTAATCTGCCAGGAAGTTTTATGCTGGTGCAGTTTAAAAGAAAATACTGCATCTTCGTGGAGCAAAACGGGAATCCCCTTCCTTACGAGAGGTGTCCGAAAAGTTTCTGTATGTTTGTTTACAAACTATCTATAATTTAACATACACTACACCCCAAGATTCGTCACTACACTGCAAACGGAACTACTTATGAACGTCCATGAATGTGAACATCTGTCTTTAGTACAAGATGTAATGGAGAACCTTTCACAGACACACAAAAAGGAATAGTAATGAGACAGTAAGATACGTTTCGTCACTTGTGCAGCCCTAGCACCCGTAGCTGCTGTACAAATACTTTATTACCTGTATTCTATGTCTATCAACTTGCTGTAATGAACTGCTTCGTCCTCGTACCCGTTTCATTTTTTATTTAATAAAATCTTCGTCACTGGTTCCAATATCCTGGCAACTTTCACAAAACGCTTATAGCGAAAACAAAGTGCATTTTAGAAGTAGCGTTTATGGTACATGAATGATCATATATTTTATGAGGTTTAAACATTGGTGTTTCAAATAACTGACAGGTACGAACTGCATACAATTTTAAGCAGTTTAGATGACATAGCAGAAGCCTAATAAGGTTTCGTTACCACTTATCCCTTTTACGAGAATTCTCTCCTATCCATTTCCAAGTTATACGTCGCAATTGAATTTCCTCTACAACCCAGTCGTATATCTGTTATAAATTACTTTATATTCAAGTGTTTTAGTAGCGTTGTATTTCCGTCAAGAATGCTAGCTAGCTTGGCTCTAATTTGAGGGCCAACATTTTATTTTAGATAGCGGCTGGTTCGTGTGCCATTCTCTTAAACCTAGACTTAAAATAATTGTGGGTTGACGTATATATACTCATAGCGCATAGTTATAGTTTATGCATAAAATCTTGGACAAATTTAATGCGCGATATGTGATGCGTTCGCTCAAAAACAGTTTTGATTGCAATGATTGGTTACGAGATATGTTCACATTACGTTAGAAGGATCATACGAACATCCTTTCATATGGCCCAACAGAGAAGAACAGAATGAATTATATGATTTGGTAGATTTTGACACGAGGGAATCACGTGGCACACACCAAAGCTGAAACTGAACTGTTATCCAGGGAATCACTGACACAGACTTATATAATGTGGGGTGTTAGTTTTCTTAATAATGATTCCTCCAGTCGAAACTTATGTAAGGAGGATCGTAAGCAATGATGGGTTTTGAAGGTACTTTTCGTAGTTTCGAACATATTATGTTGAAGAACGTTTACGACCTTTTACAAATTTAAAAATGTGATTTACAATGGACAAAACCTTTATTGGGCATAGTTACATTTTTGTAAGCGAAATGCTGCTCTTATCAAGTTCTGTAATCGATTACATTCTTTTCAGTTCAGTTAAAGTACTCAAAAAATATTGTTATTGCTTGATTTGCTTATGAGCATCTCCAAACCCTCTTGTTAGTCTTCTTATTTACCGTAATGAACTTTCGAATTTAGATGTTGAATATGTCGTCAGCAAGGGTCATTATGTTCATCTGAGTTAAATACATTTATACATGTTTTACATGTGTTGTACATAAATATATAAAAATTTGAAAACAACCCACATATAAGTCCATCCCTGGCATAGACCTGTGATCTATCGAAGTAATTCTTTCAATATTTTGCGACGCGTCTGAACAAATAAAAGCCTCCTTCCCCTGGCCCTTTCCCTTTCCGTCTTTACTGTTTCTAATTTCTGCCTATGGAACCTCAGATGCCAAAAAAATACTATAAGATTTTCATTGGACTTGAGAGGGTGAAGGCTGTAATGATTTTCTCTGGAGAATAAGACATGATACATTCGCTATTTTACCATCATACATCTTTTCGGATGAAAACACACATGGATCAAACAATTCAGCGTACAGTAGCTCAAGTATAAACTGCCTTGTTTTCTTTGCTGCTAGACGTGATTGCAGCAGAGTATTGGGTTGGTACTTCTTGCTGAGTGTGGTTCTGAAATTTGAATGGGAATAGTATGGGGGGGGGGGGTTGGGAGGGGCGAGGGGAGAGGGGAGTGGAGGAGGGCAGCGTATGATGTAAACGTCTGCGAACAGAAATACACTTTGTTTTAGTCAGTCAAGAGAGACAACTGTTATGCTGTAAAGTTAAGGTTATTTTGCGCGCACAAGTAGTGAGGCTTTATGTAGTACTGTGTAGAAATGTCTGCCGATGGGCTTGTGAGGCGTGAACTGTGTTAGGACTATGCGAGTTCCATACGGTTCTATATAGTTGCACTTAGTGATTATAGACGTTTCAGTGTCATTCAAAACTTATGTGACGTTTCGGCTTTTTTTTCACTGCTCAGCACAGACTCATTTTATAAAATGCCGTCAATGAGGCTATGAATAAGTTTATACAAACATGCAGCAAGCTTCATAAATTGCAGCTATCCATTCTCGAGCAGTACGGTAATTTTGCATGCCTTCCCTTACTATAAAGCGAGTGGAAGACGAAACGCTTCCGTTTCACTCTGCAGTGGTTTCAGCAGCCTGTACACGGTAATTCATATACACAAAGGTTTCATACATACTCACTATATTATTGCAGTGTTTAGAGAAACGCTATTAAGTCTATACCTGCTTCATTGCACTTTTACCAGCTTTGTTCCGTATCGTGACAATGAGCATGCACATGGTGCCATTCCAAATCTTGAATTGGTTACGACAGTGAGACATTTAGCTGTTCTCTGTCTCATTTAGCAGTAGTAAACCTGTTTTATGACACTTCCATTCACTTTGCATATAACTTTCAAAATATATCCATGTTGCTCCTTCTGAGACAGCATAGATTATCTACACTGCAGTAGACTATACTTATTCCACTGGCCAATGATCTGGGAATGTTTCCGGTCTGCATTATATGACGTCGGTCCCTATTCAACTGTTCTATTCTCATCTCCTGACAAACGGTATAACAATTAACTGGGTAACAAAGCGCTCATCGTAATATTATACTGAAATAAAATGGTCATATTGCGTTGGTGGCCGGGAAAGTTTGCCTGCTGAGTTGCAAGTCTTTTCAGTTGACGCCAAACTGGGCGACTTGTGTGTCAATGGTGTTCAAATAATAATGAAGGCAATACAACACCCACTGCGAGCGGAAAAAAATATCCGATTTGGCCGAGAATCGAACCCGCGTCCGCTGTATGACAGTCATACACGCTGACACTTCTTTTTTTCCTTAATTTCATTTTGTTCGTAGTTGATTGTTGTATTTGTTCGGGCGGACATCCTGTGACACTTGTTGAAGTTCATCGTTGATACATTAACTCAGTTTTTTTTTTTTTTATTACAGAGAGCAGCTAACCCTCTGACCGAAGACGGTGAACTACCTTGCGGGCAAGACTCAGCTAAGAGGGCAGGCGATATTACAATCATCGTCATAAACAGAGCTGCGCCTGGAAAGACAAGGCCAATTGCAGTTATTGTTGGCAGGCGAATAGATGGTGCTACACATGTGGGATTTATTACACTTTCAACGACTTTGAACGACCAATGTTTATTGCGCTACATGGCCACAAAATATACATGTTATAACGTCAGACCCCTATAATTGTGGATACATGTGTACAGATACATCGGCAGGGAGTTGTACAGGCCAGGGATACAGTCCTGTCGTAATCCATCTCATACCGCGTGCACCTGAGCGCGCAGTTACAACAGACAGGTGGGTAGAGTTGGGGTCCTGATGGGACGCTCCATGGCACCCCACACATTCTCAGTCGGGGGGAGATCGGGAGATGCGGCTGGCCGTGGCAGGATATCCACATCTGCTAGGCGTGCACGGAAGGGGACAGCAGTACGAGAAAGAGCACTGTCCTGCTTATGGGCGTTCACGAACGGCAGAGCCACTGGTTGCACCGTACGGTTGTGACAGAGTCCGTTAGGAATACTAACGGTGAACGACACCATAGGATGTCGTTCCCTACACCGTCATGCAAGGCTGACGGAACGTTTGGTGGGACCACAAACCGCTCTTCGTGGCGGTCTCTACTGTGTCTTCAGACACGGACGCGGTAGCAGTCGCCTCCAAGGCAGAAGCAGGACTCGTCACTAAAGCTGACCCGCTGCCAGCCTGCAGCGCCCCTTGTCCGTCGTTGCCGACACCAGGCGACTCGGGAGCGATGCTGCTGGGGTATGAGTGTCAGGCGTAGTAACGATCGGTTTCCAGTAAGTCTTACTTCATGCAACAGTCTGCCAATGATACTAGCACTTTACGGGACGTAGCATAGAAGGCAGGGCGACGCGCTCATTGGGCCCTATCGTTGCCGCTAGATCTGTTCGCGCGTCGCTGACAATCTACCGGTCCTCCCTCCTTGTGATGCATATCGGACGCTCGGATTCTACATGTTGTGCACGCTTGCCTGCCCGTATTCATTGCCGCGCAGAGCGGGCAATAGTGGTGTCCGTACCACCGGATGGCCCAACGATGCGGCCCCTCTCGGACTCGTCTAGCTGGGCAGCTCGTTGTAATTGTCGCTTGGGTACATTGCACGTTCAGGTGATGCTCTAGTGACGATACGCTCTATCGTACAGGCCGCTTGGGATCTCTCTCTTATATCAACCGCTGCACACGTTATTATGCCCCTACCTACACTCCCCTTTCGCAGTGGATCGATGGATCTGAAATACTGATTAGGAGACAGCAGTGGTTTCAGTGAGTTGTTAAAGCATTTTTTTTAAATATAGTGAGAGAGGTAGAGATTTCATGACAATTTTATTTTAAAGTGGCAGTTGTTAGATTATGATGTTATGTTGTGGCCATGGAGCGCAATAAACATTGGTCCTTCAAAGTTGAAAGTGTAATAAATTCCTAATCTTCCGCCTATTTTAATGACTTCTCCAATCAGCACATTTCACGTCCCCCAAGTTACTGCACACTTCAGTTGTACACAGGATGGCTGCTTGCCTCAACGCAGACACATTTTAAGACGCAAATTTATGATCTGCGCTATTTTTCAGTCCTATAGAGACATCAGAAAACTCGATAACACTCTAGCTATGTCCTCCGATTCCAAAGTTAGCGGATGATTTTTCTCGGATACAAAAATTTGCTAGAGGAGTACACAATACCCAATAAAAAAGTCTGTTCTGTACACGTTAGCAAATAATTTACTAACAAATGTTCAAAATGGTTCAAATGGCTCTGAGCACTATGGGACTTAACTTCTAAGGTCATCAGTCCCCTAGAACTTAGAACTACGTAAACCTAACTAACCTAAGGACATCACACACATCCATGCCCGAGGCAGGATTCGAGCCTGCGACCGTAGCGGTCGCGCGGTTCCAGACTGTAGCGCCTTTAACCGCTTGGCCACCACGGCCGGCACTAACAAATGTACTGGAAACGGTAGGCAGTAGTGAATTTTGTAACTGCTTCTTCAAGTACGGATATCCACATTGGACAAAAGTCAGTAGCCCACAGATTTGTTACGTGAGGTATTTGAATTTTTAAATAGTTGACATTTTTTCCTTCTTGTACATTCGAAACATTGCCAGTGTCCACTTACTGTTATTAAGCTACACGTCCTTTCCCCGCAACATTTAGTCTCTTATTTGCCTTCCCAGCCCTCCCCTTTCTCTCCATCATAACATACACATTAAAAAATTCACTTTTTGCCCAATGACTGAGAACAAACATTTACTCTGATTTTACACTCTAACCATACACATATTTGTTTGTGACAACAGGTTTTTTCAGAGAAACAATAGTGTCCATTAGTTCACGATAATAAATAAAGCTCAAACGTTAAATTCTCTTCTTTAGTGCTTCAAATCGTACTTCCAATGTCAACAAAGAAGTCTTTTAACTGAATAGTCTGCTTCAAACTAACGTATTACCCATTTGCTGTCCTTCTACCAGCTATCCAAGCGATCACCTTGAGAACGTTTTATCCCCAGCTTGTTACCATTTGAACTGGATAATACATGATAGTTAGGAGTACAGTAAGGCAAATGATATTCAGTTAGGAAGTTGAAGCGTACTCTGCATGTCCCTTTTCCGCAGTTAGTATTAACATGAGTCACTAGTTGACTTCTGGAAGAACAGCATATCACTACTGACTTCCTTCACAACGCACATGAAGTTATTCTCCTCCTTGCTCTAATTCTGCCTGGAGTGCAATGCTCTTACAGCGTTACTCACGTCTACAATGTACTCTCTCTAATGTACTACTGCGACGGTGTACTAATTGCAGTGAGACGTTGCTGTCGTATCATTCGTTTCCACAATTTCCACAATAAACAAAGATCAGCTTCGTGGAAGCGGTTCCATGAAGAACTTATGTCTTAAAAACGGCAAGTAAGAAGCGATTCAACACCAGACTAATTGTTTTCACGTGAGAATGGAATACTCCGAACTTAAACCCTGATGATAGTCATTCCATTAACTACAAAGGAAATAATTTTGCAATATTCATATGTCGCCACCAGGACAAGCGTGACATGCCGGACGGTACCAACAGCTACTTGTGCTACTGACAACGCCGGCGCGGTGGTGGATTTTCTTTCTCCATATTTTTTCGATTACAAAAGGACAGAAATTCCCACACGACAAAGCAGAAATGCTTAGAGCGACTAGTTGAGTAGAACAACGAGGAAAATTTCGATACTAAAACTAAACCTGACAATACAGATGTTTCTGACTATTGTACCATGCTATTATTTATTACACTTTCAACTTTGGACAGTTTGTTTATTGCGCTTCATGGTCACAAAATGTACGTGTAATAATGTCGGACCCCCATAATTGTGAATACAAGGGTCCAGACACCGTGGCAAGGAGTTACTAATTAATTCCACAACTATGGGACCTGTACAAGTCTTGAGTACGAGTTAGCGGTACTAACCGCTGTTACTCACCGACCGTGGTCCTGTTGTTACACTAACTAGGAGCACGTTGTTGTTTTCACAGAATTAAATGTATTGTACGGATCACTGGATAGAAAAGAATTAGAAAGACGGGGAGTTGTGTCATTTGAAAGACCTCTGAGGCTGCAAGATAAGAGCCATGGCGAAAAAAACTAGTGACCACAAGAATGGCAGATAGAAAGTTAGGATTTTCTGATAGCGAGAATGAACAACATAGTACTAATTTAAGACTGTGGAAGCCGCAGACGTTTGATTTCAAGTGGCCACCTTTTAAAAATAAAAACAAGGGGACACATGAACGAGACGCGAGAGTTGTTAAATCTGCCACCCATCCGCAGAGCTTTTCATCTGCTTTCATTTGTTTTTACTTTAGTGTCAAAAATTTAGCATCAAGGAGAAAAACATGGGTATATTTCCTAAAAAGGATGCCGGAACGCTGTGGCACTAGATAAGGCTTAATCACAAAATCCAAATTCTCCTTGGAAGTCGACAGTGTCCGTAAAATGTACTTACAAAAGTTATGAAACAGAGAGCCGCATTAAAAACAAGAGAGAGAGAGAACAGTGACAAAACAAGAGCATGTCTTTACAGCAGCCAAACAGTTAATATAGGACATCGTGAATTACCCCCTGTTTCTGTACATGCTTGGTAGTGACTTGGCCTGCGTTTCAAGATAGAAAATAAATACCATTCACTGACTTTTTGTTTGTATACAAACAGCTGTATTTCTATCTTATTTTAATTGCAATAGATTTGGAAGCCAGAAAGATTCATATTCAGGTACATAATGTAGGAATCAATGTACAGCACATTCGATGTATAGTATATATCATATGAAAATGAGACAGCTCATCGATTCCACATTTCTTCCATCTAAAAGTATGAAAACATTGAAACTGATAGAACAATTGAGCTGCGATGTTTTCAGACTTCATCACTACCTCAACTATAAAATTATTAGTAGCTTATTTTGTATCGGTTTATTAAATAGGTCTTTTGACAGTCGTTCTCATTCCAGACAAACAGCTGCACAGAGATAAGGAAGAGCCTTTGTTGCAGCAGCCGGTTTATAATTTCCCTCCTACACAAGCTCTAAAATTTACATCCACAGACGAATCTAACAGCCCATGCGGTAGATATGTTCGCTTTCGACGAATCATCATAGTAGCATTATATGGAAGTTCTTTATGAAAACATGTCTACACTAAAGATACAAATGAAAAAATAGACAAATATTTACAGTACATCTGAGTGTTAGGAGTATTCTTCATACGGCTAACGAAAAAAATTCCTGTAGTAGAGCTGCACCATTTTTAGATTGAAGTCAGTTGACAGGCATACCTGCTTAAAGGAAGTCCCTCTAACTAAGGGCTCACCTTCAGAGAACGTCATGTTTCCAAGTAGAGAAGGAATTAGCATATTCATCAAAGTATAAGAGGTATTAGAGATAAAGTTAGTGAACTGCTTATAGATGTTGACTGAAATTATTGGTATATCAGAGCACCACTTAGATAATTAGACAATTGAGAGGCTACCTTTAGCAGGATACAGATTAGCTGGCTGTGTTTCAAGGAGTTCCTTGTGGGGTGGGGGAGTGGCTATCTACGTAAAAAACAGTATTCCATTCGAGTCCATAGAGGTATCACGGCACTGCACTGAACAGAAATTTGAATGTTGTGCTGGGGTAGTTAAATTTAGTGAAACTAAATTTCTAATTGTTGTTTATAGATCCCCTAACTCTGACTTCAAAGGAGCATTTCTGCTCCAGCTAAAGAGGGTTCTTGATTCACTTTGTAAGAAGTACCAGAAATTAGCTATATGTGGTGACTGCAATATAAATTTTGTGTATGATGGTGCAAGAAAAAGCAAGTTGGTAGTCTCATAAATTCGTATGATCTCATGCAGACTGTGTTTTTTCCAACTTGGGTGAAGGGGCGCAGTAGTACAGCCATAGACAATATTTTTATTCATTCTTCATTACTAGATGGGCATTCTGTTAGTAAAAGGGTTAATGGCCTTTCAGGCCATGATGCAGAAATTTTAACATTAAAAGGCCTTAGTACTCGAACAAATGTCACATTTAATTACAAGCTATGTAGGAAAGTTAATCCAACAGCAATAGAGAGTTTTTTAAACCTTGTTAAGGAACATGAGTCGCAGGATGTTTATAGTGATAATAACATAGATAAATATAATGTTTTCCTTAACACACTTCTCATGCTCTTTGAGAGTTGCTTTCCATTAGAACGTTCTAAACGAGGTACTAGCATTAATAGGCAGCCCGGGTGGGCTCACTAGAGGGATAAGGATATCATGTAGCACAAAGCAGGAATTATATCAAAATGTTAGAAGCAGTCACAATCAAGCTATAGTAGCCCATTACAAACAGTATTGTAAGGTGCTTAAAAATGTTATTAGGAAGGCAAAGAGTATGTGGTATGCAAATAGAATAGCTAATTCACAGGATAAAATTAAAACCATATGGTCAGTTGTGAAGGAAGTGTCTGGTCAGCAGCACAAGGTCGACAATATGAAGTCAGTTCGCAGTAAAAATATTTCTGTTACTGATAAATCAGATATATGTACAGTGTTTAACAATAATTTTCTGAGCATTGCTGGTGAATTAAATAAAAAATTAGTTTCTACAGGAAATCGTATAGCTTTCTTGACAAATGCCTTTCCAAGACTGATGTCTGAAATATTTCTCTGTGATACAGATAAGAGGGAGATTGAGTCAATAATTAAATCACTGAAGACTAAGGACTCTAATGGTTATGATGGAGTGTCTAGCAGAATATTGAAGTACTGTGCTGCACATGTTAACCCTGTATTTAACCATATTTGTGATTCCTCCTTTAGGAATGGTCAATTTCCTGAACGATTAAAGTACTCAGTAGTAAAGTCGCTTTATAAAAAGGGAGAATGGGGTAATGTAGACCATTTTAGACCTAATTCTATGCCATCAGCGTTTGCAAAAGTTATTGAAAAGGCTGTGTGTGTAAGGATAATTGAGCATTTGATATCACACGATTTGATATTAAATGTACAGATAGGCTTTAGAAGTCGTTTAACAACTGAAAATGATATTTTCTCTTTTCTCGGTGAGGTATTGGATGGGTTAAATAAAAGGTTTCGAACGATAGCCATATTGCTTTTTTATTTAACTAAGGCGTTAGATTGTGTCGATCACAAAATATTGCTCCGGAAGTTGGACCGTTACGGAATATGGGGAGTAGTTCACAATTGGGTCACCTCTTATTTTAGCAACAGATATCAAAAGGTCATTATTTACAGTGTTGAGAATGGCTGTGATGGGGGGTCTGAGTGGGATAAAGTCAAGTGGAGGGTGCCCCAAAGATCAGTGTTGGGGCCACTATATGCCCTGTAGTATTATGGGTAACTCTTATTTCTGTTTCACGATGACGCTAGCTTGGAAGTAAAGGATGTTGTGTGCAATATTGGCTCGGTTTCAAATACTGCAGTTCATGACCTAAGTTCATGGCTTGTAGAAAATAAACTAACGCTAAATCACAATAATACTCAGTTTTTACAGTTTCTAACACACAATTCAACAAAACCTGACGTTTTAATTTCACAGAATGAGCATATGATTAGTAAAACTGTACTGTTCAAATTTCTAGGGGTTCAGATAGATAGTAAGCTGTCGTGGAGAGCCCACGTTCAGGGTCTTGTTCAAAGACTTAATGTCGCCAGTTTTACTATTCGAACCGTATCTGAAGTGAGTGATCGTTCTACATGAAAATTAGTCTACTTTGCTTATTTTCATTTGCTTGTGTCGTATGGTATTATACTCTGTGGTAACTCTTCCCATTTTAAAAGAATATGTTTGGCTCTGAAACGGGTGGTTCAGGCAATAAGTAGTGTAAGTTCACGAACCTCTTGTCGACCCCTGTTCGCGAGTCTGGGTATTTCCACATCGGTCTCGCAGTATATTATTCCTTAGTGTCATTTCTTGTTAACAGTATTAGCTTATTCCCAAGAATAAACAGCTTTCACTCGGTTAATACTCGGCAGAAATCAAACCTGCATTTGGTTCGGACTTTCTTAACTATTGCGCAGAAAGCAGCATCCATTTTCAATAAGCTACTACTTGAATTCAAAAATCTTAGCAGTAATCCACGTGCTTTCAAAACGAAACTGAAGAGTTTCCTCATGGGTCACTCCTTCTATTCTGTCGATGAATTCCTTGAAAAATTAAGCTGATTCTTGTTGTATTGTTGATTGCGTTTAATTAAACTTAGGGACTGACTTTTTTCGGTTTTATAAACATTTTATTTTTATCTGTTTTGACTTTTATGTTTTAATTTCATGTACTGACATCCTCCATGACCTTTGAGATTTGCTCCTCAATTTGGTCCTACGGAACTTTACGCGTGAATAAATAAAAATAAAATACGGGAAGCTCCGTACGTCCATCTTGATTAATGTCCATATCAGGACCCCGCCACCGTCGAAATAAGCTCTTGCCACGAAGTTCATCTCCTTGTACAGGCAACGATCATCTCTCCAGAGAAATGTGCAGTGAAATTTATATACTAAAGTGAAGTAGAATTCATCTGCCACATCCGTCTCCCTACATTCACTCATGAACCGATCTCTAAGTTGCTGCATTACAAGGGACATTTCATAAATAATGCACATTAATATTTTTTGTTTACACGCTTTTTTTGCTTTTTTGTTTGTTTTTCAGTATCACTTTACAGTCCTTTAATATAGTTTCCCTGCTTCTCTAAGACTTGATCCCAACGTGTCGGAAGCTCCATTATGACACCCAGGACACCACTTCTGTTCATCTGTCGAATGGCTCAGTTAACGGTGGTAGAAATCTCTTCCAGAGAAAGATAACGACGGCCAAGCATAGGATTTTTCCAATTACGGGAACAAGTTGAAATCTGGTGGACGAATGTTCGGATTGTATGGAGGATGCGGCAGCACTTCTGTATTCGCGCAGTTTTTGGGCTACAACATTGCCGATATGCGGGAAACCATTTTTGTGAAGAAAGAGCCTCGAGTAACTGAGGTCGGGTTTTGTACATTTTTCTCCGCAGGATTTGCGTGAAGTTAGAATAATACACTGCTGTAACACTTGTCCCACATGTGACTATCTGTCATGATGATTCCTTGGTGATCAAAAGCAAAAATCATCATTTACTTGAGCTTTGATTCATTGTATCGAAATTTTTTGGTGTGGCGTATCCGAAGCTCTCCATACATTGGACTCTGATTCCAGCTCCGGTTCAAAGTCTCGAATCCTCGTTTTATCAATAGCAACAATGCGACACAAGAGACCTTGACCTTCACGGTCAAATCGTTGTTTGAGCAAGGTTTCAATGACCAAGACTTTCTGCTTCCCTTCGGCAGCCAAACAGTATGGGACCCAACTCGTAGAAATTTTTCTCCTCTTCAAATCATTTGTCAAAATACGAAATACTCATGTTTGGGGAATTCCCGTGGCTTCAGAGTGTTGTCCATAAATCACACTCCGATCTTGTTCAGGAGCATCTACCACAAGTTTCACTCTTTGTTCATCTATTGACCTTTTTGGCCTTCCGGGTCTTGGATTATCGTCTATGCTCACACGGCCACAACTGAAACGATTAATCCAACATGAAACTCTACAAAGATCCACTGTAAACTCATGACAGACTTCACTTAATTCAATTTGGATTGCTGTCAGGTTTTTGCCGCGTAAAGTTTCGATCTTGATGTACGACCTCTGGTCTTCAACAATCTCAGTACCTGAGAATCCCTGCAGGAACTATTTCTATCTCTCCCCAATTCTATGTTAGAGTATACAGCAAAAAAACAAAGACACGAGCTTCTTCGTCAAGCTCCCAATAACATCTGACGTAATTTTCACTCTTGTTTCACCAAACAATCCACAGTAATACCAACGTGAGCATTATTTACGAAATGTCCCTCGTGCCATTGAACGTACTCGTGTTTATACTGGTGTCAGGAGAATACTCTGTGCAGAACACCTGTGCACAGAGCATCTGCTTCTAGCCTCTGGTAGACAATCTGTTAGAATACGTTAATTGCAGAGGTGACGTTAAGTACTGCAGATAATTGTCTTGCAGACGTTGTTGGTTTCCGTCATGAAATTAAGGGCAGGCACTATTGTGGAGGTACTTGCCCGCGACGAACGTTTGCTGTGAGTGAAAATTGCCGCCAGAGCCTTAAAATGAAACGCCGAGGGACACGCAATGCTCCTGAGACTACGTGTGCATTGGATCTGTTCCAAAGCGTGCGAGGAGTTTACTCCGCGCAACACAGTCCCCATGGCGTCTTTGCGGCATTATGTTGTAAACTTCAGCATGAGACAACACTTTGCCGACAACAATAGTGCAAACAGGGTTGCGACATCATACATATGATGCAATTATTTGTAGTTGAATAACTTACTTATTGGAAGCAGGAAGTAGTTTCTTACAATGCGGATAACGTAATTTCGCTTTCTGACAACATCTTTATGCTCATTCAGTTTACAGTGGTCGCTCCCGTTTCCGTTTTTCATTTTCTTCTTTTCTCCGATTGTGCTCAACTTTTGGAACTAGTGTATTTATCTCGGAGATACCTTAAACATTCATAAATGTGACGAATATAATAATCCTAAAAACATGGAATGCTTGTCGAAGGCAATAGAGGCTTTTCCAACTGATAAGAAATTGATGTTCTTCTTATAGTATTATCAAACAGTGAAGGCAGTGGTGATGATAGCAAAGATATGAGCAACATGAATGACATCATTAATCTACACGGACGGAAACGGAAGGAAACGATTAGAGGAAGCGTTTGTGGGAAAGCTATCACATAGCGAGGAGATGAAGCTTATGTGTTAAGTCGAATTTCATGTCGCAGAATTGAGGTGGTGGGTATGATGACTGATGTGGAAAAACCAAACATCGGATTCATTTTTTTTTATTTCATTTTTTCATCTTCCTTAGAACAGGCTTAATATTGCCTATTTCCTATTCTTTCCTACTCTTTTCGTATCAGCTTACTTACTACACTAAAATCAACAACATGCTGTATGAATATTACATCTTTCTCTTCCATACCCGTGGCCGTGTGAGCTCATTTGATATAGTGTCATTTTTATAGGTATTTATTACGTAGTTTGCATGTCGTTCTGGGTTTCAGCATTGTCAAGAGCATCTAGATAACGCAGTACTTTAAGGGACAGTTGAGCAGTGAGGAAGTTGCGTTGTGTGTATCGGTGGGATTGGTCTTATATGTACCTGTGTAGATACTGAATGAACACTTAGATCACCGGATTTACTCGGTGTTGATTGCAGATAAGTATTGTGATGAAGATTCAGGTCAGGGTACCTAGTGGATGTAAGTGAGCTTAATTAAAGTGCAGTTACAGTAATAGGGAGACACCAGCACGATCAGAAAGCTGCACTACATTAATATGGGAATTAATAAGCTGAAATATAGTAAAATTGGAATTTAGAGGTCAGTAACTTTATTTTTAAGCATTTAAGATGAAGAAAAGTTATGAGTGTCCGAAGTGTGTTTACAGAATCGGAATTAAAGGAACAGAATGGATGCAATAACAACAGCGGTGCACATGAACTAAAATGTCAATAAAAAATCTCCTAGTGATAAAAGTCTTTGATTTTCAATTACGTATATCACGTAACAGTTGTGGAGAACAGCAATATTAGCACGCAGTCGCTTTAAAGGGTAAAATATCTAAAGCAGGCGTTACTCATTGAATTAAGACTACAATTTTATAATAAAGTAGAATAAAGAACGGGTGAGAGTACGCTTGCATTGTTTTGTATATTGTAGTATATGATCCTTCTCCAAATTTCTGCCCTGTACCGATCTTCACAGTGTTAATTATCTGTGGTACTTCCACAAAGATCACTTTTATCTGGCACTTCTTTAGGCAAGGCTTCACAAGTACTTCGACCCTCATTTGTCCTTCGTATTTGCTCTTCATTTCATAATAATCTCACATTTTCACCATCCTTCTGTATTGCCAAACCTCAATTGTTTCCCACCCCTTTTTCTCATGTTTTGCTCCTGACGTAAAATTGCAGAAATTTCATTGTCAGTTATCTGTTCACATTAGAAACCAGTAAATGTGATCCGTTAGAGGTGTATCGAAATAGTGGTCCAGCAGTACCCGGAAGACGTGGGCCGGCCGCGGTGGCCGAGCGACTCTAGGCGCTCAGTCCGGAACCGCGCGACTGTTACGGTCGCAGGTTCGAATCCTGCCTCGGGCATGGATGTGTGTGATGTCCTTAGGTTAGTTAGGTTTAAGTAGTTCTAAGTTCTAGGGGACTGATGACCTCAGATGTTAAGTCCCATAGTGCTCAGAGCCATTTGTGGAAGACGTGGTGGAGAGCCTTTTTGACCAGGTTTTATGGAAACTGTAGCAGGATACTATTGGTTGAAGTTATTATGATCAGTAGGTCACTACTTCTAAATCGGTAGAGGTCGGTAGTAGTACTTCGAGTCGCCAGTATCCTGTGCGGCCGCAACCAACGTTACGGATCTAACAACAACAAATCTCTATGTAGCATTGCTGAGACAATTCCAGGGGGCAGTCGTCTCGCATTTCGCTGCCGGCCTTGTTTGTTTCAGACAGCGCGATTTAGCAATTGCAAATCCATTGCGGATGTTACAAATACCCTTTGAAACAAATTTGTTAGAAAACAAAGTGAAGCGAGGGGAGTAGTTAAGGTAGTTAACAATGCCGTCGATTTCTGCTTGTGAGAACTAATGCGTAATTTGTAGCAGTAAGTATTATGGTGGAAAACGATTGTGTCAGTAACAAAGCTGAACTGAATGTTTAAGCTTTAGTTAATTTCTTGTGTCTCTTCTATTTTCGAACTGATGCTCGGTACACACCGCATAACACAAGTGTAGCAGCAGCAGCAGCAGCAGGAGGAGCGAGGCAGCAAAGCGGAGCCAACGCCCCCAGCAACGGCCTGCCGCTCGCGGTAGTCTACGCGCCAAGCGGAGACAGCTTTTTCTGCTTTGTGCGACACCCTCAGTAAGCGACCAAGAAAAGTTCGAAAAAATAGCAGATATGCTGTAGAAGGAAGGAGCAGATGAGTATGTTGAAGACTGCAGAAGGCGTAATGGAGCAGCTGTTTCCTAGGGAATGGAGGGACTGTAATCATAACAGCGTCGATGAACCACAAGCTACTGCTGTACGCTGAGCTGACAAAGGTCATGGCAGAGCGATATGCAGATCTACAGATGGCTGTAGTATTGCGTACACAGGGTATAAAATGACAGTGCAGTGGGGGAGCTGTCAGCTGTGCGCAGGTGATTTCTTGATAAGGTAGGGAGCGGGGCACAGGGCTGTTGGCGTGGCGTGGAATGCTGAGCCGCAATTTCAGGATACAGTAAAAAAAAATATTTGACAAAACACACTGGTAACAACACAGTTATAGAATAATACTATCATAAGCAACCGGTGGAATACTCATGGCTACAGAATTAAATAAAAGAAAATTTTAAAAGCAAACAATTAAACAATTCTTGAGGGTGTGCAGGACAAACAAGCTAACGGCCCAAAACTTTAATGAAAACAGTATTACTGCAACACTGAGTTAAATCCGAAATAACAAAAAAAAAACCTTAACTATTGACGAACGAATTCTGACCCAGGCAGCATTAACACAGTTTATAGCAAGCTAGAAGATTTCAAACTATTCTATGTAAATTGTCTTAGCAGCAAAAGTCTCTATCACAGATGAGCAAACTGAGCAACCTGATTAAAAACCAAAGAATCTGAAGCTTACAGAGAAAAGCATAACAACAAATATCGGGTGATCATTACATAATGCAGTAGCCTGAAAAGAGTAAACACAAATTTGATCACTATTGCCGGGCCGGCCGGTGTGGCCGTGCGGTTCTAAGCGCTTCAGTGTGGAACCGCGTGACCGCTACGGTCGCTGGTTCGAATCCTGCCTCGGGCATGGATGTGTGTGATATCCTTAGGTTAGTTAGGTTTAAGTAGTTCTAAGTTCTAGGGGACTGATGACCTCAGATGTTGAGTCCCATAGTGCTCAGAGCCATTTGAACCATTTTTGAACTATTGCCGGTTGGCGTTCAATTTCGTGTACGAGACCCGACCATAAACAACACCCAGCATGGGCTCTACACGACAGCAGCTTCTATAATACAAACAAAACCAACATTACTATACACTTCACCGTAACGGTAAAATACAGGATCATCAAGGTAAAAAGCAAATTTAGGTAAGTTTCGGATCAAGGATTCTTAAATTCGGTATTGCCTAATAAACTGGAGCTAAAGTTGATGTCAATTCTGCCGTTGAGACAGCTTGAATCAAGTTAACATTCGTGAAAGGTAATATGCAGAGCCACTCAGGTCTTTTACTTTGTAAAGAACGAAAAACCTGTACGCAGTGTTAACTACCAAGAATAGCGCCCTTTGAGGGCACAAGGTTTTCAACAAGTAAAAACATCCCATAGGCGGACAGTGGCGCAGCAAAATTCAACTAAAGTTGAAAGTTAATCATTAGCTCGCGGGCGAGGAATTCACTGACAGATCGTGAAAGTAAGAGTTCACTCAGATAAGATACAAATTCGCCGAATGTCGGCCCGAGCTGACAGCAAACAAGAACTGATAGCAAAATCAGCCAGGGCGCAAGTCAGTTAACTCCACTTGCGATTAACAGTGATGCGAACTCAAGTCTCAAGCCATTTAGAAGAACACCCTTCTAACAAACAGAGTGGCCACACGGAGCAATCCACAAGACAAATAGCTCGCCCTTTGAAAATTAATCCAGGGAGTTGCCGTAGATGTACAAGTCAGGACAAACTCCGGGGGTCTCTTCACAGCACAAAGGGGAAACTACTCCTCAACAGAGCCCATGTTTACTGGTCACTGCAGCCACACTCCACTTCCGCTCGCCAACAGCCACAGCAAGGACAGCAACAGTGCTACACAGCAGCACACCACGCGCCGGGCCCCGCATAGCAAGAGGGCGCTAGCCAACCAGCGCGCCGCGAAGCATATCGTTCAGACGGAAAAAACTCCGCGAAAGCAGGAGCATCGCAGAAGGTCACTGCACATTGCTGTAAAAAAGTTTCCGACTTGATTATAGCGGCATGACGGGAATTAACAGACACGGAATGGTAGTTGGAGCTAGACACCTGAGGATTTCCATTTCGGAAATCGTTTGGAATTCAATATTATGGGATCCACAGTGTCAAGAGTGTGCTGAGAATACCATATTGGGGCATTACCTATAACCGCGGACGACGCAGAGGGCTACAGCCTTCAGTTAACGATCGAGTGCAACGGCGTCTGCGTGGAGGCCTCAGTGCTAACAGACAAGCAGCAGTGCGTGATATAACCACATAAATCGATTTGGGACCCACGACAAACGTTCCCGTCAGGACAGTGCCTTAAAATTTGGCGTTAATGGGCTGTGGCAGCGGACGACCGATTCGAGTACCTTTGCTAACAGCACGACATTGCCTGCAGCACCTCTCCTTCGCTCATCACCATATCGGTTGGACCCTAGACGACTGGAAAACTGTGGCCTGGTCTTACGAGTACCGATTTCAGTTGGGAAGAGCTGCCCTCGAGTGTAGCGCAGAGCCCTTGTAGCCATGGACCCATGTTGTCAACAAATCATTGTGCAACCTAGTGGTGGCTCAATAATGTTTTGGGCTATGTTTAAATGAAATGGATTTGGTCCTCTGGTCCAACTGAACCGATTATTGATTGGAATTGGTTATGTTCGGCTTGCAGCCATTCATGGATTTCATATTCCTAAACAACGATGGAATTTTTATGGGTGATAATGCTCCATTGACAAGGCCAGAAATGTTCGCGATTGGTTTGAAAAACATTCTGGACAATTCGAGAGAATGATTTGGCCACCCAAATCGCCCGAGATGAATCCAGTAGAGCATGTATGGGACATAATCAAGAGGTTAGTTCGTGCACTAAATCCTGGTCTGGCAATACTTTCGCAATTATGTACGGCTATAGAGGCAGCATGGCTCAATATTTCTGCAGGGGACCTTCAACGACTCGTTGAGGCTATACCACATCGAGTTGCTACACTACGCCAGGCGAAAGAAGGTCAGACACAATCTTAGGAGGTATCCCATGACTTTCGTTACCTCAGTGTAGCTGTGGGCAGGGAGAACGATAGTCGCATATACACAAGGAAAACTACTTAATGATCAAAATTTATATTTAGTGTAATTTTACGTGTTATTCTTTCAGCTAAAAAACTGAAAAAAGTAAGTAGTAAGACACACGAAACTACAGGAAAATACCAGACATTGCATATTTTCTGAAAATTATTCGTTTTAAATATCGTCTGTTGAATATTATGAAAACCTGCCTGCGAACTAACACTTTGCAAGTGTTACATTTCATATCAAGTGAGTTCTATTTCTTACGGCTGCTCTACATTCCTATAAGTTGTTTCGTTTATTGAAACATACTTGAGACTTTACATATCTCCATAAAGACCTGGAGCAGTTGAGTCTGAGGTTTAGAAGGCTATTCAGTGTCATCAAAGCCCGATATCACACGACTGGGAAATATGTGTCGCAATAATTTCCTTGTTTCAAGTCTTAGGTGGCTTGTTCAACCGTCTTGCAGAAAGAACATATCCCTGAAGTTGGAGACATGCATGCACGTGGCTGTAGCCCTGGAATAAAAAATTCTCTAAGTATTTGTCTGTAAGTATGGCCATTAACAGTTGCTGTAACACCACTGAAGTTTCCAAAAAATGTAAGCGTATTATCTATAATGTTGATATTGCACACCAGACAGTAACTTGGACGCTGATGAACCTATGCCGGGTTTGCCTAGTCCATAATCTCACATTCTGTACGTGTAAGACGATAAACGGAAGTGTGCATCATCAGTCATTATGAGCCTCTCTCCAAAATTGTGATTGGCTTACTTAAATCCAGTCACAGAGTTAAATAGCGACAAATGACTTTAAAAGTCATCTGGCTTCAACTTGTGGGATACCTGAAGTTTATATGGAAACATGTTCAGATATTTTCTCAGGTTTTTGCTTACCGTTTCTCTACTGACACCAGTTTCTCGTGACAATCTTTTGCAAATTTCTTTGGGCTGTTTGTAATAGCAGCTCTCATCCTTTCAACGTTTCCTTCATCGTGCACAGATCAGCGCCTACCCGAACGTTCGGTATCAGTTCCATTGCCACTGGTTCTATGCGATTCAACATATCGCAGAACTGACTTTCGAGAAGGTCATGCACACCCACTAAACGTAGCGCCAAACCTTTTTTCAGCAGCGGTAAGTGAGTAATTGCTAGCAACATAAAATTTCACTATTGCTGCTCTCTCTTGTGCACTCCACCATTCCATGTTACATCACTACAGTTCACAAGTCTTGATCTTTATTTATACCTGAAAAGAAACAGAAAAAATAGTACAGTACCACAAAATTATCAATGTAAACCTGGTCATTAATTAATTGTCACTCTGTATATCAATAACAGTGACAATCCGGAAATATTAAGTGCATCTCGTCAACAGTTTCCGAAAATTTAAAGCGTTACACCACATTCGTTTACTAAGATATTCAATTTTTTTAATAAAACGAACACGTTGACTAACAGAAGCAGAAATTTATTTAATCAGCAGAATTACAGCCTGCTTTTCCTGAGCGTTGGTGGTATTTTAGTCAAATCTGTCAAGTCAAAGGTACGAGCGGTGCTGGTAAGGCAGCGTGGATCGTTTTGGTCAACAGGAGGGTAAAAGACATTACAGGTGCTTTTATTTATAGTAGCGATAATGAATACCAGATAAAGTGAAGAAGTTGCACTACCGTTTATCCTTAAAAAGAAGTAGTTAGAAACGGCAATGGGTACTGAAAACGAACAGTTGATCCATTTTGTGTCGTAGCCTGAAACAAATGACGGAGGTTACGGTCGCCAAGGGCGTAAGATATTGTTTCCAAAATTTGCAGTAAGTCGGTAGCCGATATAAGCGTGAAGAGCGAACATTACGGCTACAAGTAACTTGAGCTCAGATTAATAGCAATGGACAAAGCCAGAATCGTCTTAAACAGCAAGACACACACGTAATCAGTTCCAAAATCGTTGTCCAGGTCCAGAAAGGTGAGATAGCAGTTGTAATCGGCTATCGGTGTAACATGGGCTTCAATGGAGAGATACTAACTGTGCATACAGCTGCGTGGCCGGATATTTATTTCCTCTACCTGGCCAACGGTTATGTGACATATTTCGCTGGTCTCTGAGTCGCGTCCGTCGCAAGCGGAAGCGGAACTACCTGCTAGATGGATATTATTGCAGCCGCTCTCTCAGTAGCTCCATATCGCTGGAGTGGCGAAATATTTGACCATTCCTCAGAATTAGCAAATTGGCACAGTGGTAAGCCTCTGGGCTCGTATCTAGCAGCTAGGTTAATACACATCTAATAACTACTATTCAAAAATTAAATCATTTTCCTACACAGTTTCAGATGGATGCCTAAAATATTCCTTCAACAGAAAGCTTGCCTGGAACTTTAAGCCGGCCGGTGTGGCCGTGCGGTTCTAGGCGTTTCAGTCGGGAACCGCGTGACCGCTACGGTCGCAGGTTCGAATCCTGCCTCGGGCTTGGATGTGTGTGATGTCCTTGGGTTAGTTAGGTTTAAGTAGCTCTAAGTTCTAGGGGACTGATGACCTCAGATGTTAAGTCCCATAGTGCTCGGAGCCATTTTTTTGGAACTTTAACGGGAATGGTGAGAGCTGTTTCATTTTACATCCAGTTTCGGTCGAAAAAATGCGCAATTTGTTGTAGGACATCGTAGGATGTTCTAGATTCAGCCCTTATTAGTTTCATGAACTCCGATAGGTGAAGGTGCTATACGTAGCCATCACCGTGTCTGCAACGGTGCAGCGTTCCAAGCAGAGAGCTGTCTTTCAGTCTGTTTTGGCGGAAAATCAGGACACCACAGATATTCACAGGTACTTAAAGAACGTTTACGGAGACCTGGTAGTGAACAAAAGTACGGTTAGTCTTTGGGCGAGGCGTCTGTCGTTGGGCCAGACGTCTGCCATCACCACAACAATGTCGCGCAAACCTGTCCGATATACCACCTGCCGGTCGACCGCATACAACTGTGAGTCGTGAAATGTTGAAACGTGCGGACACTCTCATTCCAGGTCATCGACACAACACAATCAAACACCTCGATGCACAACTAGACGTCTCTGTTGATAGTGCTGACACACTCATCCACCAGTTGGGGTTCTCAAAGGTGTGTACCCGCTAAGTTCCTCGCCACCTGACAGAAGACCATAAAGAGCAACGGAGGACTAGCTGTGCGGAATTGCTTGCACGTTGTGCACCTGATCATGACTTTTTTTGTCGAACATTGTCACAGGCGATGAAACTTGGGTTCATCACTTCGAACAGGAAACAAAACGGCAAATCGTGGAGTGGCGATACACCACTTCCTCTTCGAAGAAAAAGTTCAAAGCTGCACCCTCAGCCGTTAAAGTCATGTCGATGGTCTTCTGGGACTCTGAAGGGATTATTCTGTTTGATGTCCTCCCTCGTGCTGCAACGATCAACTCTGAAGTGTAATGTGCTACTCTCAGGAAACAGAAGAAACGACTTCAACGTGTTCGTCGCCACCAAAATGCAAACGAACGTCTTCTCCATGATAACGCGACACTTTACACATATCTCTGCACCCGAGAGGAGCTCACAAAACTTCATTGGACTATTGTTCCTCATCTGCCGTTCTGACCGAAAGGTTGAAACTTCCGACTTCCATCTGTTTGGCCCAACGAAAGATGTACTCCACGGGGAACAGTGTTTGTGTTATGGGGATGTTATTGATGCAGTAAGCCGTTGGCTTCGACGTCGACCAATAGAGTGGTATCGTGCGCCTATGTGTTCGCTCCCAGTAAGGTGGCGTAACACTGTCATACTAAACGGAGATTATGTTGAAAAATAGGATCCAGTACACAAAAAAGGGGAATAATACGATGTAATCCTGAAAAAAAAAACAACCTCCTTTCAGAAAAAAGTGTGTTGTGTTACTTATTGAACGCCTCTCGTACGTTACCACTTGGTAGAAAATCATGATAACTTTACTGAATCCTGTATGACAATTTAATTCTGTACACTACATACTGATTCAGAAGTGGACACCTATATTTTGCGCTTAGTTGGCTACCATTTGACACACTTGAGTATGCCTCACGGGCCACACCAAAGCTTCAAAATGCTACTGTATCTACTGCTATTATCCCACCCGAAACACAAGCTCTCTGAGAATGCTGAGTGGCTGACGTCCACAGGACGGCGCCTACAATAGAGTTTCCGTATCATTTCAGACATACACTACTGTCCAAAATCAAAGCAAGAAATCGCTATTTCGCCGTCTAGTGTCCAATTCACGATGTAATCGTACATACTGTCAACCAGATGTCCGCACGATCGTGTTCTGCACGGAAGATGGCATTCCGGTCAATGACAGCCATGCCAGCGATAATGACAGGCCACCTATGAAACGAGTCAGTGTATGCCATGTAGTCTCACATCCACAATCACTGTGTACACAGTCACAGACGGTGCAGTATAGCACAGGGAAGATGCCTACCAGACTCTCCGCTGGAGAGCCCTATAAAGGAAGGAAGCGGGACAGCCGCAAACTGATGTGGCCCGATTGTCTAAAGTGAACAGTTTTATTGTTTCTCGGATGTGGCGACAGTTTATACATACAGAAACTGTATCCCGAAAACCAGGGCAGCGCCGACCACGTGTGACTTCAGAACACAGGACAGTTATTTGGCTGTAAGGGCACGACAGTACGGCCTTAGTACAGCACGGCAACTTGCATGTGAGCTCACAGCATCCACTGAACGTGCTGTATCGAGGAAAACGGTATGTATAAGGCTTCGGCAGACCGGCCTGCTGTATGTTTACCTCTGAAGCGTCTTCAGAAATGGGAACATCTAGAGTGGAGTCATCAACAAGCCACTTGGACGGTCGAACTGAGGGCCAACGTTGTTTTCACAGGTGAGTCCCGATTTAGTTTGGAGAGTGATTCTCGATGGATTCGCATCTGGAGGGAACGTGGAACATGATTTCGGGACTCAAATACTGTGGAAAGAGATCGATGTGGATGAGGATTCCTAGTGGTGTGTTTACCATTCGAAATGGTACGTGTAAATCGTGACGAGATGTAGGGACCTCATTAGCGGTTGTTGCGAGGTACTGTAGGTCCAGATTTCGTATTGATGGACGATAATGCTCGAACTCATAGAGCACGAGTGTTCGATGTTTCTTCGAAACGGAAGATACTGCACGCATGGCGTGGCCTGCTCGCTCTCCCGATTTCAGTCCCATAGAGCGTGTCTGGAATGCAATAGGGAGACGGCTTGTATCACGTCAGCATCCACCAACCACTCTCCAAGACTCGCGAGCAGCGCTGCAGGAAGAATGGGCGTTATTGCCCCAGCATGAGATTGAGGGTATCATATATAGCATGACCCGTCGATTGTCAGAACTGTATTGCTATCAGAGGTGGTCACAACTCATAATGAGGGCAGTAACCAGTTGTAAAGAACGAAGAACGTTTCTGTCTACCGTTCAGAGTGTTGCAGTTGTTTACGTTCTGTATTCTTTATATTGTTCCTACTTTACTATAACCTGATCGTATTGTTTTGTGGCAAACTAAAAGAAACCTTGCAAAATTTCCGTTTGTTGCTTTAATTTTGGACACCAGTGTAGATACAAAAAAAACTCGTGAAATTTCAGCCTAAAATACGGGTTTCTGTTTCAAGCCAGTTCAATTACTATCGGGAAAAGGTCACTGATAATTTATTGAAACTGTTTCTTGTGACCTCACGAACATCGAAGCTCTTCTAAAAACGCTATTCTGAAGCAAACCGTCATATACGCTGCATTCTCTATAGTTTGCAAGGAATAACTGCTTGAAACTGTCAGGCATGGGTGTAATAGGAGCGATAGTAAGTTAACAAACCGTTGTAATTTTTATTTTGCTGTCAATTTCCTTCTACATAGACTTTTCCAGAAATTCCACCACGAGCTTCAATACATGTTGCAGCATAATGCAAACAGTTTCTCCGTTGCTGACTTACGAGATTTGGACACTCTTCGTTAACTTGTGCACAGGCATTTCAAACACGAGTAACAAATTTTTCATTTTTTGCCATGTTTTATCTATAGACTTCGGTTTCTAATCCCAACAAAAATAATCTAAAGGAGAAAGGTGTTGATATTTGTGACTATGGATCAATTCCGCCTAGGTCGATTCAGATATCAGGATGCGTTTCATGGAGGTCCTGGTCGAACAATGTCCAAGGGTTCCATCCTCTTGCAAATTAGTTCAAGTTCATTAAAGAATCATTCAAGATTATTCAAGAATCTGAAAGAAATGATGATACTGGGCTCCGTTAACACGTTCATCGACTCGACACTAGCTCATTCAATGAACTGTTTATCAATTATTACAATAGGTCGACTGAGACGTGTGAACAACACTACCTACGGAAAATTAACTTTTCACTTGGCCACGTGTGAGAGCTGTAGCTGTTGTCGACAAATATTGACGCTTCATTAATGTAGAATACCCATAATGTTATCTCCTTCCTTGGCCACAGTGATGCATTATGTTCCAGACTACTCTGTGTTGACTGACCAGTTGTGCAAAAATGCTTCTACAGCTTCACAGTGAGCTCCGTTCTAGACATAGAAACCCATCCCGTAATAAGTGTTCACAATTAAAATAGAGTTAGATAGAGCTATATTCTGAAATTAAATGTCGAAATTAACCACTGGGGCAACAGCGTAGTGTAAATGCTCTGTGCGTAGATCTTATGCAGACGATGCCGACGTCTACGTTGATGTAGTAGTGATGTTGTCGTGTGATGGGCAGAGACATGTATCACCAGACTCTCTTTAAATGGATCACACTGGATCATCACAACGGCGTTCTAGCTGTGAGCGGTATCCCTCTTTACTGACGACAGTGTCTGTTGCTACACAGAGAGCCAGTTACGTAACAACTATATAGCACATCACGTATCTAATGTAAGCGTTTCGCACGTACTCGCGATCGTCATCATTCCACCAACCGCACTCGACAGGCATCAGAGATGAATCCTCTTTAGAGCAGATAGCATATCTCCAGGAATTGACTGTTGGGTTAAAGTTGATCTACCCCTTACAGTTACAAGTAGCAAGATGCTAAAATGCACGCAGCGACTTAACTTACAGAAAAATGTACATGCTTTCATGGAATGTAAAGAAACACAGTATATACAGTGTGGATCACCTAAAACGTGCACCGCATATATTGCGGAAATGGAAAGTGCTATTGATGTGCGGTTTTCACAGAATAGATTGGTAGTCAGCGGCTCGTGTTGTTAGCCAATTAACAGATTGTAGTAGTACGTAGAAAGTGTACTTTTTGTGCATACATACACTTTTTTAAATGGAACAGTTCCTATCGTCATTAAAAAAACTAGAAGTATGGTAAATTAGAATATCAATGGCTTTTGTTGCAGGATTCTAGTGCGAGTCGTTTACGAGATATTGTATTTTGAAAAGTTCTCACACCGATACTTGTACAATACCTGTGGTAGCATACACTAAAGAACAACACAAGTGCATTCACTAGTTATGTGGATTCTGACTAGCAACGAGACAACTGACCACCACAGGTTGTGTTCAAAATGACCGCCGGCAGCGGCAATATACGTTTTCAATCTGGTACGGAACGACTGCTGCACACGTACTAGCAGTTCAGTGGAGATGTCCAAGCAGGCTCCTGCAATATGTAGTTGCATGTCATCGGGTGTAGTTGCCAAATCCTTGCAGACAGCGTCTTTCAGGTTTCAACGCAGAAAGAAGTCTATAGGCGTCAAATTCAGGGAACGGGACGGCCAAAGTACAGGTCCTCTGCGTCCAATCCAACGATTTGAAAACAATTCCTGAAGACATGTTGTAATATTTCTTACACTATGGGCTGGACAGCCGTCGTGTTGGTACCACAGGTTCCTCCATGTCTGCAGAAAAACGTCTTCTAGCGTCCGTGGAAGACTTTCTATTAGGAGGCTGCGATACTTGTGAGTGTTTAGTGTCCCGTCTACGAAAAACGGGCCTATGAGCTGAACGGTCCACTATCCCACACTACACGTTTACACCCCATGGACGCCGACATTCCACCTGACGAAGCCAACGGATATTGTCAACAGATCAGTAGTGCATGTTTTGGCTTTTTACTTGGCCATGATTGGTAAATGTGGCTTCATCACTAAACAAGATACTTGTTACATCAGGAGTTTCCTATCTTAATGCGCATGTACGGAACTTAACACGATTCTCATAATCGTTTACGTGCAGCTCTTGATGGAGATAGATGTGTTACGAATGGAACCTATGTCGACGACTCATACCAGTTCCTCTGCAATTGCATGGAAGCTAACGAGCGGAACAACTGCAACAACAGCAAGAACATTAACTTCCTCCTCGTCTGTCGTCATTTGCTTCCTTCAGTTACTTCTTCTAAGTGTTACACTACCACTTTCACATAACTGGTTGCAGAGGTTGATAAATAACTGCCGAGCTGACTGACGTCTATTGGGATATCTCACCGCATACACCGTACATAACGAACTGCATTCTTCCTTCACTCCATACACCATGAGCATGTCGGCTTTTTCTGCATTACTATAACCCGCCGTTCAACCGCGCCCTTTTGCATGAACTTTCACACACTGACTGACTAGCAAGTTCCACTGCACTCAAGGAACACAAAACACGCTGTAAGCGAACATAACAACATCGTATCTTGCAACTGCGCAGGCTGAATTGCACAAAAAAGTGTCTGTATACAAACTTTTAAAAGTACGATATCTTGTAAACGAATCGCATTAGAATCCCGCAACAAACACCAGTGACATCCTAATTTACCCTACTTCTAGTTTTTTAATGTCAATGCGCATTGTTCCATTTAAAAAGTGTATGTTTGCACAAAAAGTACGCTTTCTGAGTATTATCACAATATGTCGATTGCCTAACTACACGAGCCTCTGACTACCAATCCATTGTGTGAAGGCCGCACATCAATAGCACTCTTTATTTCCGCAATATTTACGATGCAGTTTTAGGTGATTCAGTCTATAAACATTACTTGTTTCTTGCAAACGTTGTTTCAATTGAGTTTACAATCGTAGTATTATCTTTACACATGCAAATGCTGAGGTAAACCTATATAAGACACTTGTGATTTGTTGTTACAGGAGTAATTATCAAGCAGGTATGATTTCAGTTCGTGTTTGAAGTCAGTTTTATTATTTATAAGATTCTCTACATCACACGATGCGTTATCCAAGATTTTTATAGATTTATATCCCTCTGCTTTCTGTGACACTCTAAGACTGAGTAATGGATAGTGCAACCAATTTGTGTGCTAATTTTATATTTGCTTGATTGTTGACAGAAAGAGTTAACATTAGATATGATCCTTACCAGACGGTTTCGTTTAACAAATATTTGCTTCCCCAAGAAACATTTGCCCTAGAATATGATGTCATAAGACATTAGTGAATTCAAATAAAAGAATTTGTTATTTACTTGGCATTTTTATGTCCAAAATAATGCAGCGTATGTATATATGACGCTTTCCACGGTACGTCCGTTAATGAGCGCCAGTTTTCTTAAGAAACACCTTGTCTCGTGAATGCTCCAAGACTCACGAAGTCGGCGAAAAGCGTTCCCTGGTTACTTGATGATCATTGAAACGCCAGAACTTTAACATTTGTTGCGTTACTCAGGCCAGTACTGGCCTGAAAAGCGGAGGTTTGCTACGGACACTCGCTTTACAAAAAGGAGCAATATAATTTCAGCATGAAAGAACTAGCAGTAGAAATATAGATTAGTAATGACGAAAGAAAAATTCTGAACAGATATTATTGACTAAAGTCTTATAGTGAATTCTATGCTTCACTAGGATCTGAAAGAACAAGGACAGGTACTTTATAAACATTTCAAAACACTAACATTGATGTACTCGAGAGAATACATACATGTAAATACAACAGAAGATATCATTTTGACATTAAGTGTTTGAAAACAGCCACTAGTCTCTCATAGTATTTTTCATTTACCGGTTTCACTCTACAAATTAACAAGATTATCACCAGAACATACACTGTAAAAGATATTAATTTAGATAAAATGGAAAACTTACATATACGTTCTAACAACCCTACCACAACAAACGTCAGC
The DNA here is from genome assembly GCF_023864345.2 of Schistocerca serialis cubense. Taxonomy (NCBI): domain Eukaryota; kingdom Metazoa; phylum Arthropoda; class Insecta; order Orthoptera; family Acrididae; genus Schistocerca; species Schistocerca serialis. The sequence goes on from NC_064639.1 coordinate 433,419,570, forward strand.
ATTTAATAACGATTGTGGTGTTGCTCACGCTGCCAAATACTGCATTTTCGGGCAACAACAGTCATATTATGTGGCAGGTGTCATTAGAGCACAGTTAATAAAGTCATTTCATGTAATAATCAAAAAAACTAGGCATTCATTTTTTTGTGTTTCCCACGCTGGTCTCGTCGTAAAATCATGGCTCAATCGTTGAAAATCTAGGTGGTTATGATTCCAAGCTCGGATGCAAAGAGGCCTAGGTTTTATCCTGCTATATTCAAAACTTTTGTAGATGCGCTTCACAAACCATTCATGAAGCTTACACTTTTACTGGACAATGGTGATGTAAAAAAAATAATCAGCACTCCGAATTTAAATTACACTTCTTTTTACTTGCAATACCACGTAAAAACAAAACATCACTTCACAATACAAAACATTCTTGAAAACATCTTCCTCACATTTTATAAGCCAACTACAACATGCATCTTTCCAACATGAGGTCCAAGACTTGACCTTCTCAGCGTCCGACTCTCTAACAACTCAACAACTAACTGATAATCGCTTACGTGCCCAAAAATCAGAGTTACAAGTACGTCAAAGATCATAGTGACAAAAGAAAGAATACACATACAAATAATATCATTGCAATATAAACATATCGATGTATCACAAATGAAATCAAATCTGAATGTTGTCTCAGAAATATGTTAAGTAGTTAACAGAAAAACAGTAGAATATTACTGGTATCGAGAGGTTCAGATGAGGTGCCGTAATGGTTACGTAATTCAAGTACCATTACAACCTTACGTAAAGTACATATTCTACTTCCAGTATGGTGACTTACGTTTAAAGATGACCGACAGTACTAAGGATTGCGTTTAAAGTTGCTGAGAACTCTAAAGATTAAATTGGCTGTACTATAGTACTTAAACTTACGTTTAAAGTGCGTTTAAAGTACTGTAGTAAATGATGAAATTGACAGCGCCAAAGCTTAAATTCACTGTACAACAGTACTTGTAATGGCCATGGCATAGTGCATCCAACGATAATTAACAACTATAGAGAACTACATTTACATTTTAGTCGCCTCTTTTATGGACGTGTGCATAGACATCTCATATCTGTACATATCTGCCTATCTTTCAAAAATTACGAGTACGTCTGTGAAAATTAAAATATCTTTCAAAATAATTATAAAAACTGCATATTTAGAAATGCTTATACAAATATGCATTCAAAATTAAAATGTTTAAAAATATTTCTCTTAGGAAAATACTGTCTGTATTACATTTCGGTTGCTTATCTACACAGCCAACTTTTAAACGCAATCTTTAGTGCCGTCAGCCAACTCTAAACTTAAGTCACCATACTGGAAACAGAATATGTACTTTACGTAACGTCAATGTGAGTTTTCGGTATTATGTTAGTCTGCGTCTTTCACAGTGTATGCTCTGATGATGCTGTTGCTCATTTGAAGAGCGTAACCGGTAAAGAAAAAATACTAAGTGCGACTTGTGGCTGTTTCCAAAATCTTAATTTTAACAGTCGCTCCCCTTGCAGGCAATGTCTACTCTTGCCATTTTGACATTGTTTTCTTTCTGAATTTCAGACAAGTAAAATTGTACTGTCTTCCCTCAGTGGAGTTGATTTTTTCTCTCTGAAAACAATTTTCACTTAAAAACTGTTTCTATCTACACAAAACGAAATGGACAGTCTTCCACCAGTCTAATACTTAACAAATTTCGTGGCGATATTCTTAGTATAACAGATACTAAATAACAAAACTTTCATGCCATTGGAATTAATGACCATCATCAGAATTAGAATGAGGCTGGACTGCTGGAATTGCTGAATCTCATACGAAATGTTTTGCAGCAGTTCTAACAGCCTATGAGGGGTGTTGCGATACACGCTAGACTGAGGGCTCCCCACACAATGTAATCGCACACTACATATCAGGTGACCTGGGTGCGAGGTAGGGGCACCGACCAGACTGACTCCTCCTAACAACTCGGTTAGGCGCGGAGATTGTGTAAATGTGCTCCAAGGTCGGCCGGCTGTACGGGCAGTTGCTCCATCTTGTTGAAAGTAGCTGTAGGTCTTTTCCTTTTCCGTTAATGTTGCCACTCGTCCGGGACCCTTTTATTTGCTCCACCCTGTCTAATTGTATACAGGAGCTCTCAAAAAAATTTTCCTCAATTATACCCCCATTCTAAACATTATACAAATAATGTACTTGCAAAAGATTTATTTAACTGTGTAGCCTACCCATAACTGCAAGAATTAATCAAAATTTTGAAATGCTATACATCGGCATAACTTATAATTTAAGTAATCATGACATCTATCTTCTTATTTAAACTATCAACACGATTGGGACTCTGTCTACTTTTACAGCTGGCCAAAGATCTTATTTTACAGGTTCTACGTGTGCCAAATTTTTGAGTATCGGTATGTTCTGACTAATATTTCGATGGCGTCATATTGCTCTAAAATTATATAAACCATTAAATGAGTTACACTTTTCATTATTTATTCCTTCGATAGATAGTAATAATCATAGAACTGAAATCTATATAAGAACATTAAAAGCATACAAGTGTGAATGCACTGAAGAAATAAAAGCAGCTCGTATTAATGCAGCATAATAAAACCATGGTACATAATTATACATGACTGAAATAAAAGTTTGGCCTTGTGAACCGTGGATAATGTACCCGTCTAAGCTGAACGTAAGTCCACAGTGGAAAAATAATGCTAAAGATTTTATGCATATTATGCATGTTACTAGTGTTGCTATGTAGTCATAACTTCTCATGTGGCTATTGTTGTTTCTTTCTAAAGAATGAGTAATTAATGTAACCTCTAAGTTCTGCGAGGATTTATCGAATTCTAAACCAGTGGACACCCTGCGCATGTTGCTGGTTAGATTATGTCGACCGTCAAAACGCTCTGGAATATTTAGAGAGGGTGATATACAGGGTGGTCCCGAATTCATGGTACAAACTTTAATGGTAGGTGCAGGACATTGTAACAAGGATATATTGTATAGGAATGTATAGTCCCAGGTGACGCGGTGAGGCGTAAACAGGGGAAATAACGGCCGAAAGGAAAACGAAAGATTTTATTGAAATCGTTGTTGACAAGTGTCATGTTTACAGTAAGTGTTCAAAATTGCGTCCACCATGAGCGATACATGCTTGACAGCGTCGGTGCAGCGATTGGCGTACACGTTCAAAGATGCCTGGTATTTCACGCACACCTGCAGCAGCTACAGATATGCGAGCAACGAGATCCTCATCTGAGTCAACTGGAGTCTCATAAACAAGACTCTTAAGATGTCCCCATAAAAAGTAATCGAGGCAAGAGAAATCAGGAGATCGGGGTGGCCAAGGGACTGGTCCACCACGCCCAATCCATCTAGCACCAAACGTGGCATTCAGGTAATTCCGTACAGCAGTGCTGAAGTGTGCTGGCGCTCCATCGTGCTGAAACCACATGCGGTTACGAATGGCGAGCGGAACATCTTGCAGCAGTTCTGGTAACACTTCTTGCAGAAAAATAAGATAGCTTTCGCCACAGAGTCGCGTGGGTAGTAAGTATGGCCCAATCAAAAAGTCGTTCACAATACCAGCCCACACATTAATACCGAAACGTTGTTGATACGCATGTGGACGCGTTGCATGTGGATTATCTGTTGCCCACACATGGGAATTGTGCGCATTAAAGACACCCTCGCGTGAAAATGTCGCTTCATCTGTAAATAGCACATGACCTACGAAATCCGGCTGCAACGCACATTGCTGCAACAACCACTGGCAGAAGTTCACGCGAAGAGGATAATCTGCCGGATTCAATGCTTGTACTTTTTGAAAATGGAAGGGGTGTAAGCGATTTTCATTTAACACTCTGCATACAGTCTGATGACTCACATGTACGTCACGCGCAACAGTTCTTGTGCTTGACTCGGGTCTATCAGCCACTATGTTCAAGATGCGTTCTTCCAGTCTTGGAGTGCGTACAGCTCTTAATCGACCAGCGTCATGTCTGTTGACGTCGAACGTACCTGTTTCACAAAGTTGACGATGTAACCGTTGAAAAATTCTATGATCCGGCATTCGTCGATTAGGATACTCCGCGCGATACATTCGTAACGCAGCTCTGGCGTTACCATTTGCACGGCCGTACATGTAATGCATGTCTGCTTTTTCTGCATACGTAAAGTCACCCATCGTCTACGGCAGCACAATTGTGAATGGCGCTTGTCCCTACTGCGATACATCATGTTCATCTACTGCCCTCTACCGGCAGTGACACCAACCGATCACTCCATTTCTCTTTCCCCTGTTTACGCCTCACCGCGTCACCTGCGACTATACATTCCTATACAATAAATCCTTGTTACAATGTCCTGTACCTACCATTAAAGTTTGTACCATGAATTCGGGACCACCCTGTATGTTATTTGGGCAGTTGAAGCAATAGATAAGGCATTAGGGTGTTTCCAAGCTTGCTGATTATTTACACGGAAGATAGAAGTGCATGATTAGTTATATGACAGTTTATACCAAAATTGAATATTCCACGATATTGATTAATTATTGCCATTGTGGAATACAGAGTTAAATACACCTGTTACATGTATTTCTGTGTATAATCAAATGTTCGTGTATAATTGAATAAATATGTTTTATGAGGCACTATGAAGATTTATTTTACGCACTTATTGTACAGTTGTTCACCTTCGGTACAGATGGCTTGTGGATGGTCAGATTGTGACCGAAATCTATTGTCAAAATAAAAATAACTAGAGCTGTGTACTGAATGATGCAGATCTTAACCTTTATTAAAGTTATTCAATACGATTGCTTTCATCTTAGCTTCTATCAAGTATGGCCTCAACTGTACTCAAGATTTGGCAGATTTATTGTTATTTAACTTAGTTTTGCTGCGGTCGTCAGTTACCTAAGCGAGGGAAGTCGTGTGCTCCCCTGGTGCGAATTGTGTTAAAAGTATACTATCGGCATGACGGTTTTATTTATTACTTCCTTACTACTAAATCTGTTTGCTACGCATTTTGCGAACAATATCCACGTATACTACTGAATGTACCTGCAAAATTATCTCATTATAGGACACATAGTACGGGAGAAGAGACTTTTATACATGGGAGTTCGATTCTTTAAAGCAGGGGTTCCCAAACCTATATATTCTTACGGAACATTTCAGATTGTTTATTTTGAAGCTTAATACAAATTCCGTAAATAAGAAAAATTTGAATCTTGCAGTGATAACTATTCTTTAAAACATAGCTAATAGAAATTAAATCGTAAGAGAATGTGAAACTAACAGTTAGTATCGGCGGACTGTCCACAAAAAAACGCCATGATATTAGCAGTTTTTCGCGGAGCACTTATTCGTTTCCGTGGAACACAGTTTGGCAAATCCAGAATCAAGAGGGGTCGGGGCTTACTCGTATTTTTTGTAAGTGGTGTTGAACAAGTTTGACGTGCTCGTGTAGCGTTACGTACAGCGCGCTAGCTTGCAAGACAGTAATGTGAGCTATACGTGGATGGAATCCGCACGGCGGATTTGCGACTGCGGCTGGTCCACCGGCCAGGCTCACTGCGCTTCTTCGGTGGTTTCCCACACTCGTTTAGGCAGAAGCTGGGCTGCTCCTCAAATTTCCGCTTCCAGACAGTTAAAATACCATCACACACAGAACAAAGCAGAAAAAATGTAGCAAGAGATTAAGGTTTTTCTTTTCATCGTTTTGTGGGAAGTACGACTGAGGAAAAGTTTTGTAAAATTTCGAAATTATGTGCAAAGTTTATTGGAAGTCGCTAACTGTTCTCGTTCTCAGGTACCGGATGACTAGGGTTATAAACAAACGAACACCCTCCGAGCAAGCCTTGAAAGCCCAACGATAATGACCGGCTGCCGTGTCATCCTCAGCCCTTAGGCGTCACCAGATGTGGATGGGCATGCAGTCAGCACACCTACTCTCCCGGCCGTTTTCAGTTTTCATCTACATCTACATGGATATTCTGAAAACCACCTGGCAGAGGGTTAATCGAACCACCTTCACAATTCCCTATTATTCCAATCTCGTATAGCGCGCGGAAAGAATGAACACCTATATCTTTCCGTACGAGATCTGATTTCCCTTATTTTATCTTGGTGATCGTTCCTCCCTATATAAGTCGGTGTCAACAAAATATTTTCGCATTCGGAGGAGAAAGTTGGTGATTGGAATTTCGTCAGAAGATTCCGTCGCAACGAAAAACGCCTTTCTTTTAATGATGTCCATCCCAAATCCTGTATCATTTCTGTGACACTCTCACCCACATTTCGCGATAATTCAAAACGTGCTGCCTTTCTTTGAACTTTTTCGATGTGCTCCGTCAGTCCTATGTGGTAAGGATCCCACACCGCGCAGCAGTATTCTAAAAGAGGACGGACAAGCGTAGTGTAGGCAGTCTCCTTAGTAGATATGTTACATTTTCTAAGTGCCCTGCCAATAAAGCGCAGTCTTTGGTTAGCCTTCGCCACAACATTTTCTATATGTTCCTTCCAATTTAAGTCGTTCGTAATTGTAATACCTAAGTATTTAGTTGAATTTACGGCTTTTAGATCAGACTGATTTATCGTGTAACCGAAATTTAACGAATTCCTTTTAGCACTTATGTGGATGACCTCACACCTTTCGTTATTTAAGGTCAACTGCCACTTTTCGCACAATTCCGATATTTCTTTTAAATCGTTTTGCAGCTTGTTTTGATCTTCTGATGACTTTATTAGTCGATAAATGACAGCGCCATCTGCAAACAACGGAAGACGGCTGCTCAGATTGTCTCCCAAATCGTTTATATAGATGAGGAACAGCAAGGGGCATAGAACACTACCTTGGGGAACGCCAGAAATCACTTCTGTTCTACTCGATGACTTTCCGTCAATTACTACGAACTGTGACCTCTCTGACAGGAAATCACAAATCTAGTCACATAACTGAGACGATATTCCATAAGCACACAATTTCACTACGGGCCGCTTGTGTGTTGCAGTGTCAAAAGCCTTGCGGAAATCCAGGAATACGGAACCGATCTGAAATCCCTTGTCAATAGGACTCAGCACTTCATGTCAATAAAGAGCCAGTTGTGTTTCACAAGAACGATGTTTTCTAAACCTGTGTTGACTGTGTGTCAATAGGCGGGTTTCTTCGAGGTAATTCATTACGTTCGAACACAATATATGTTCTAAAATCCTGCGGCATATCGACCTTAACCATATGGGCCTGTAATTTAGTGGATTACTCCTACTACCTTTCTTGAATATTGGTGTGACCTATGCAACTTTCCAGTCTTTAGATACGGGTCTTTCGTCGAGCAAACGGTTGTATATGATTGTTAAGTATGGAGCTAATGCATCAGCATACCCCGAAAGGAACGTAATTGGTATACAGTCTGGGCTAGAAGACTTGTTTTTATTAAGTGATTTAACTTGCTTCACTACTCCTAGGATATTTGCTTCTACGTTACTCATGTTGGCAGCTGTTCTCGATTCGAATTCTGGAATATTTACTCCGTCTTATTTTGTGAAGGCATTTCGGAAGGCTGTGTTTAATAACTCTGCTTTGGCAGCACTGTCTTCGATAGTACCTCCATTGCTATCGTGCAGAGAAGCATTTATTTTTCTTGTCGTTAACATACTTCACATACGACCAGAATCTCTTTGGATTTTCTGCCAGGTTTCGAGACAAATTTTCGTTGTGGAAACTGTTATAGGCATCTCGCATTGAAGTCCGCGCTGAATTTTGAGCTTTCGTGACCAGTGCCGCTACTTCTAAATGAAATAGCTCCTCAACTGGCCTCACAAGGGCCGAATGCAACCAGCTTGGCAACAGCACTCGGCAGACCCAGATGGTGACCCGTCCAAGTGCTAGCCAAGCCCGACAGTTCTTAACTTTGGCTATCTGACGGGAACCTATGTTATCATTGTGGCAAGGCCGTTGGCAAACGAATAGGGCTATGGTCTGGTTAATTTGTTAATGAGTTACACTGCCTCAAGGCGTTCACACAGTTTCAAACTGTGACTTTTGAGGTAATGTGTGCTGTTGAGCCGCGCAGGATTAGCCGGGCGGGCTAAGGCGCTGCAGTCATGGACTGTGCGGCTGGTCCCGGCGGAGGTTCGAGTCCTCCCTCGGGCATGGGTGTGTGTGTTTGTCCTTAGGATAATTTAGGTTAAATAGTGTGTAAGCTTAGGGACTGATGACCTTAGCAGTTAAGTCCCATAAGATTTTACACACAATTGAACATTTTTGTGCTGTTGAACCTTTAACATAAGGTTACATCCCTCAATGAGTAGATCATGACAGAATTTGGAATTTTTAAATTCGGTCATTAACTGTAAGAAATACTGAGAAACAAATTTTTGTTGCCCCTCGGAGCAGGTAATAGTCAACCTGCGACTGGGGCCGTGCCCTGGGGTAGCCGTTTACTAATGTAGATCTTTGATAATATAAAGATTAATAATGTAGATCTTTGATAAAATAAAGAAGGGACAAAAGCGTGAAATCCACTACTGTCGCCGGCCGGGATGGCCGAGCGGTTCTAGGCGCTACAGTCTGGAACTGCGAGACCGCTACGTTCGCAGGTTCGAATCCTGCCTCGAGCATGGACGTGTGTGATGTCCTTAGGTTAGTTAGGTTTGAGTAGTTCTAAGTTCTAGGGGACTAATGACCTCAGAAGTTAAGTCCCATAGTGCTCAGAGCCATTTGAACCAATCATCCGCTACTGTCATCTGGGCGAACGAGGGGAGACGAGGTTAGCTTCCGATTGCGGCATACGCCGTCACCGAGGAACCGCGAACCGCAGTTATGAAGCGCAACCGACGAGGGCAGGCAGGCAGGCAGCGGCGCGTCCCCCACTGTGCTGCGGCTACCCCGCGGCGCCACGTGCTGGCCGTGTGTCGGCCCGTGCTGTGCTCCTGTGCGGCTGTGCGGCTGGCGGGCTGCCAGCAGTAGCGGCGCAGAGCTCGACCGCGCCACTCCAAGCAGCGCCGGGCCGGCAGCGGCGCGCCTCAGCGCGGGATGCCGCCACCGCCGCCTCAGCCGCACCGGCGCCCAGGTCTGCCACCACACCGCACACGGGCTTCTGCTACTTGCTCGCCGCTGCATGGCCACGCCGTAGTCGTCGCACGCGCGTAGCAACTACTATAGAGGCGCCTCTTATCAGCCTCTCCCAGAGGCTGTTGTAAAATGTAGCTTTTCACTGCCAGAATTCCTTGTAGAAACGCAATATCTCATCCTATCTGTGGAGGAGATCTTCAAAGAGAGTTTGTCGCTTCATATATACGTATTTTTTTTTTTTTTCAGTCATCACTCTTCTGACTGTTTTGATGAACCATCCTTTTCGTCGGCCGTTGTGCTTGAGCGGTTCTAGGCGCTTCAGTCTGGAACCGCACGACCGCTACGGTCGCAGGTGCAAATCCTGCCTCGGGCATGGATGTGTGTGATGTCCTTAGGTTAGCTAGGTTTGAGTAGTTCTAAGTTCTATGGGACTGATGACCTCACATGTTAAGTCCCATAGTGCTCAGAGCCATTTTACCATCCTCTTCATCTCAGAGTAGCACCTGCAGCCTACGTCCTCAGTTATTCGCTGGATGTATTCCAATCTCTGTCTTTCTCTACTGTTTTTACCCTCTGCTGCTCCCTCTGTCGTAACATCCTGTTCCCTCCTCTTATCAGTGTTTTTCATACACGCCTTTCCTCCCCGGTTCACACATGGTTCTGAGCACTATGGGACTTAACTTCTGAGGTCATCAGTCCCCTAGAACTTAGAACTAGTTAAACCAGGGATCTCCAAACTTTTTAGTCCGCGGGTCACATTGACTCCTCCACGAAGTCATAAGGGCCAAGATCTACCCAGTGGGATTAAAGCACCCTAGCACTCCATGATCACCGTAACGTAAGGCTAAAGGAAATATGAAATCGCAAAAATCTAAGGTTGTGGGAAAAGCTAGCATTAAAAAGAACTACGATTTTTATTTAATTACATAATTTTGATTGGTGGACGTACCTGACCGAAATTCTGGCGTATTTTATTCTGGCGAATTTCACCGACAAAAAAGTATGTCACTGCACATTCTTCACGAAAGCGTCCTGCAAAGTTAACGAAATCTCAAAATCATTGTTAGAAACACTATTACTGCAAGACCTAACAGAGGTAGAGTATGTCAACGCATTGTTATTTCAAGCGGTGCAACAATAAGTTTAGTTATGTAGTCTCGTAGCGAGTAGCAGAGCGAATGTTGCGGTGTATTGGTCGCGATAGGCCTCGAAACTCAATTGTTCGCAGTATAGGTACCAGCTCAAATATTTGGCATGCCGGATACCGGGGGTGTCCGGCCAGCTAACGCGGGCCGGTTTGCCGTAGTTTGGAGGTCCCTGACTTAAACTTAACTAACCTCAGGACATCACACACATCCATGTCCGAGGCAGGATTCGAACGTGCGACCGTAGCAGTCGCACGGTTCCAGACTGTAGCGCCTAGAACCGCTCGGCCACTACGGCCGGCTTTCCTCGCCGGTTGTGCCGAGAATATCCTCATTCCTTACCTTATCAATCCGCCTAATTCCCAACATTCTTCTATAGAACCACATCTCAGAGGCTTCGATTCTCTCCTGTTCCGGGTTTTTCCACAGTCCATATTTTACTACCATACAATGCTGTGCTCCAAACATACATTCTTGCAAATTTCTACCTCAAATTAAGGCCTATGCTTGATACCAGCAGAAGTGTGTTGGCCAGGAATGTCCTCTTTGCCACAACTAGTCTGCTTTCTAAGTCCTCCTTGTTCCGTCCATCATGTGTCATTTTGCTGCCTAGGCAGAAGAATTTCTTAAATTCGTCTACTTCATCATCACCAACCTGATTTTAGGTTTCCGCAGTTCTCATTTCTGCCACTTCTCGTTACTTTCATCTCTCTTCGATTTACTCTCAGTCCATATTCTGTACTCATTAGACTGTTGTCCACCCCCGGTAGCTGCGTGGTCAGCGTGACAGGATGTCAATCATAAGTGCCCGGGTTGGATTCCCGGTTGGGTAGGAGATTTTATCCGCTCAGAGACTGGGTGTTGAGTTGTCCTACTCATCATCATTTCACCCCATCGACGCGCAAGTCACCGAAGTGGCGTCAAATCGAAAGACTTGCACCAGGCGAACGGTCTACCCGACGGGAGGCCCTTGTCACACGGCATTATTATTATTATTATTACACTGTTCAGAAGATCCTGTAATTGTTCTTCACTTTCACTCAGGGTAACAATATCAACACCGAATCGTATCACTGACATCCTTTCACGCTGAATTTTAATGTCATTCATGAACCACACTTTTATTTCCGTCATCCTTCTTCGAATAATAAGTTGAACAGTAGCGTTGAAAGACTACATCCCCTTACTTACATCCATTTTAATGAGAGAACTTCCTTCTTGGGCTTCCAATACTATTCTTCCCTCTTGGCTCTTGTACATATTGTATATCTCTTGTTTTCCCTGTAACTTACCCTCATTTTTCTCGGAATTTCAAACATCTTGCGCCATTGTACGTTGTCGAACGCTTTTACCAGGTCGACAAAACCTTTGAATGTATCCTGATTTTTCTCTGCTCCCATTATCGACCGCCACGTCAGAATTGCCTCTCAGGTTCCAACTGCAACGTCAAAATTAACGCTCTGGTGTCTAACGCATGCTCAGTTTTATTTTCCGCCTCTATGAAAGCCCTAATCAATCGATTCAGCAGCGAGCAATGGTGTGAATCCGACGTTCACATAATCTACAACCTCCCATCTAGATATCCTCCGAAGATGTGGACGAAACTTTGGATTTCTTCAAGAAATTCATTCGACGACGGCACATTAGCCCCGAATATTTTCGTAAGTGTGCATGTGTGTGAGAACGCTGGAGATTTTGTGGTGAACACGTTCATATTCTGTATGCCAGTGTGGCAGCTCTCGTGTCGAGCGAGGCGCTGCTCTGTTTGTAATGAGGCGCCGCTCTGTGGGGCTGTGCGGGAAACAGCAGCAGCACACCCACGCCGGTCAGCGTTCATCCCACGTGTGCCGCTCCGGCTGTACTGTCGCTGTCCCGCTAGCTCACAATGTTGTCAGAGACGGCTGACACAAAAATGTAGGTGATGCTGTGCAAAATCAGCTATTGAGTGAGACGAGCCTCTGCACTGAACGTAGTTAAATAAACAGTGAAATCACGGCCCGCCCACGTCGACGCTTAACACCACTGGTGAGCCCATGTATATGCCCATATCGCCGTATTAAATGCAACTGTTACTCATCAAAATAAAATAAAAAAACGCAATTGAAAGTCTGAATGTACTACAGTTGTTGGCACTTTCATAAAAGTTACATCTGATAAAAAAGGCATTATTTCTATTATTTTGATATAAGTTACACGAGATTAAAAAAAACGTATTTTTTCTGTTATTCTTGTGGAGTGCTATTGACACATGCAATCCCACCTCGAGTGATTCGTGTTTTAAGTGTTCCATACCTAAATTTTTAAAAACGGGACCCTTGTAGCATCACTTCATTGTCCGTCTGTCTGTCTGTCAGTCCCACTGCTAAAATCCCTTTTCCTCAGGATCGGTTAGACTTAGCAGGTTGAAGTTTATATCCCTAAGGTCTGCGGTCCTTTGGTGGTGTAAAACGTTCAAGCTTCTAAATCAATACAATCAAGAAATACTGCTCTTTATGTCACATGTTTTGATATTCGCTGACCCGCTCATCGAAACCTATAGGGAACTACCCATTGACCTAGAATCATGAAATCTGATAAGAAGAAAGGTGTCACAGTATAACCAAAGGAAAAAATCGCAAAATTGTTAATTTTTTATTATATTTCATGAAAAAACTTTTTTGTCATTTGTTATAAGACTTTATGTCCCTCCGCCTGTTAAGATCCCTTTTTCTCAGAAATGGATAGACGTATCAAGTTGAAATTTACGTCACTTAGCCCTCTGGTGGTGTAAAAAAGTTAAGTAAGTCAATGTAATCAAAAGATACGTCCATTTCCTCACATATTTTGACACTCGCTAACTCTTTCAATAAAATACGTAGGATACTTCCCGTTGACCTAGAATCACGAAATTTGCCAAGAAGCAAGGTTTCACAATACAAGTGCAGGATAGAAATCAGAAAACTATTAATTTACAATTATAGCACACGAAAACAATACTTCTTTTTTCATATAGTATCCGACTTCAAACTTTAAATTAAAATATTCTCAAAAGCCTTGGACTCCCTGGGATCGATATCTTGAGAGTGTCAGTGTCTAAAACTGGCAAAAATCGTCGCTATTCTCGATTCCCGAAATGGCTGAGAGGTCTTATACATAATTACGTCTGTACGGAACTCTCAAATCGCCAGAGCTATTTGCATGTCGCCATTTTTTTCCCAACGAGATAAATTCTTTACTTCCTTTTCATACTTTGATATACAATTTTTTTCCGAGGGTCTGGCCTTTCTTGTACAATCTTTCTATAACTCCGTTTTCTTGTAGTGGAGCTTGTTTAGCATGAATTTCACTTTAATTTGTGCTAAATAGTGATCTAAATCTATGGTTTCGTCTTCTATTTCTTTCTTTAGAAATCGGAAGATGGCGCCATGACCGATCTGGTACTCACCGATTAATTGTATAGGAAATTGCTCGCCTTCCGTTGTCGGAGATGATTTCAAAATGGTTCAAATGGCTCTGAGCACTATGGGACTTAACATCTGTGGTCATCAGTCCCCTAGAACTTAGAACTACTTAAACCTAACTAACCTAAGGACATCACACACAACCATGCCCGAGGCAGGATTCGAAGCTGTGACCGTAGCGGTCGCGCGGTTCCGGATTGAGCGCCTAGAACCGCGAGACCACCGCGGTCGGCAGATGATTTCAAGCAAGTTGACATAATTCTTATGTTGTTTTATTGATATATTTCGATAAACCACTACCTTTGTCTAATGAATGTTGGCTATGGACATGGATGGCCATGGACCGGATTCTTCGTTCTCCCTCTTTGCCAATTCGTGCGTTTAAGTCTATCTGTAAAATTTTAACTTATTCTCGGGGTATTTTGCCCTATAATTTTCATGTTTAGTCAGGAATTTTTCAGTCATTTGTGGATTTTTATGTTGTCAACATTGAGAAGTGTATCGATATTAATCAGCGTGTACGGTTTGTTACCACATTGAATAAGCTTAGTACTGAAGTGGTAGTTTTAGGGTGAGAATTTATCTAACAGAATTTACTGCAATTTTGTGCACAATAAAGGCCATGCCCACATGTGGATCACCATTGTTGATTCGTTTATCGGCTATCGTCTTGAAATTACCTTAGTTGCCGTAGCCTATCGCCCAGCTCGTCCCGAAATCCGTTGCCGATACATGGGGAGGCGTCGGATGAGAGATTTCCAACTACACGCGACATACATACGATTTTTAATGTTACTCTTTAAAATACTTTGCCGATTTTTTCACTGTCCACACTTCACAGACAGTACTGAATTTTTCTTCCTTAATTCTCGAGCATGATTTAAGCCCACTAATACACTACTGGTCATTTAAAATTGCTACACCACGAAGATGACGTGCTACAGACGCGAAATTTAACCGACAGGGAGAAGATGTTGTGATATGCAAATGATTAGCTTTTCACAGCATTCACACAAGCTTGGCGCCGGTGGCGACACCTGCAACTTGCTGACATGAGGAAAGTTTCCAACCGATTTCTCATACACAAACAGCAGTTGACCGGCGTTGCCTGGTGAAACGTTGTTATGATGCCTTGTCTAAGGAGGAGAAATGTGTACCATCACGTTTCCGACTTTGATAAAGGTCGGATTGTAGCCTATCGCGATTGCACTTAATCGTATCAAGACATTGCTGCTCGCGTTGGTAGAGATCCAATGACTGTTAGCAGAATATGGAATCGGTGGGTTCAGGAGGGTAACACGGAACGCCGTGCTGGATCGCAACAGCCTCGTATCACTAGCAGTCGAGATGACAGGCATCTTATCCGCATGGCCGTAACGGACCGTGCAGTCACGTTTCGATCCCAGAGTCAACAGATGGGGACGTTTGCAAGACAACAACCATCTGCACGAACAGTTCGACGACGTTTGCAGCAGCATGGACTATCAACTCGGAGATCATGGCTGCGGTTACCCTTGACGCTGCATCACGTACAGGAGCGCTTGCGATGGTGTACTCAACGACGAACCTGGTTGCACGAATGGCAAAACGACATTTTTTTCGGATGAATCCAGGTTCTGTTTACAGCATCATGATGGTCGCATCCGTGTTTGGCGACATCGCGGTGAACGTACATTGGAAGCGTGTATTCGTCATCGCCATACTGTCGTATGACCCGGCGTGATGGTATGGGGTGCTATTGGTTACACGTCTCGGTCACCTCTTGTTCGCATTGACGGCACTTTGAACAGTGGACGTTACATTTCAGATGTGTTACGACCCGTGGCTCTACCCTTCATTCTATTTTATTTATTTATTTATTTATTTATTGTTCCGTGGGACCACATTTAGGAGAAGTCTCCATGGTCATGGAACGAGTCAATACATGAAACTATAACACGATTGTAGAAACAGATAAAATGAAATATAAGAAACATATTCAGGCGACAAGTCGTTAGTTTAAATAAAGAAAATCAAGAATGTAACACTGGAATTTGCTTAATTTTTTGGCTCTTCCAGGAGCTCCTCGACAGAATAGAAGGAGTGAGCCATGAGGAAACTCTTCAGTTTAGACTTAAAAGTGTTTGGGCTACCGCTAAGATTTTTGAGTTCTTGTGGTAGCTTATTGAAAATGGATGCAGCAGAATACTGCACTCCTTTCTGCACAAGAGTCAAGGAAGTGCATTCCACATGCAGATTTGATTTCTGCCTAGTATTAACTGAATGAAAGCTGCTAACACTTGGGAATAAGCTAATATTGCTAACAACAAACGACATTAAAGAAAATACATACTGTGAGGGCAATGTCAAAATTCCCTGCAAAACCCTACATTTCAGCAGGATAATGCGCGACCGCATGTTGCAGGTCCTATACGGGCTTTTCTGGGTACAGAAAATGTTCGACTGCTGCCCTGGCCAGAACATTCTCCAGATCTCTCATCAACTGAAAACGTCTGGTCAATGGTGGCCGAGCAACTGGCTAGTCACAATACGCCAGTCACTACTCTTGATGAACTGTGGTATCGTATTGAAGCTGCATGGGCAGCTGTACCTGTACACGCCATCCAAGCTCTGTTTGACTCAATGCCCAGGAGTATCAAGGCCGTTATTACGGCCAGAGGTGGTTGTTCTGGGTACTGATTTCTCAGGATCTATGCACCCAAATTGCGTGAAAATGTAATCACATGTCAGTTCTAGTATAATATATTTGTCCAATGAATACCCGTTTATCATCTGCATTTCTTCTCGGTGTAGCAATTTTAATGGCCATCAGTGTATAGTGTTTGTAAGAGAAATTTTGTTCTTTTATAGTCAGCTATTTAAGTATGCATTTTTTATGAACGAAAAAGCAGAGCGTGAATTCTCTGCTGCATAATACTCTCAGGAGACGTGTTCCTTCACAGACCTTCCACAAATCGTCAACGAATGAATCCATTAGTACCCCCCCTTACAACACCCCATACTGCTAGAATAAGCTCTTTCCATTACTGCTTCACGAACGTATGTCCACTGAAAGCTTTGATTCTAGTCCGTTCGTTCTTGATACCTTCTATCTTTGTTTTAACTATTCCTGATCCAAATTATGTAGTAAGAAGCCTGATTATTCGAAGCAATATTCCTAAATTTTCCTGCTTTCAGCTTGAAGACAATGTCCTCTCCAACCTTAACAGAAATAACTCTTACGTTGGTACTGGTTTTTTTTTGTTTTTGTTTTTTTTTTTTTTTTTTACGTTTGGAACTATCCCTTGACTTCATTACTCAATAAAAATGATACATTTCGTTTAATGTGACTTATAACTGTTAACCGCCGTGATTGACACTTGGCGTCTCTAGATATTTTAATTTACTATCCAAACCCTAGTACTTTGTTACTACTGTCCTCTGAGCTCTTAAAATTACATTTCGCGTCATTTGCTAAAGGGTTTCCGTAGGTCGCTAACTACTATGAGTTTTAAGTTTTTTTTATATTACTAGTCATTATTATTCGAAATGATCAATTGAAAGGGATGTAAAAATGTTTTTGTTGAGGTAAGGTATTATATGACTTACGTGTACAGAAGCATCAATTCAGGAAGTTTGTTGTGTCACGTTCACAAGACGTCGATGTGTGAACGGTTAGACACACCGCACAGATCTAACCTAAGGTCCAGTTCGGCCCACACGCGACCCAAAATGTCCGCATCGGTATCAGTCACAGCTGCTCTGATACGTCCTTGTAAGTCAGCGATTTGTGGAGAAGTGGAGGTGTGAGAACAATGCCTATGATGTAACTTCACGAAATCAAGAATATCATTGTGGAATTCTGGAACAAACTCCTGTTGAAAAATGAAATCATCACTGCCCTCTTGCAATTGCAACACGAATCACAGCTGAAGCATGTCGAGGTATGAATGTCCTTTGATCGACGCATCTGCAAAGCAGAAGGGTCCATACGCTTTTTGCCTAGACAGAGCACAAAACACGTTAAACTTTGTGGTCCCACCGACACGTTAGACAACAATGTGGAAATTCTCTGCTCCCCTTATTCGCACTTTGTGCTGCTTTACTGCGCCGTTCAGGTGAAAGGTAACCTCGTCGCTGAAAAATCAACCTAAGAATGAAACCGACTTCTTTTATTAAGTGCTGCACATGAATGAAAAACTTTTTCCACAAACGTTTGCCGCCATGTGTAATGATTTGCAGTAACTGAATCCGATATGGTTTCATTTCCAAGCAGTTTTTCAGCACGGCTATGGAATTCCTAGCTCGTGTATGACACAAGACGTTGACTTTTGTGAACTTCTGAGAAATGTGTCCCTGATGCAGTCAAACTATTCAACTGTTGATGGCCGCCCACTGATTTTGTCTTTACGAAGACACGAATACATCCTGTTTTTTAACCTTCTGTGCCCACTCGTAAATGGATTGTCTGATAGGTGGACCACTGTCAAGTGTCTTGTTATCCTGAATTTTTGACACTCCGTGGCTGCGGACTCGCTCTTTCAGAAATCCGATGGACTGATAGCCATGATTCTGGAGAGCACTGTAACAAAAAAAAGAAAGAACAGTAGTGTTCACCATCCTTGTTCGCTTTAGTCCACAATACACACAACTTTGTGGTGTAACCTACTACGATGAGAAGCTTAATCCAACGCCGGCGCGTACCTCATTTACCTCAAATTACGGCAAGGTGGCGAAAGGTTATCAACCTACTGATAAGCCCTCACTCCATGATGCTTTGATGATATTTACTACAATAGTCCGTAGCAACAGCAGGTGGTTAGACCGTCATATGTAGTTTAAAGCCTCGCTTGCACATTATAATTTACAGACGATCGATTTGAAATGGCAAGCAACTATTATCAAGTTTGGAATAGTGATGAAACCGACACTTCGTCGATACTTGAAACTTGATAATGGATACTTGTCATCCCGTATCGGTCGTCAATAAATTGTGATGTGCAACTAAGACTTTAAACTATATACTAGGTAAATTGTGACGCCACAACCACCCCTTTTATCCTACTGAATACGTAGACCACGTTCAGAGCGTGCCACAGCAAGATGATTTGTACTTTCCGTAACCTGAAGCCTTCGTATTCATTACCAACAGAAGTACCACGATACAGCTTGGCTTGTTTTTATTAGTATTTTCGTCACACAATTCCTTATCATTGCCTGAGAACAACATAGCTGATTTACGGATATTCACATGGAGGACACTAAAGATTAAAAAGATTAATTAAAAAAGATTAAAAAGAAGAGCATGCCAGGACAAGACAACAGTCCTCGCAAGTTTACACTACAGAACTCGAGTAGAATTGGCGCTGGTGTGTAATGCCTGTTGCCAGTCGTAGATTCCTACTTTGTTAACACAACAATTGCTTCCTGCAAGTTTTGATAAAAATTAATACGTCCCGGGTGCTACATTACGACTACATAGATTAAGGTACGTATCTTTTAATGATTTACGTTTTAATGATTAACAGCTATTAATTTTTATTCCTTCTGTACTTGCTGGCGCAACAATGGAGGCGAAAATTTGTGCCATCAGCAGTATTCGATACTGCTCTTCTGACAGAGCACAGGCTTGATGCACACCTTTTCGATTTCGACTGCGTCGGCGAATCTTGCGTAACAGCCTTTACAAAACTAAAATTACGATCTTTGTTTGTCGACAACTGTTTTATGCCCAAAGCAAGTATACGAAGTACTGTGAATGTGTCGTCCAGGTAAGGCAAATTTACTGGTTATCCACACACATTCTAAAAGTGGGGTGAGTATCATTCAGCAAGTGTGTTAGGAAATCACAAGAAATAAATACAGGTGATACGACAGCCGTGACGACACGCACTACGAAAACAGGCGCCTCTTGAGCCACTATCAACGCATCTATGCCGGACACACAGTGTGCAGCTGGTCATGCGGGGAAAAGGCAGACTGCAAGTGTCTCACGCACCGTTTTCTAAATTTACATTTTGCCACACTACATACAACTATCGAAGCATGAAATACTAAATACCTTTGTTGTTCAGGTTCTTACGTTAACGAAAATACAAATGCCGTATTTAAATTTTCACAATAATTTAAGAAAAACATTTTTGTACAAATCGTTTTCTTGTTTTTCAAAGTATTCGCTATTGAAAGGCCATTTTGTTTTACACTGAACAACATTCAGCGGCTTTTCGTGCTGCTGAAAAATCGTTTTCCACGCACTTTTTCTTTGGCGTTAGGGAACAGAAAGGAACTATTAGCCGATGACTCAAACGGATATGGACAATGAGACATTAATTCAAAGTTTTCTCCGACAAATAATAAGCTGCATTATGTATTTTCCGACGGCTAACAGTATTATAAACAATGGTAGGACGTTCTGTGTTGTTTCCTCGATTCCGTTGATGACGTGTGGCAAACAGAGCAATAGTCGTGGCCTGCGCAGATAACCGAAGAAACAAGACAGCTTTTACTTAGAATTTTCGACTTTCGTTGGTTTAGATTCATCTCGGAACACCAAAGCAATTCCCTACAGTTGATGGCTGCTTAGATTTGAGTTTTTTGAGCGAGTTCTTACACCAATAAACAAGAGCTTAATTTGGAGTTTCAGTCAAATTGTGTAGAAACCGGAGCGTAGGCCGCAAAATCGAATATACAGCAGTCTTTGATATGCCTAACGACGCCCTTAGCTATCTGTTACGTACTGAGAAAACGCGTGTCGAGTCCTAGGCGCCCGCAAGTAGGCAAACACTAGACACCTCTACATTCCGGCACGCCTACTAGCAGGCGGCCAGGGCGCTCTCATATTTTCAAAGCGCTCAAAAAACGTGGGTGAATAGCACTGGCACTATTGCCCAATAGTCTTATGGAAACCTTTTGACGTTTTATTGAGGCATGTGTCAATGTAGCATGATCACGCCACAGGAGGGCGCAAAACAGAAGGGCTGAAAATGGGTAAAGATCCTTTGCTGCTTCAGATCGCGTCCATATTTCGTCGAATGGTTTTTAACAGTCCATTGTAGATCCCTACTGTACACCAGATCAAAAATTATAGTCGCACTGCAGTCCAAAGAGGTACAATCGTTTTCATTGGGATAGCTAACCCACAATGTCCTCAGAGAAGGCTTCAAGCGTCCGTGCAGTGTCAGCAGTATCAAGGATTGTCGAGAACATCGTCCTGTTGCTCGTCGCACTGCGAACTGTCGTTTTCGACCGTGATGTATGTGGGAATCAACGTTTCAAAGGAAGAGCTGGCTTCACTGGCTCCCTTCATGCCACACTCTGAGGCCTCTTCGTGTCGATGCTGAACGGCGTATGTCTGAAACGTTTTCTCGGACACACATAAGATAACGGCGTGATTTCAACGATGAGCGTGGCGGTTTTAATCTCTGTCCAGGAGGCGTCAAAAGAAGGTTTAAAATGAGGGTAAGAGTGGGTGCGATGATGTTCCCGTCGTGTGACACGTTGACGGTGCCGTTGGGCAGAATTGTGATGAAATTTGGTGCCAACGTGACACCATTAACGTACCTACAGTTCACGTGACCTTCTGAGTTGTGGCCCTTTCCTCGCATGTGTCGACACCTTTCTGCTTGAAGCCTCGTCCAGCCCGAGAGTGAGATCGGGGGCGCCACACATTTGCTCCATTACAAAGGAAGGTCATAGGCACCTTTGAGCCCAGTTTCAAACTTATACGTCCGAATGGGAAATAATCACGGGGTTTCTCAAAAACTGAGCCTTTAATTGTGTTGCGTATTAGATGGAAAAATCGCAACACAAAAAAAATAATAAATTTAGAATAATGAAATTTTTGAAAAATATTTGTCTGTGTAACATATTTAAGTGACTAACATTGCAAGATCACAGGTTACTGAAAACGTGAAATAGAGAAATGCTAATGTAATCGTCAGGATGTTGAATGCAAGCATGCAGACTTGCATACATGTGTTGTACAGGTGCCGGATGTCAGTTTTTGGGATGGAGTTACGTGTCTGTGCACTTGGTCGGTCAACACAGGGGCGGCTAATGCTGATTGTGGATGACGCTGGAGTTGTCCAGTGGTGTCCCATATGTGCTCGACTGGAAACAAATGTTATATGGATATGGTGCCTGTTCTTTCGGACATTCGTGACCTGCAGCCGTCTAGAACGAAATTATAATTATACTCGTATTAATACCTTCAGCTGCTTATGGGCGTAGATATATATCAACGGGAACAGGTGAAAATGTGTGCCCCGACCAGGACCCGAACAGGGATCTCCTGTTTACGTGGCAGACGCTCTATCAATCTGAGCCACCGAGAGCACAGAGGATAGTGCGACCGCAGGGACTTATCTCTGGCACGCCTCCCGCGAGACCCACATTCTCACCTTGTATATGCACACACTAATTCGTAGTGACCCATCCCAACACACTCATTACTCGTGGAAGACATTTTTACCAAGTCCCGTAAGAGTTCGGGGAATATGTGTGCATAAAGGTCATGGGCGGTATTGCCAGAACTATATACTTATATGGATATGGTGTCTGTTCTTTCGGACATGTCCGAAAGAACAGACACCATATCCACGAATAATGAGTGTGTTGGGGTGGGACACTACGAATGTAGTGTGTGGACATACAAGGTGAGAATGTGGGTCTCGCGGGAGGCGTGCGCGAGATATTCCCTGCAGTCGTGCTATTCATCTGAGTCCTCGGTGGTTCAGATGGATAGAGCGTCTGCCATGTAAGAAGGAGATCCCGGGTTCGAGTCCCGGTCGGGGCACGCATTTTCACCTGTCCCCGTTGATATATATCAACGCCCGTAAGCAGCTGAAGGTATTAATATAATTCTAATTCCGGAAACAAATCTGGTGATCGAGCAGGCCAAGGCAACATAGCGACACTCTGTAGAGTATGTTGGGTTACAACAGGGTATGTGGGTGAGCGTTGTCCTGTTGGAAAACAGCCCGTGAAATGCTGTTCATGAATAGCAGCTCAATAGGTCGAATCAACAGATTGACGTACAAATTTGCAGTCACCGTGCGTGGGATAACTACGGGAATGCTCCTGTTGTCATACAAAATCGAACCGGTGTAGGTCCAGTCTTCAACTGGCCTAGTTCTGTCCAACACACTGCCATCACTGGCGCCAAGGCAGATGCAACTTTTTGTCACAAAACGCAACAGACGTGCACTCCGTCCTCCAGAAGGATCTCACTTAACATGACTGAAGTAGTTCAAATCAGTAAAATACACGCTATAGGGGGTCTGGCTCGAAGCTGTCCTTAAACTGACCAATTTGAAACAGTTCGTTGTGTCACCGTGGTGCCAACTGCTGCTGAAATTGCTGCTGCAGTTGCAGTACCATGCTCCAGAGGCATAAGCCGAACACGATGGTCTTCCCTCTCGGTAGTGCCCCGTGGCCTTCCGGAACCACATTCCCCTGACCACCGCTGCCAGGAGTCATCTAGAGTGGCTTCATTTGTGTCAAGTCTTTCCGCAGTATCGCAGAAGGAACATCGAGCTTCTCGCAGCCCTATTACACGACCTCGTTCAAACTGAGTGAGGTGTTGACAACGGCGTCTTCGTCGCCTTAAAGGCATTCTTGATCAACATCAATCTACCACATCCAATCTCAAAAGTAATTAATGCTCAGGACCATTACAGCATGTATTTAAACCAAATCTGATTTGTATCTTCGTAGTGGCACCGCTGACGCCACTCTTTGCGACTAGCTCTAAATTTGAATAGACATTATCTTTCAGCCGAAGAAGCACACCTACCAATTTTCGTTCATATTACACAGCTCCTTATCTCTTTCTCGGTGGTGAGATGTGTGTGTGTGTGTGTGTGTGTGTGTGTGTGTGTGCGTTCCTGGAGGAATGGCAAGTACTCAAGGATACCTTACGGGCTATGCCGACTACTTCATCTTCGATACTGTGAAACAAATCACTTCTGCTGCAAGCTGTTTGGTTACCATATTTTGGGAGGAGGAAAATCGTCTAGTAAATGGGGGCTCTAAAATGTATTCCTTACGGGTCAAGAGCAGCTGTTCGGTAAAAGGGATGTGCTTCACACTGGCGAGGATGAACAAGTCCTCACAGCTCTAAGGTATCCACTTTACAGCCATCATTTTGGTACCACAAGCTCCTTCTAGTCTGCAGGGGAACGTCTTCTAGCATCCATGGAAGATTGTTTATTAGGACGATGTCAGTGTTCGGTTTATGAAACACGTGCCTATGGGCACGTTTACACTCGACGGATACTGACATTTCAACTGACAAAGCCAACGGCGAATGTCATTATTGCTAAATGTGGCTTCATAACTAAAAAAGATACATGATACATCTGGAGTATTCTGTCTTAATCCCCTTGTACAGAAGTTAACACGATGCTCATAATCGTTTCCATGCAGCTCTAGATGGAGAGAGATGTGATAGGATGGAACCTATGACGATGGAGAATGCGTAGGACATATGACAATCATGCCACTTCCTCGTGTGAGTGCGCGGGAGCTAACTTGCGGATCAACTGCAACAGTAGCAAGAACTCATCTTAGATATTAGTAAACCGCTTTAGCTGCATTTAGTCCTTTATTATTGGATCACTACCAGTTTTGTGGCAGTTAAATCCCCATCTTCAGGTGAACATCTGTATAACAATAAATCCAGAAGGAATAACAACCCTGAGATATAAAATGGTATGGTAAATTATTTTAAGATTTACAAAATTTAAAACCTCTGAATAACTTTTAGATGAGAATATTAAAATGTTAGTATTCACATAACTAAAATATTAGAACTAAAAAGCTCGGAACTTTTTACCCAACATACGTCGTCCGTCAGCACAAAACACCGCTATAGGACGGTATGTCATAGATTAAAACCGCCGGATTCCAACATACTGAATGGCTCCTAAACAATTCATACCATAGTAATCCACAGGTAAGGTGAAAGTAAATGAAAAACTATTAAGACCCAATTTTGGGCCGGAATGAAAAACGAAGAAGCTGTTGCCACAAAATAGAGGGATATTCTATCTGGATAAAAACCGTCATGCAAACAGCTATTAACGGAAAAGCAGAACCTGAAAACCGAACTTACCGCTTCTACGGTCTATATGCAATCGCAAACAGGGGACGCAGCCGCGAGTTGTGTCATACTGGCGGCAGGAAAGTAAACGGTTTGCCCTAAGTTAGCTCGCGCATGCGCTAATGATGCGCTTTAGGGAATACACAAATGGTAAATGAGAACAAGGAATGCTGGGTTAATAAGTAGAAAAACTTTTTGGAAAACCATCTGTAGAATAACCGTCTGTAGAATATGATAGTGACAGTTGACATCACTATGGTATGGTTTGTTTAAGACCTACCCACCGTATTATAATCCGGCTGTTTTATGTTACGACATACCGCCTTTTAGCGGTGTTTTGTTCTGAGGTAGGTCGTATTTTGGGTAAAAATTTCCGAGCTTTTCATCTCTAATGTTTTAGTTATGTGAGCACTAACATTTTAATATTCTCAGAGAAAATAAAGTTCAAAAACAAAAGAAATAATATACATAATACGTGCAACATATCTGAAGTTAATACGTTGCTCAAAGTATCGAAGTTAGTATCGAGAGATGACATGAAGTGGAACGATTGGATGACATCAGCTATAGGGAGGTGGACTTAAAACTTCTTGGGAGAATAACAGCTAAGTATAAAGCAGCTGTAAGAGATGTGGTGCACAAAAGTTTTGTGCGACCGATGCTTAAATATTGTATGAGAGTTTGAGATCCGTTGCCAAGTTGTACTGTGGGCAGAGCTGCAAGGATTCTCGACGTGCTGCTAAGATTATTTCCGGCCATTTTACTCAATACAAGAGTCCTACGCAGCCTCCCAGCAAATTTACGATCACTCCCAGAAAGAAAGTTTTATTTCATGAAACGCATCTGTATAAATTTCGAGGTAAGCTGCACAATAATTAAACACACATTCTTGTAAATGTCGATAACATGACGGTTTGGAAACGTGGCGTAGTATGCAAACTGTCACAATTCCCTAGTTCCATTCACGATCAGCTTGTGCCGGCAAGGCAATGATTAACACCGGCACGAAGCACCTTCCCATATACATATACCTTATTCACTAACTGCTCGCTGTCTCTAGGTGAGGTGGCTAGAGGGTTTTGCTGAATTGATAAAGTCGAAATGCGTTGACTGGTTGTCGGCGCAATCCAATATCTGGTATCTTTAGCTAGCGGATAACATTATGTGCCATGCATGTAACAAATTAAGAAATGGAATAATTTCTAACTCAGTTACTCACAACATTTCAGCGATCGTCAGCTCTGAGTTTCCCTTCTTGTTACGCAGTTGTGCTTTCTGCTAATTAACACTGGCAACCATTGGAAAGCATTCAATACTTGTCGATGTCATTTGTCTTTTATCGTTTGAGTTACTACTAGCAGCTAATATTCTGAGAGTGTTCTTGGAGCATACGAATAGCATAGTTACTTGCGAAATGCATAGTTGGTATGTAAAAAATTTACAGACATTCGGCTATTTTAGCTGCAGAGTTAATATCGATACGAAACGCTATGCAAGTAAACACATAGATTTCAGAATTTACAAACATTCCACCAGAGAAACCGAAATCACTGTCAATCACCTAGTCGTTGAGAAAAAAAATGTATACTGACTAGTAACTAAGTGAACGTGAACGAAATACAAGTTTGTATGTAGCTAAAAATGGTAATCCGATACTCAGAGCCGCGCGGGATTAGCCGAGCGGTCTGAAGCGCTGCAGTCATGGACTGTGCGGCTGGACCTGGCGGAAGTTCGAGTCCTCCCTCGGGTATGGGTGTGTGTGTTTGTCCTTAGGATAATTTAGGTTAAGAAGTGTGTAAGCTTAGGGACTGATGACCTTAGCAGTTAAGTCCCATAAGATTTCACACACATTTTTTTCCGATACTCAGAGTTTTCGGCTTTGAATGATGAGTGAGAACAACATTTGTGGTAAGATAAATGCGTAGTTAAAAACTCAAATTCTTTAACAATAATTTCGCAAAACTACATCAGACATACCAATAAATATAACTTTAATTTCAAACAATATTAAGTCATAAATACTGCTGTACCTCCAGTGTCAAAAATCTTTCAATAATTCTTAATGTTACATACGGTAAAATTTAAAAAAGAAGTTTCCTAATGGCAGTAATCGAGGCGTTTGGATAAGAATTTCACACGCTATTGACGAGACTGAGTCATGTCTTGCACAAGGTGGAGACAATATTAATGGCGACCGTAGAGAAAGAAACGTGCATATTCTATTTTCGGGAACCAAAATCTCCTATGACAGTTCAATATTGATAGGGAATAGAATTTAATATAGAACTGTTTACAGAACAGTTGCTGTAGTGCAAGCTGAAAGAATTTGAAGAAGCGAACAGTGTTTTCTAAAGCGAGCGACAGGCCGTGCTTAACATATGTAGTAATGGAAAGGACAATTCCCTGTAACATATCGAAGTCTAGCCTGCAACAACCAGTTCCTAAACTAACTGCAAATAAGGCTAAGAACAAAAAGAAAAGCAAACAGCCAAAAATTTACTCGCAAAACTTTCGGGAGTTGCAGGTGCATAGATACGAACACTTCTCATGTTTATTGTTTTCCGCTTCGAGGCAATAGTATTTCTGCCCCTCACGTCTTTGGGGACTGTTTTAGGAAAAGTCTGAAGTTAAATTTTTGGCGTGCTGTCACTTATTACCATGTGATTCGACCACCCTTTTTCAGTGACACTGCGGCCCACACATTACTATCTTGTTTCAATTGAATGTCATTACTCACTTATAACACCTGCAGCCATATGTAAATGGATGGAGAGCAGTCGTTCAGAGAGTTGAACGTCGGTTACATGTTGGCGATTTTCAAGGTATGTTGACTGAGCGGAAACACCTCACTCTGTGACCTCGCCCCTCCCCCCCTCCCCCCTCCTCCTATTTGCCCTGGCACCTAGACTTTACTACTGAGGTTCGTTTGATCTGTTTGTTTACGTTACGCCAAAGTTAATAAATCTTGTGTAGAGCTACGGAATAGAATTGGATGGGATCTCTGTGAAATCGTATTGGATAAGACGTAGAGCATGTAGTGTATGGTCCTGCAGTTCTGAAAGTCATCTGATGTTACCATACAGAAGTGCATTGAAGGATCTAATACCATGCATTTGAAAGTTCTTTCAGACAGTCTATGGCACGATTAAAATTATGTTTCTGTATGACTTGTAGTATGAAGTTATTACTTGTCGTAATGTATTGAATAAATCGTGTTCACTGCTTTTCTACATTAACGAATAGACTGGTAGATTATTAAACCGTACAACGTAGTTACGCTCTAGTGCATGTTTTTCATACAGTACATGTCATGGACACGTTATCGGTTCTTCTGTGGCTAAGCTCTCAAACAACTACACTCTGAGGACCAGATAGTAGAAACAGCTACTAAATTTATCGCCAAGATAAACAGAAAATTGAGGTGGGCGACAAATAATGATGAGGCTTCTATCGTGTAATGTTACACCACAGGGTGGACATGGCAGATTTCGTTTAACTTTCTAACGGATCGTTTTGGAACTATTAAAATATTTAAAAATGAGCAACAAAATTGATTACAGCCATCCGTATCGTTGTGTGAAGAATGGTGTGTGTGTGTGTGTGTGTGTGTGTGTGTGTGTGTGTGTGTATACTGCAGCGCATCAAACAGATTCACGAGTTATGTAGTAAAAACATTTTTCACGTTATTAAATTTACTTTTTCCAACGAAGAACAACATCTAAATGAGGTATCGCATATTTAATAAGACTCAGATTCGGAAGATGAGCCTCATTCTCCGGCGGCCCTCCTATTTTAGATTTTCTTTGCTTTTCCTACATCACTAGTAAAATCAAAAATGGTTCCCTCAATAAGGCCATTGCCAGCCACCTGTCCTGTCCTTTTTGAAGCATTCGTGTACACAGAGTGTATCAAGAAAAACTTGCTCCGCAAATGTTGCGGAAATGGAAAGTGCTCTTGATGTGCGGTTTTCGCAGAATGGATTAGTAGACACGGGTACGTGTTGCTAACTAATCAACAGATTGTAATAATACTTAGGAAACGTATTTTTGAGCAAGCGTGATATTAACAGACTAAAAGTAGGGTGAATTAGAATGTCAGTAGCATTTCTAGTAGAATTCTTATGCGATTCGTTGACGAGATATCGTATTTTGAAAAATTCTCACACCGACACTTGTACGAGACATGTGGTAGCGCACACTAAAGAACAGCACAAGTGCATACATTACTTATATGGATTCTCAGCAGTAACGAGACAACTGACGATCGCAGGTTGTATTCAAAATGACCATCGGCAGCGGCAATACACGCTCCCAGTCTGGTATGGAACGACTGCTGCACACCTGCTAGCATTTCAGCGAAGATGTCCAAGCAGGTTGCAGTAATACATCATTTCATATCATCGGGTGTAGTTGGTGTGTCCTTGTAGATAGCGTCTTTCGACTTTCACCACAGAAAAAAGTCTACAGGCATCAAATCTGGAGAACGAGTCGGCCAAGGTAGAGATCCTCCGCGTCCAATCCAACAATTTGGAAGCAATGCGTGAAGACCTGCTGTAGTACTTCGTGCACTATGGGTTGGACAGCCATCACGTTGGTACCAGGAGTTCCTCCTAGTCGGCAGAGAAATGTTTTCTAGCAACCATGGAAGATGGTCCACAATTGCGAAAGTATTGCCGATGCAGGATTTTGTGCACGAACTTACCTCTCGATTATGGGTCAAATGGCTCTGAACACTATGGGGCTTAACTTCTGAGGTCATCGTCCCCTAGAACTTAGTACTACTTAAACCTAACTAACCTAAGGGCATCACACACATCCATGCCTGAGGCAGTACTCGAACCTGCGACCGTAGCGGTCGCGCGGTTCCAGACTGTAGCGCCTAGAAGCGCTGGGCCAGTCTTGATTATGTCCCACGAATATTCGATGGTATTCATATCTGACGATCCAGGTGGCCAAATCATTCTCTGGAATTGTCCAGAAAGTTCTTCAAACCACTGACATGGCCCCATGTTCGCCGCACGTCCCACAGTGATTTCTGAGGTTATTTCATGCGGTGTTGTTTGTTACCACGCAAACGTCGCTGCTCTCGGCCGTTAAAGGAAGTCCGTCGGCCACTGCGTTTTCCGTGGTGAGAGTTAGGCCTGAAATTTGGTATTCTCGGCACAGTCTTGACACCATGTATCTTGGAAAACTGAATTCCCTAACAATTTTCAAAACGGAATGCCCCAAGCGTCTAGCTCCAACTACCATTCCGCGTTAAAAGCCTGCTAATTCCTGCCGTGCGGCGACAATCACGTCGGAAACGTTTTTAGGTGAATCACCTGAGTGCAAATGACGGCTCCGCCAACGCACTGCCCTTTTATACCTTTGATTACGCGATACTACCGCCATCTGTACATGCGCATATCACTATCTCATGACTTTTGCCACTTGAGTGTAGATAGAGCTGATGTTTAGCAGACTACTTTTGCTTAGAATGGTCTTTCGTTTAGTGTACCTGAATCCTGACCATTCCTCCTGGTACACTTTGTACATGACATGCTTTTTCTTGTATTAAGCTGACATACCTTGTAACATTCTAAAATGATCCTTGGACGAATAAATTAACATCACTAAAGGAGAACGGACAGCTAGAAAGGAAGGTGACTCGGCAGAGGTGTACGGCGTTCGCCATACAGCATTAAAATGACATTGAAGACGTAACGAAGAACCATAAATCTTCTCTCTGAATTATATTTCATAATTTATAAAAGTTTATGTAGACGTGGAAACAGATCTTTATTTCCAGCGTAAATCGTGGATGTGTGCTGCTCACGGAACTGAATTGTGTCCCAGGAAATGAAAACCTATTTTCACCGGTGGAACATTTGATAGTAAGAACTACAGTCATAACAGTGACATAGTGAAAGAAATTACCTGCTCAGTAGCTGAAAGGTTAGAATTATGGTTCCACATATCTGAGTTAGATTTTCGTGATTTTATTAAATTAATGTAAAGTACGATCAAAATGGTTACTTAAACACGGTCACACTCATGTTCTTTCCCCATTATCTTATATCTCCGTTTCTAATGATTTTGGCTTCACATTCTTCGTCAAGGGCTTAGAAACTAGCTTTAGAAAACAATACTTTCACACGATAATATGATGACGAAAGGTAAACATCCCACAAAATACATGTTTTGAGGTCACACAAAGCCCTAATACACGTTAAGACACATTATCAGTCTTCTGGTATAAATACAATTCAGAAGTTATCGATTTATCTAATAGTGTATAATCAAGCACAACGACATTTGACATAGAAAGAAACTGAACATGTTAGTTGAGGATAAGTATACAATCAGAAAGTGCTCAAATTGCGTAACCTGCCTCTTAAATTTGTGACTGTTTGCTGTGCATAAAATTCCTGCAGTTTACTACTCGTACACGTTACTAATGTAGTATCTTTCCGTCCCGTTAAGAAATTAAAATGGACAAATGTGAAATCTGTGTTGACACTTCGTAATGATACATCATGAGAAAAAAATTTATTCATTAAAAATTATGTGTCTGAAGTTATTACTTCTCAACCAACCAAAGAACAATTTTTATGAATTTACTAAATACATCGAAGCTTCCATAATCTGTAGGAAATGCTAAAATGATGTCGCTGAGAAACATTATAGAGGCTACTTTTTGACTTTCGCTGCAGAGAGTTTGTGTTGTCAACATGTAAGTTGAGATCCATTATAATTGGCTGACTTAATACCTGTTTTACTATAAGTTGTTGAATTCATTATTTAAAGAAAACAACGATCGTGTCTTCTCATTATATACATAATTTAAATTGCATTTTTAATATCTTTCAATGGCCAAATATGGTGGCGAATTGTTCGGAGGACAACGACAGGACGCTGTTCGTGATCTTTCGTCAACTGCTTCTCTGTCGGAAGCTAGAACCCCCTGAGATATTTTATCCGATCACTTCCCTTGTTATAAGTAACGTTTTTTTTCGTGAGAGTTGTGTGTGTTTGATTGTTCTCCGCCTTCGAACAATGACACCTACCAGCCTACTCAGGGCATGAGAGCAATGATATAATGATGTTCCCATGAAGGTAATGTTTAAGTTTGTGTTTTATCTTATCAACTGATAATTTGTGTCACCAATTTGAGAAACTTTCGGTTGAACAAAATCTCACTGAGAGGGAGGAAACGCCACATTGTCTCCATTCGTTTACATAAGTATTATAATTCAACTGTAATAGCGCTTTGTAAGAGTCAGAATACGTTTCGAGGTCAAGGAAAGCAGTTATGTCGAGAGCGGCCACATTCGTGATGTATGCTGCGAACGCGCCACTACGGAACGCAGTGAACTGTTTACTCCGCCAGGTAACACCATTGTTAGTTTGCTATAGGGTCCTCACTTCATGGTTACTTTACTTCTTACGTCCTTCACACATTTTGCGTATAAATCATGTGCAGGACGTCTTTTCCTCGTACAAAATGCCGCCTGAACAGCATGCGATCTCGCAAAAGGACGCCGTGGCCCGGCGCCTGAGGCGAGAATCGATTTGTGAAGACCACCAGGTAAGGACCTTTGACCGCACTGGGTCAAGGCCCTCGGCGACACCCAGAAAATATCACCCATATTTGGCAGCGACGGGGAAACAACGAGACAGCAGATAAGTCGCCGTACTAACGCCGTTACAAACGTCTTCCTACCGAGAGCTGTAGGCGACGCGCCTGCGTCACACAGCACACAGCGTTTCCACCGTCCTGCTGTGTCTCCTCTTCAGCGAGATGTGACGCACTGTTGCCTGTTTTTCACCTGAACGCTTACATGTATTGTTAAGTCTGTGTAATGTCGGACGTGTGTGACCGCTCAATCTCATTCAAAACGATCACGACGGCACCCCTCGATCGACGTTAGCACTCGTGGTGTCACTCGCCTTCATACATGGCAGTGGACGTTTGAAAATTCGTGACGCTAGCTCAATGATCGTCAATTGATTTAAATGTTATTCCCGGCTGACTCTTAATTCAATTACTGCCACGGGGGTGAGGAGAAAGAACACATCCCGGTGATACCATCATTATGCGTATTTAGATGTTCGATTAATCTGAATGGTTTGCAATGTTCCAGCGATTTTATTCGAACTCTATGCTGATGTACCGACAAGGACCATTTTCGCAGATAAACATGCAAGTACGCAATGGATGTTCAGTTTCTCAATATAGTTCGTCGCACTCACACATTATACATCCGCTGTAAGAACAATTTCATGCAATTACATTTTTGGTGTCCCACAATACTGGTTGGCTAAATATTTTGACGATACGTTGTATACAACTTCCACAGATATTGTTTATCACGTAGTCAAGACTACGTAGTGGATAAAATTGAAATGTAGTTTGCTTCTTAACATTTTTCTTTTCACTAACTAAATATGAAATATGAATCGGGATTGGAGGTGATGATCCTATCCTTCTTTTCAGTATTAGAATGGCCGATATCGTGTTCTAAATAACGCGTGTCATATAATGTCCAAATATCAACACGACCCAGGCTCTCAATTCGGCACTTAAATGTCTATTCTTCGCTCTCTAAATGTTCGATGTGATTGTCTTTCACACGCAGGGTTCAATTTAATGGTGTGTGCACTGGTTTTAGTATTTTAGGTCCCCGTTATTTAATATGTGGTAGTTAATAAGCGAAGTATTTTTATGCTGGCGCGTAGTTTGTATCAGTTACCCCCGCAACCTTCCAAGGATAAGATTCTCTTAATGTTCCGCGCGCACGCGTTTCACAATTTCATAAAATGCAGAATTACGTAAACTATAGCTTTCCGATGCGTACAACTTTCGTGGGTTCCACCACCATAATAGTTTCCCAAGAGTATTTTTCCCAGCTAACACAAAGTTCGAATTATGTTGTCGGAATCATTTTCACTTCACCCGACAATAAACGTCTCTGGTCACTTCGTCACACGTAATGTATTTTAAACGTGCTTGAAGACTCTTTAAATAATCTCCTTAACGAGTTTCCCAGTCGCGTACCACTTTTTCATCGACTAGCCCGATCGCGATAACTGAAGGTAGAGAGCTCAATAATGTGTTACATGTTCTTTTATATGTATTAAAAAAAAAAAAACGCGCCCCTATATCTTTCTGTCCCGCTTGGTCTTTGCTACTTTGCTTTTTATTACTTTTCGTTATATTGCTTCTTAGTAATACTGTGCAGTTATTAAAGTTTCATATTACTTTCCCCTTTTTAATTCTTCCAAAATAAAGTCTATTTATCTCCGATTTTAATTAATATGATGCTGATTGACACGCCTGCCCTCAAAGTACCGTTATACGCGTCACGCGTGTCTTTTTTTTCTTTTTTTCTTAATTGTTACTTCTCTGCGACCCTTTAGCACTTACTAAACGAAGCCGTGACGAAAAGCTCTGCTCTTCTTAGGGTTTTCTCTACTTACTCTATCAGTCCTATCGGAGCAATACACAAGTACCGGTCGAAAGAATGTTAAGCGCGCTAGCTTTTTCGAACGTGGACGATAGTTCCTGAGGATTCTTCCACGAATTTCACTCTGGCGTCTGTATTACCTTCTTAGTTTAAAGTACTCGTTCCATTTTGAGTGATTCAGTGCGCTCACTCCCAGATACCTGTCTGTTTCCTGACTGTTTCCATTGACTGCTCGATAATCGTATAATCAAACAGTAACGTGATTTTCCGTCTATTAACGCGCAGAACGATAGATTTTTTTAAATGTTGATTATCTGCTGCCAGTCTCTGCACCAAGAATCGATTCCCTGGAGATATTCCCGTGTTTCACTACAATTTTCCAAGGTTACGACTTCTCTATATGCATCAGCATCATTCACAAAAAGCCTCATGAAGCTCCGAAGTTATTCGCTTTGTATTTGTGTAGCCTACGCTGCAAACAGCAATGGTCCTACCATCCTCCTTCGAGGTTTGCTCGTGCCTGCTTCGACACCAGAAGATTTATCTCGGTTAGCAACGATCTGCTCCGTTCTGTTTGCTGGGAATTCTTCAGTCCACTCACAAATCTGATCTGACATTCTATACGCTCGATTAGGTGACAATGCGAAACTGTATCGAGCGCTTTCGGAACCTTCTGGGTCTGAACGAACAGGATAAGCTCGGTTCTTACGCGATCTTGTTTGAGGAATCCATGTTGATTCCTACGCACGAGCCATTCGGTCTCCAGAAAGGTGATAATATGCAAGCATAAAACGCGCTCCAAAATTCTACAACAGACTGACATCATCGATATAAGACTATAATTGTGTGCATATGTCCCATATGTTTCTAAAGACAGGAATGTATTACGCTTGCTGCAGCTCTGGAAAACGTAAACTTTAATATAAAAATAAAATATTGCCACTCAAAACGTTACGTAATTAATGAACTTAAACTGACCTAAATTAGCAACAACGAAATGCCTGTTGATAATGAAATTATGAATGTTGGTGACTGTATTATGGGCTTGAAGTCGGTCGCTTCCTGGTGGATAGAATGCGTATTTAAAACATAAAAACGCAAAACAGATAAACTTAATTTTATCGCGTGTTTTAAATTTATGAAATAATTTTAACTGCTTCAGTCACTTTTTAGTAATATCTAATGGCACGATGCGTTTTCGCAACATGCCAACCACCATCACATTCATTGCAGTACTGTCATATGCATGTAACTGTAATGCACCTGATAATGGCAGCATGCTGCCGAAACTCGTGCTAATAAATATTACTAAAATTGACTAAAGCAGTTAAAATTATTTCATAAGCAATACAAATTATGCTCTACTGATATTTATCTGCGATTTACAATATTTGACTTACAAGGCCGTCATTGGCAAAGCTTCCCTTTGTTAAGGCAGAAATCAGATTCGCGGGGCCCTCTCGGTTTGCCACTGTTCTGGCCCAGCACACGCTTCCTCCGAGTTGCGCTAATCTGCGCAGTGATTAGACCTGGCGAGCTAACTGCACGTTCAAACTCCGCACGGCAACTGCGAATCACAGCCGTGTTACTGTTTGAACACGTGGGAAATGGCACTGTGCTCTGATTGTGAGGCTGCCTGACCTCCCCATTTATGCCACAAACTGGGCACAGTGCTGAAGCACGAACTTATTATATTGTTGAAGATGCTTAAAGTCAGTCTTTGAATTACTAGAATATGATGTTTATATCGTCATACCTGTTTCTTTTCACTGGTATGAATTATCAATAAAACGAAGACTTCAAAAAGAACAATACCAGAAATTTTTACAGAAGCTTGAAATGGTATCTCAGCTACCATAGCCCAACAGACCTTCATTTCAGAAAACCAGACGGAAATATATTCTACAATGATGTAGACAACTGTCACCCTCTAGCCAATTACTTTGAGAATCTCTTTAACTATGAATCACCTGAAACATTCTACAGTTATCTCAAGATAACATCAAGCAACCAAACTCTCAACCATCGACTAAAATAGCAGTGATAAAAATCAAGTAGTCCTTGGAAAACAAAAAAAAATCATGTGGGGAAGACTATACAGGGCGGTCCATTGATCGTGACCGGGACAAATATCTCACGAAGTAAGCGTCAAACGAAAAAACTACAAAGAACGAAACTTGTCTAGCTTGAAGGGGGAAACCAGATGGCGCTATGGTTGGCCCGCTAGATGGCACTGCCATAGGTCAAATGGATATCAACTGCGTTTTTTAAAATAAGAACCCCCATTTCTTATTACATATTCGTGTAGTACATAAGGAAATATGACTGTTTTAGTTGGACCATTTTTTCGCTTTGTGATAGACGGCGCTGTAATAGTCACAAACATATGGCTCACAATTTTAGACGAACAG
Organism: Schistocerca serialis cubense; assembly: GCF_023864345.2. NCBI lineage: Eukaryota > Metazoa > Arthropoda > Insecta > Orthoptera > Acrididae > Schistocerca > Schistocerca serialis. The sequence continues at coordinate 433,456,200 of NC_064639.1, forward strand.
TTGGTAACAGGAAGGTTGTTTTTAATTAAAATACAGAACGTAGGTACGTTTGAACATTTTATTTCGGTTGTTCCATTGTGATACATGTACCTATGTGAACTTATCATTTCTGAAAACGCACGCTGTTACAGCATGATTACCTGTAAATACCACATTAATGCAATAAATGCTCAGAATGAAGTCCGTCAACCTCAATGCATTTGGTAATACGTTGTATGGGGGCTTAATTATATTATCAATGCAAATACTTTTAAATTTTTGGTCGCTGTCTGTCCGATTACGAAGTCTCGTAACCGGTTGGCCCTGACTAGTATTACTCCGCAATCTGACTGCATAGAATAACAACAAAGAATGAAAGAAAATTTCCGTTAACACAATTAATTAATTAAGTCCCCAGCAACTATAAAACCTAGGAAACAACAAAACACAAGTGTAGCTGTTCTGTGTGTGGAAGTGTGATTCAACGTACAAATCTGGCACGGTTCTTCCTCGATAAGACCAGATATTTTAAATTTAAAAAAACCAGAAATACTATAATTGCACATAGAAACCAGAAATACAGTCTTTACTTTTTTACCTTCATATATATTGACGAAAAGCACACTCTGATCATTACAGCATCCCCAATCCAACAATATCTGGTGTCTAGCCCATCAAAACAATACTAAAAGTTCTGAACAAGCACTCACTACCGCAACTTCTCAACTACGACTCGCTACTGCTACATCTCCACAAGCACTGATTACTGCTGCTTCTCAACAAGCACTCTCCACCACGACTTCTCGATAAGCACTGCCAGTGGAGGCGGCGAAATAAAACTCTTTGGCGCAATCTCTGGCGCTGTGGCTCAGTGTAGCCACCTTTCAACGTGTAACGACATTCCTCTCAACAACGAGTAGTTCGCCTTCCGCAATGTTCACACATGCATTGACAATGCGCTGACGCATGTTGTCAGGCGTTGTCGGTGGATCACGATAGTAAATATCCTTCAACCTTCCCCACAGAAAGAAATCCGGGGACGTCAGATCCGGTGAACGTGCGGGCCATGGTATGGTGCTTCGACAACCAATCCACCTGTCATGAAATATGCTATTCAATACCGCTTCAACCGCACGCGAGCTATGTGCCAGACATCCATCATGTTGGAAATACATCGCCATTCTGTCATGCAGTGAAACATCTTGTAGTAACGTCGGTAGAACATTACGTAGGAAATCAGCATACATTGCACCATTTAGAGCCGGCCGCGGTGGCCGTGCGGTTCTGGCGCTGCTGTCCGGAACCGCGGGACTGCTACGGTCGCAGGTTCGAATCCTGCCTCGGGCATGGATGTGTGTGATGTCCTTAGGTTAGTTAGGTTTAAGTAGTTCTAATTTCTAGGGGACTGATGACCTAAGATGTTAAGTCTCATAGTGCTCAGAGCCATTTGAACCATTTTTTTTTTTTTTGCACCATTTAGACTGCCATCGATAATATTGGGGGCAAATTATCCTTCCTCCCATAATGCCGCACCATACATTAACCAGCCAAGGTCGCTGATGTTCCACTTGTCGCAGCCATCGTGGATTTTCCGTTGCTCAATAGTGCATATTATGCCGGTTTATGTTACCGCTGTTGGTGAATGACGCTTCGTCGCTAAACAGAAAGCGTGCAAAAAATCTGTCATCGTCCCGTAATTTCTCTTGTGCCCAACGGCAGAACTGTACACGCCGTTCAAAGTCGTCGCTATGCAATTCCTGGTGCATAGAAATAAGGTACGAATGCAATCGATGCTGGTGTAGCATTCTCAACACCGACGTTTTTGAAATTCCCGAGTCTCACGCAATTTATCTGCTACTGATGTGCGGATCATCCCCGACAGCAGCTAAAACACCTACTTGGGTATCATCATTTGCTGCAGGTCGTGGTTGACGTTTCAGATGTGGCTGAACACTTCCTGTTTCCTTAAATAATGTAACTATCTGGCGAACGGACCGGACACTTGGATGATGTCGTCAAGGATACCGAGCAGCATACGTAGCACACTCCCTTAGGGCATTTTGATCACAATAGCCATACATCAACACGATATCGACCTTTTTCGCAATTGGTAAACGGTCCATTTTAACAAATCAAATACCGTCCGCACTGGCGGAATGTTACGTGATACCACATACGTTTGTGCCTATTACCGCGCCATCTATCACAAATCTAAAAAAGTGGTCCAACTAAAACATTCATATTTCTTTACGTACTACACGAATATGTAATAAAAAATGGAGGTTCCTATTTTAAAAAACGCAGTTGATATCCGTTTGACCTATGGCATCGCCATCTAGAGGGCCAACCATAGCGCCATCCGGTTTGCCCCTTCAAGATGGCGAGTTTCGTTCTTTGTAGTTTTTTCGTTTGGTGCTTATTTCGTGGGATATTTGTCCCGGTCACTACCAATGGACCACCCTGTATAGTAGCCGAACTGTGGAAGCAGGTCGGAAATAGGTATGTAAGCAGGTTGACGTAGATACTACAAAACGTTTGGGAGACTGGAGCAGTACGTTGTTTATTGGTCGATTTCGGGGAGGGGACCAAACAGCGAGGTCATCGGTCCCATCTGATGAGGGAAGGATGGGGAACGAAATCGACCGTGCGCACTTTCAAAGGAACCAGTGGTACCTGAAGTACTCTCCACGACTCGCCATTAGGTGTGGCTTGCGGAGTATGATGTAGATGTAGATGTGAACCATCTCGGCATTTGCCTGAAGTGATTTAAGGAAATCATGGAAAACATAAATCGGGATGGCCAGACGCGGGTTTGGACAGTCGTCCTGCCAAATGTGAGTTCAGTGTGCCAATCAATGCGCCACCTCGCTCGGTAGTCCCTTGTGATGGAGCTTCTGCTTTGATTCATCGCTTGCTCAAGAAATCGGACTTGACTGACATCAGTAACTATCGAGGAATGTCGATGATACCTGTCACGTACGAGATTTTCTCTGAGGCCATATTACACAGAACGAATTCCAACTAAACACACAACTAGGAGACTCATAGGGAGGAATCAGCAAAGGACGCTCTTGTACTCAAGGAATACCTGAAATCAGCGCTGCAATAAATGATAATGTCTGACAAGAAGAGTATCGGCGTCTTTGTTGATTTTAAGAAGGCGTAAGTTTCGATTGACAGGCCCTAATCTCATTAAAATCCTGCGGGAATTACGAGTAGCTAGAAGACCCATAGTCGTATCCAGCAAACTTTAAAAGCCAGATCACGAGTAAATTTCAGAGGAACACTTTTAATAAGTTTTGAAATCAAGGTAGGAATAAGAGAGGGAGATGGTCTTTCGCCTCTTCTGTGTAATTCTGCACCAGAAAAGGTATTAAGAGAGTGGCTAAAGGAGTATTGGTGGCTATCTACTCAATATTTGTTGTAGGTAGATTCTGGAATGAATAAAATCTCTGTATTCCAGATTCCAGGTAAGGGGGGCGGGGTGTGCCCCCTCTTGCGGACGCCCGTGGTTCTGCTGGAACCGATTTAATTTGAAACCTGCTGAATAATGCACAACTTTCTGTACAATGCTAAAAAGAGCAACGTTATCCGATTGATGTGCTTTTTCCGTCTAGTGTTCACTGAATGGACGCAGTTTCTCCTGAATGAGTCGATACTGTCAACGTGTAATGAAATAAGAATCATCTCGAACGATAATCTTACTATAAATGACCGTCGTCAAGCAACACAACTGGAGAGACACTGATACGTCTCCCCTGATGTGTATCCAGTACCTCATATACATAAGTTTGGAGGAACCTGAAACCAAGAATATTTAGCGTTTCCCAAGATTAGTTAAATGTTATGCCAACACAGATTGAAGTAATTACTGATCTTTACCACACTCGTAAGCAAGTCCTTAGCCTGGCTCAGAAAAACATAGCATGACGAGTACTGATTTCTGAATAACCACGAATCACGAATCATTAGACATCTACCAAAATCTAAACTTTCTCACTTCCTAAGTACTTCGCCAGTGGGAACACACCGGCCATCATGAGATTGGCTGTTGCTTGCTAGCTGTGTGTCAGACACTGCACAACGCGCTTGTTTCTTAGCACACGGTAATAAAAAACACAAAACCAAATCAAAAGGAAAATGCAGAATATAATACTAGCAGACAACACAAATCTACATGTATATGCGATAAAACTGGATGAAATATTAAGACTGAGAACTTTAGCATCACTGCTAATAATAGTAGCCTATTCATTTGCAATGATGAGGACTGAGTCGAAATAGGCAAAGAAGTAATATCCACAGTAGAAAATTATCTAAAGTACGAAATTAATTTCAATTCAGAAAGTTCCTTTAAAAAGCTGTTCAAAATTTAGTGGATTTTCACTGACGTCAACAACATCGACAATGAGAAACTAACACAGCTTTAACACAAATAACAATTTTGTTACAAAGTTCTTTCGTAATAGTCCGTGAGGGTTGAGCTTTCCTGGAATATATAAAGTCTTCACTTAACTGGCGTTGTCGGCGTGTCGTCGTCGTCCACGTTGTTGGTCTGCAGTGTGTGAGCATACAGTCCAGCAATTATCGCCGTCGTGCTAATCCTCTTGACCGTAAGCGTTCGTTGGTGGCTGCGGCAGGAACGTGCGACGTTTGTAGAACCCTCTCGATTAAAGTATCTATAACTGATTATGTAGATAAGACACACTTCCTTCAATTAAAATGTAGCGTATCCCGAAGTCATAGTTTTTGTTAACCTCTTTTAGTTACAGTTTTGAATTTGGTGTTTCCCAGTCACGAATCAGAAAATTTCAAAGTAACGTAGTTTACAATAAGAAAATACATTACTGTGTTGATAAACGTTCACAATGGATACCATATGCTCAGAGTAATCATGCGGAGATCAGCACATTGACCAGTGTTATAAATATCAACTCACGACGAGAAAGTGCATTAACGTATTTCTGATTTAATTTGACAGTTCGCGGTATGCATTACAGACTTCGTGCTGCTCATACTCACGCACGGCATTCACTCGGCTTGGCAACCTGTACATCGTAATTTCAACATTAACGTTCTGAATGTCAGTTCAGAATGAGAAGCAATGCGACACGTCTCAGTGTAAACGTATATGACCGACAAAACAGTTTTTTAACATCGACAGAGAACTCAGCAGCACCGCAATTATTCGACACGACAGTCAACTCCCTTCTCGCTCTACGGACTTCTTTTTTGGTTGGTGTTCCTCTATCGACCTCTCGATATATTTCTACAGCTGTTAGCATTACACAGAGTATATGATCTATAATTTCATATAAAACCATAATTTCATCTTATTATGTACATGCAAAGTCAGAAAAAATAAAAAGAGCAGTTCCATTACTCATACAGAATCATAGATACACAAAGCAACAAGATTACAAAAGCCATACTATATATAATCTTCCGACGTACTAAGAAAAGAAAGCAGGAAACAAGAAAATAAAGAAGCAGAGAGGAAAGAAAAAATATATCGTATCGTATTATTTTCACAAACGGCACGCTGAATTTATGTGTAGGGAGTTAGAATTCCGAGACACCTGAGCAATGGCCTACCCGAAGTTCGTGAACTGATACCCAGATCAGTCTCATAGCAATTTTTTGCTCTAAGAATATTCTTGGTGAATGCCCAGATTTTCTCAAAAATATAACACCGTACGCGATAACAGAGTGGAACTGAGAAAAGTGAGTGACCTCACGCGTTTTCGTGTCTGAGACGGTGGGATTAATCTTACATTGAAGATAGCAACAATCTGATCTTGATCATCTTACTTCTCAGAAAGGTTTCCACCTACCCTCATCGCAAAAAATTTAAAAACTTCATTGACTGTTTGACCACATTGGGACAACAAAGTTTCGCTACTACTTAAGTTCCGAGTTAGAAACTTAATGCAATGCGTTTTGTTGCAGCTAAGCGTTAATCTCGCATAATAAGGCACGTGGTGGATAGGGTGGCAAATGTTTATAAAGAGCAGGCTGATATTCACAATGTCCACGGAGTATCTACAGTGCATTTCTGCCTCGTTTCCTCTCTGCATAACGGTAGAAACGTAGCTGTGATAAAAAAATCAACGCGAAATACTCCAAAGATGATTCTGTAAGTAGCAACTAAGACCCAACGCAAGTCCATGTTATAATAAGTGACCACTTGAGCTATCAGACTATGGTCAGTGCTGTATCCAGCAGGTGGTGCAATCACTGCAGCGTCCTAATACTACCGGCTGGCAGTCACACAGAATAAAATGCCACCACTCTCTAGACTGGACGCTAGACAAATGGGTGGTCGCCAGCTTCACCCAGCTGGTGTAATGTGAGATTTACTGCTGACGAGTCAAAATAATTTTGACGAAATTTGACTAGAATATAATAAAAAGAACTGCATTTCACTTTCGTTTTGCCACTTTTGTCATACTGTTTAACTAGCAACCACAAACATACTGCTTTACAAAGAAAACCCGCTTAGAAAGATAGTAATGACGAACCAAGCCAATTTGAATGTCTTCACTAGTGACGAAAAATTACTTCACTGCGAAGCAGGAATAGCTGCAAAACGTCAGTGCCGGTTTCTTCTGGGAAGATGCTGAAGAGCAATGCAGTGCCGGTTGTTCGCATTCTTTCATATCTAACGCTTGTCGCCCCCGGTAATTGAGTGATCAGCGCGACAAAATGTCAATCCTAAGGGCTCGGGTTCGATTCCCGGCTGGGTCGGAGATTTTCTCCTCTCAGGGACTGGGTGTTGCGTTGTCCTAATTTCATCATTTCATCCCCCTCGACGCGCAAGTCGCCGAAGTGGCGCCAAATCGAAAGACTTGCACCTGGCGAACATTTCCAACGCAAATCTTCAGTAGGCATTGACCATAAAGCTATTATTTACATTAATGTTGAAGAGGTAATAGTTAACATGAATCGAAATGTCTCACGTAGAATGTTTAACTTGCGAAATTTTTGTGTGGTGGAGCAGAGGGCACAGGTTATATTTACAAACATGCAATTGCAGTAATTGATAGTACCGTAAATTTGGATTCACATCGATTCTTTTTCGGCTACACAGATTAGGTATTTAGTAAATAATACGTCAAAGAACTGGAAAATGTTTGAGTGTCAAAATTAATCATCACAGGAATACAGTGTGTGATGTTGGGAAGAACTCCGCTAACAGTTCGTAAAATCGTTGTTTATTAAAACAAAACCGGCTTCGCGACCTAAAGCCCCATCATCAGGTGCAACCTACATGGTAAAAAGCTAAGTACAGTGTCATCGCATTTTTTGGATTTTAAAATTATTGAAGGAACATCTAAATACATTCATAACATTAAAAGACCATAGGCAAACCCATCGCTCCTAGTCAAACTTTTCTATTCAATGAATATTGTCAATACTGTGGCGTGCGGAAGGTAAAGGAGATGTGCTCCATTCTCAAAAATTTTCCTGCGTATAAAAAGAAAACAGAAAATGTTTTATAGCGAGCGGACGATAAAAGTTTTCAAAGAAGGGGCCGGACTAGAGATAAAAAATTGTCACTGCTAACATAATTAATGGCGGCGCTATTCAGATTACTATGTGGAAAGCATCAGGTGTCTGTGCCTTACCAGTGTAACGGCAGGGCAGCTCGGTGGAGGGCAAAGCAAAAACGGCCCGCACGAACGGCTAAGAGAGGCTAGATGGCTAGCGGGACGAAAGCTATCGATGTGGACAGTGTGACGCCACACACTCAAGAATAGGAGCGCCGGGTCGCTGCTATCTTCACAAGCGAGAATAACATAGAATTTTATTACGTATTAACATCTAATCACACAGTCAATCACAATTAGCCAGAATGTTATGGTGCTTTAATTCCAGTTGGCTGTTCAACGTGAACTGTGCGTTTTCGTTTTTATATCTAAAAATTTCTGCTTCCTCCAACATATTCATAATATGGCTTTTTTGAGGAAGTATTTTTAAATTTTCTGAACGGCTTGTGATGCTGTGTCCCACTTCGCATAACTGCGCTGTTAATGCAGATCGTGGGTTACTTTAGTTAAGTGTTCCTGGAATCTTATTCTAAAAGACCTATCGGTTTGTCCTATATATTTCTTAGGGCAGTCATTGCATGTAATGCAGTATACACCCGCTTCATTATATTTATTTACCACAGCCTTTTATTTGTGCCTGAGTTTACTGCCTAGGCTTTCACAATAAAATATTTCATAAAACACCCCATTAGGAGTTGGATTTTCAGAAGCACTGAAACATGTATTTTTTATTTCCAACCAAAAAGACAAATACCAGTTTGCACAGATCTAGCTTTAAAAATTCTTTCGTAGTTTTTTAATAATGATTTATTTTCAAAAAAAATTCTCCGAGTATTTTATCCTCTTAGGGGCTAAATCTCAAAAAATGCTGAAACAGGTGTTTCTTCATTTCTAACCGAGAAACCAAATACCGGGTTTCGTAGGTCTAGCTTCAAAGTTGCCTTAATAGCGAGGCATTTTCAAAAGATCATTCATCTCCTATTTCATCCCCTCAGGGACGGAATTTAGGAAAATCTCTTCTTATACGACGCCTATGGTATAGAATCAACATCTTCTGTAAATTTCAAGTTTCTGCCCATAGTGGTTTGTACTGGGCGGTGATGAGTCAGTGAATCAGTCAGTAGGGACACTGGTTTTTATAAAGATAATAACACAGACATTGTTAATAAAAGTGTATTATTTACTATATACCATACTAAAACCAATGTACAGTAGGTGTTGTAATCAGTTAGAAATAGAGTTTGATTAGTTTTCAATGTTTTAGGACGTCTAAATAAATTGTAGTTTATTTACTGTAACAATTCATTAAACTTCTTGTTTGGAATGTCTTTCATTAGGATATTCTAGTTAAGTAATATGTCTCAATAATTTTTAATAACTGTTATTAAAATTACTTGCAATATTAAAAAATTGGATCGATCTGAGTAGAGAAAAAATTGCAGGGGGGGGGGGGGGGGGGCGGAGGGAGCATTGCCCATTCTGCTCTGTGTCTAGCATCCAGATTTAGACTTTTCGTCATTTTCCTTAATTGTCTAAACAAATGCCAGGGTAGTTCGTTTTTAAAAGACTTAGCCGATTTCCTTCCTCATCCTTACCCGGTCCAAGTCTTTACTTAGTCTATAATGACCTCATAGCCTCCTGGATGTTAAATCCTAAGGTTCCTTATTTATTATGGCTGTACATTTTTGTGCCGGCAGATGTATCAGACATTTAAATTACTAGAGTTCTTCAACGTGAAGGCAATGGACTTGCGAGAGGAACACTCGAGGCCAATCCTACGCTTAGCCTCTGTGTTGAGCCTGTGGGGTCGCCACTTGTTAATCTTGCACTGGTCACCCTACAGTCAGTACCATCTCATGCTGTAGTTCTCTTTGCAATGTAATGCAACTTTACAATCGACTGGAAACACTATGACCATTTTGGTTCTGGACAAATAAGGACCTGGTGGCACGAGCTCAGTGGGGTAACTGTTATATTGCATCATGGGACGCATGACCTGGCCACCGGTTCCGTGAAAGTGATGTTTTGTGACGACGGAAACTAGGACTGAGAGAAGGAGGGAGAAAAAGGGAAGCGATTGCAGCGAATTAAAACGGGAAGAGAAATTACATGTAGATACTGAAGTGGCAACTTAGTACGTAAATAGAGGTGATAATCTAATCATTGTAAGGGACTGGAATGCGGTGCGGTTATATGAAGAGAGAAGAAGAGTTATTGGTGGATATAAGCTTGGCAGTAGGAATGAGAGAGGAGAAAGACTGAGCTCTGCAATACATTTCAGATATTAATAGCAAATATATAGTTCAAAAATTACAAGAGGGTCTGAGAGGTGGTAAGATTACAGCTGGATTAGGTATTGGACAGACAGAGATTCCGTAATCAGGTATTGGATTGTAAGGCGTACCCAGGAGCAGATATACATTCAGGTCAAAACGATGAAGAGTAGAAGGAAGTTTAAAAGAATCGCTCAGAGGAATCAGTGTGCGAAAAAGTGGGTTGCTGAAGTGCTACGGAATAATAAGATGCGTTTGAAGTTCTCTAAGGCTGTAGCTTCTTCGATAATGAGTACCGCTATAGACATCTCAGGTGAAGAGAAATAGACATCCCTAAAAAGGGCAGTCACCGAAGTTTGGCAGAAACACAGGGACAAAGAAAGTAATTGTGAAGAAACCTTGCATAAAAGAAGAACTAGTACAAGTGGTCGATGGAAGAACAAAGTACATAAGAGTTCTGGATAAGATAGGAATACAGCAATATGCCACTTAAGAATAAAATACACTGTCTGATCAGAAGTGTACGGACACATATGGTTCAAATGGCTCTGAGCACTATGGGACTCAACTTCTGAGGTCATTAGTCCCCTAGAACTTAGAACTAGTTAAAACTAACTAACCTAAGGACATCACACACACATCCACGCCCGAGGCAGGATTCGAACCTGCGACCGTAGCGGTCTTGCGGTTCCAGGCTGCAGTGCCTAGAACCGCACGGCCACTTCGGCCGGCGACACGTATGAATATGGAGAGAGTCCACCGTACGCTCTTCTGACAGCCGGAACTCTGCTAAGGACATTTTGAATGAGGTGTCCGAATGTTTGTTGAGAACTGGCAGCTCATTCTTCCTCAAGCTCCGAAACTGGAGAAAGTAGTGAGGTTAGACAGCGGGGGCTGGAGCGAAGCTGACTTTCTGACTCAACCCAAAGGTAATCCGTTGGGTTCAAGTCGGGACTCTGAACGGGCCAGTCCTTTTAAGGAACGTTATTTTCCACAGACTATTGCCTCACAAAGGTTGCTTTATGACAGGGTGCTTTGTCATAATGAAGCAATTATCGTCTTCGAATTGTTCCTTTACTATAACCAATATACAGTATAATGGTATAAAATATGTTCGTATCCTACCGTAAATAACTTTTAATTAATGAACAATAAGGGGACCACGTCCTAGCAACGGAAAGCACCCCCATTCAGTACTACACCACCTCCTTACTTCACTATAGGCACTACACGTGATGGAGGTAACTTACGTCAGACATTCGACAAACTCTTTCGGAATCCCACAGGGTGTAACTGAATCATCACTCCAGGTCACTCATTTTCAGTCATCCACTGTCCAGCAGCGTCGCTCTCTGCACGATCCCAACTGCTGCTTAGTAATGCGGCTTACGTGGATCTGGTCGACATTTTAACTCCCCACGCACAGTCACTGGGCCAGATACACTGTTGGTAGCACAAGTGATCGTTTCTGATGATTTCATGCGACTTTTTTAGAAACCTTTTACAACCTCCCTTCGCAAAACTTGTCAGTACATGACGCCTACCTAGATTTGGTTTAGCCGTGATTGATCCAGTTCAGAATCACGTCAGCAGCAGCAGACTTGGACAGCTTTAGAAGGGTTGAAATGTACCTGATGGACCTGTTAATCAGGTTGAGATCCAACAACTAGTCCACGTTCGAAGTCACTGAGCTCTACTGACCTACTCATTGTGCAGTAACTGCTTCTCTACTGACAACAGAGTACTCCCCGCCTCATTTTATACTAATGAGTCCTCCTCTTGTGACATCTAGTGCTCAGTGCCACATTACATAGGCCTGTATGGATACATTTCATTTGATGGTGTAAACACAAAGTGCAGGAGAGTCATGGCGAAATTACTGCATGAAAACATGTGAAGAAATCGAAAGGGAAATAGCCGTCGGAAGGAATGATATGGCATTTAGGAAAGTCTCAACAACCTTAGCTGAAATTAAAAACAAGGGCGGCAACATTAAGAGTGCAATGGGAACTTCACTGTTAAATGTAGAGGAGAGAGAGGATAGATTGGCTGAAGAGAAGCATACTAAGCTGCTGCCAGCCTATCCCCTTCGGGGCGAATCAAAACTCAATAAAGAAAAAAAAAGGATAGATTGAAAAAGTACACTAAAGGCCTCTATTAAAGCGAAGAAGTATCTAATGAGATGACACCACGAAACGAAAGTCGATATGGAAGATAAACGGAAGCGATTATTAAAGTAAAAGTTTAACACATCTTTGGAAGACTTGACATCAAGTAAGGCAGAAGGGATGGATAAAATTCTTTCGAAATTTCCAAAATCACTGGGGGAAGTGGCAACAAACGAGTGTTCAGGTTGGTGTGAAGAATATATCACGCTCACAGCATACCATCAGACTTTCAGAAAAGTATCATTAATTCAATTCCGATGAGAGCAAGTGCGGGTAAGTGTGACAACTATCGCACAATCAGCTTCAATCTCCTGCATCCAAGTTGCTTACAAGAAATACAGAAGAATAGGAAAGAAATCTGACGATTTGTTAGATGACGATCAGGTTTTAGGAAAGGTAAAGGCAATCTTGACTTTGTGCTTAAAAATGGAATGGAAACTCAACAAAAATCAAAACCGGTTCATCTGTCGACCTAGAAAAAGCGTTCGATAGGGTAAAATGGCGCAAGATATTCGAAATTAGTGTAAGTTAACAGCGAAAGACAGGTGATATACAATACGTATAAGAATCAAGAGTGAACAATGAAAATGAGACCAAGAACGAAGTGCTCGTATGAAAAATTGTGTAAGACAGGGTTGTAATCAATCTCCCCCAGCCGCTATGGGTAGCCGCGCGGTCTGAAGCGCCTTGTCACGCTCCTCGCGGCTCCCCCCATCGGTAGTTCGAGTCCCCCCTTGGGGATGGGTGAGTGTGTTGTACTTAACGTAATGTTAGTTTAAGGGGCCCTATACTTGCAATGTTAAAATAACGCTTATAAATTACATCTTTCCTCACAAAGTATTTGAGGTAGGAAGTTGAACTTTTTACAGATTATTTATTGGAATATGGGCTACAACTTAACACAGGGATTTTACAAAATTTTAGTTCAGTTATTAAAGATGATTTTTTTTCAATTGTAATGAAAATTCACAACATTTTTTTGCAATTTTTTATTTATATATTCAAAAATATACAGTTTTTTGGAAAAAGGCTGTGTTAAATTATGCAGAAGGTACTGTGTAACATTAACTGAAAGTTTGAAACAAATATGTTTGGAAGATCCTTAGAAAACATGTAATTAGTATGAGAAAATAAAAGTTTTGGGAATCGAGCGACAAAGATTGGATTAACTTTTTAGTGCATTCCAGGTCCATAGGATGGATTATCTTCATCCTCTGCAAACTCCTCCTCCAGCTTCCTCTTGTTCCTCCTCCTGTTTACTCTTGCTTGTATTTCTAGACTCTTTTACAACCCTGTCTGCAGCCTGAAGGCGTTCCTTGTCTAAAGCAAGCATCGCTCGTTGTTGTGTTCGTAGATTTTGCTACCATTTTCTTCAGTTGCAGTTACTGCAACACTGTTCCAAAAGGTGGTCATGTATGAACACTTATCACATTTCAGTTGTATTTCACTAGCAAGTCCTACGTGCTTTATTATGGAGAGTTCTAGACCAACTTCACTACAATGAATACATCTTACACAGTTTGAAAAAATTCCTTTGAGAACCGACATATAAAATATTTAATTCACATCCGATTCGCCCATAAAACATTCATAGTTTTCACTCATTGAACCAAGCTTCTTCTGTGAAGTATTTTTTTTCCCGCTTTGACTGCTATGGGCAGGTGTACTTGAGAGGTTAGGTTCACTCACTTGGTTATCGTCTTTATTGTTTACAGTAATAACACATACCTTTGGCTTTCCAACATTTCTCCTTTTCTTAAAAGCCTTCAGAGGATTTCTAATAACTTTACTTTTACTCATTATTATACTTCAACAAAACAGAGACTCAATAAACAGAATTAATTACGAATATTTTCGAGATAACGACAGAGTAAATAAACATTAAACAATCGACAATCACACCAGCGATATATATTGAACCATCACAGGTTAGCCACAACACATACTTTATCTCACATCACTAAAATGTACCTGATAAACACGGACGTTAATAATAACACCATCTGACAGCAGTTTAACAGCGCCACAGTGGGTCACGCCCATGTAGAACACATTTCAAAAAAAATTTAAAAATTGTTGTAGTCTTCGGAATTGAATAAATTATATATCTATTAAAAGGTAATAGTCTGCAGATTCAGAAAACGCAAAAAAGTAAAAATTGAACTTTTCATGATTTTGAGCCTTTCCGGAGCCCCTTAAGTTAGATTAAGTAGTGTGTAGGCTTAGGGACCGATGACATCAGCAGTTTGTTCCCACGGGAATTCAAACACATTTCAACATTTTTTAATGTGCCTTGCTGTTCAACGGACACATCGAAGAAGCAATGACGAAAATAAAAAAAAATTCATGTTTTGGATTAAAATTTAGGGTGAAAGGTTATCAATGAAAAGATTCGCTCATGACATTGCTATCCTCAGTGGACCTTTTGGATGGAAAGAAAATTTTAATCAGCACACATTATGAATCGATAGCAAACTGAAGAACGATGAACATAATTCGGAGTATCAGACGTAATATTAGCAATAAACTTCATGACCACGAAATAGACTAAGTTAAAAAAAATTGCTACCTAGTAACAAAAATGTCTCACGACGGGTGAATCAAGGGGACATAAAAAGCAAAATGGTACAGGCGAAGATGGCATTCCTGTCCAAGAAGAGTCTACTACTGTCAAACAAGGTCCTTGATTTGAGAATGAAATTTCCGAGAATGTTAGTTCGTAGCTCAGTGTTGTATAGTAGTGAATCACAGACTGTGAGAAACCAGGAAAAGAAGAGAATCGAAGAGCTTGAGATTTTTCTGTAGAAGGATATTGAAAATTATATGAACCGATACGACAAGCTGGAGTACATTAAACAAATCATTGAGGAGATAGGTGCAAGTGCTGCTCTGAGATGAAGAGGTTGGCACAAGAGGGTAATTCGTGGCGGGATGCGCCAAAACAATCAGAAGAATGGTGACTTTAAAAAAATGCAAGGCGAATGGAGATGTCTGAAAGGATACCAGGAGGAGATTGAGACTTGACTGTGTTGAACAATAGTTCTATGAAACCTATTTGTCCGTGGTATGGGAGACATTCTCTCTTGCTTCTGTCTAATACTTTGTTCAACACAATAAAAGAGTCACTCTTTATATACCCCGTAAATGTCTCCCACTGAGACGCAGAAGTTTGAAATGTGGTTCAAATGTGTCTATGATCTTCCTCTGGAAAAGCGTGACGCCCTGCGACGTCACACTGGGGATCGGTGACACTTCAAACATCAAGGCGTCGACACACTCGAGAAAAGGGTCTAAGCTCAGAAGTTCATGTGAAGAGTAGGGTGGGTTAACGTTGTTACAGTGGCACCACATATCACCAAAATTCTGTCCAACGTCACCGTGAACGTCTCACACGATAGGAAGGTCGTCACACCCCATGTTACCCCACATTTCAGCCCTGCTATTGACGTCTCCGCAATGGAGGTCAGATCCACGACTCCCAGCGATGCAATCAAGCGGTTTTCTTACGGTTAGCTGAGGAAAACATCTCAGGCACTGTGCCACTCAATATCTACACAAAAATCCTTATGGGGTGGCATAAAGGATGTCAACGAAACAATCACTTCCCTTGGGAGATTGATTCCCATACTCTTCACAGTCGAAAACGACAGTTCGCAGTGCTATAAGCAACAATACACTGCTGACACACCACGAATGACTCAACACTTCTCTAAGGACATCGTGGGCCTGCTACCCCACTGAACGTGATCGCTTCCCTTTGGAGTGTAGCACAACCGGAATTTTTTCTAGGGACCGTTCAAACCATTTGTACCTGTGCCGAAGAACCAAAGACCTCTCATGCTTTTTAGCCCTCCTGTTTCACTCCCTTCTGTGGCATGCTCACGGGAAGGGCGGTGGGCAAAGGCGTCATCGACACATGTATGAATACAACAGCAAAGAGTCCCTCTAAAAACCATGTATATCGGCAACACCCGCGGCCCACCTGCACACGTATGTTGGGCCCCTTAAAAAGTCCCTGTACAGAGACATCTATTCACTGAATCCTAGGCACCGGTGTGACGGTCATCTATTTAGACACACCATAGCTGGTTGGTGCTACAATGTTCAACTAAGAGCCTGCTGACCACACGCGAGGTCTGAGGGGTGTCGAAAGGGATTCCTGTCACGTCAGTGCCTACAGTGTTGCCGAACTGGGGTCTTAGAGGGACCGTTTCCCATTTCATTCACAGTTGTGTCAATGTCGCAACCCCTCTCCACCTATGTTCAGTGGGGTGTCAGGCCCAGGATATCCTTAGAGAAGGGTTGAAGCGTCCGAGGTGTGTCAGCAGTGTCAACGTCAAGAACGGCATCATGTTGCTTATCGCGCTGTGAGCTATCGTTTACGACTGTGAAATGTGTCGGAATCAACGCCCCAAAACAAGGGGTGGTTTCATTTATGTCACCCACCCAGACCTTTTCGTATCGACTATGGGCACCGGTGTGCTTGAAGCGATTTACCATGCCATCCATAAGAAAACTGCGTGATTTCAACGCTGGGTGTTGCCATTCTGACCATTTCAGCCGTGTCAACAGAAGAGGTTAAACGTGTGTGAGAGGTAGTGTAACGAACTTGCTATCGAGTGACACATCCACTGGGGCGATGCGCAGAACTGTGGTGAAATTTGGTGCCAACGTGACATCGTTATCCCATCTTACATATCACATAAACTCCTGAGCGGTGATGTTTTCTCCGCATGTGTCAACACCTTGCGATTTCAAGCGTCGTAGAGCCCGAGGCTACTGTTACAGGGCGTCACGCCTTTGTACCATTACATAAGAAGGTTGTAGACACCTTTGAGCGAAATTTCAAACTTCTGAATCTCATTGGGAGTTAATCATAGAGTTTAGAAAAAGTGATCCCCTAATTGCATTGCGTAGTATAGATGCAGTCGTTCTCGTTATGCCAAAGCGAGCCAATGCAATGAGTGTGAAAGGAGTACGTGATGCGCTTGGTATTGGGTTTGTTATGGCTTGACATTAAACGACATTGAAACAATTAAAAAAGTATCACATTATAGTCGCAGCCAACGTGACTTTTCTGTGTGTGCGGTTATTGTTGAATATGTACCTTTTACTTCATTGTAAAATTGTGTCGATCTCAGTAAACGAATAATCAGGCTAGATTGCGCTGTGACAGACACCAGGTTCCCTAGCTACGTCACTGCATATAGTGCGGAGCAAATTAGTATCTTAAAAGGAGGATGCAGTCAGTTACCACGTGGATGAGGTACAGAACAATTTACGTAAAAATTATTCACGGTCAGGAACGCTTCGCATCAGACAACATTATAGGTGAATCTTTTATAATATTTCGGTTGAACAATACAGATAGGCCTAAACTTGGTGACTTCACCGGTTACTCAGTGGTATTCGGTGGATTTGTTCTCAAGATTAGTCTACAAATTGCGTTTACAGATGTTAAATGTTCAGGGCACCAGAGCAGGTGAGACGCACCGATCTTTGAAATTTTTAATTGCTATGCCCCCTAAGAGCCGATCAACATATTTAGCATTTTTACCAACGCAATGAGAAATTGTTTTCTAGTCAGGATTCCCTTCTCCACTTGAAAGAGATGTCGTTCTATTAGGTACCTGGACTCTTTGGAAATAAGTTTACAGCTCAAGCAGTCAAGGATACATACACGGGACACACGGGACATACTGTGGCACACTGCGCCACCGCCTTACACGCACACACCTCATTCGTGAGTCACAGCATCTTGAGCCAGTGGGAAGAATGGAACATGGAAGTGAAGGACATCTCTATAATTCGCCAACGGAATTCCTCCCTCCCTTCGGTTACTGAAGCGAGGGGAATTATTATTAATACGCCTCAGATAGATTATTGTCCTAAGATGCATGTCACACGAATTCCACGCAAGGGGAAATATCACCCCCTATCCCCACCTCCATCCAGTTAACAGTGAAGTTGGCCGCCAAATTGTAATTGAATGTGGACAAAATATTAGTCCCTCTCAGTGAAACACCGCTTCTAATCTGGCTGATAGTTTGTGTCCGACGAGGAAGAGAGAACACAAGTTTATTCAAGTCTTCCACATCTAACTAAAGCCTCTAGAATGTCGTTAGCCATTTTTTTGCCCCGTCGCCCTCAGGTGCGTGTCATATTATGCTGATAACTATTACTTTAGATGCGTCTAGCCCAAATGATAAAAAATAATTTTATACGTGTTTCGTCTTTATTAATTGCAAGGCGTCTTCAGTGGCGTGAAATATACGCGTATTTGTGTTTAAACTGTTTTGATTCACGTGTTGGATATTATACAGCAAAACGAGGATAATGGAATGTAGTCGAATTAAGTCGGGTGATGCTGAGGGAATTAGATTAGGAAATGAGACACTTAAAGTAGTAAAGGAGTTTTGCTATATGGGGAGCAAAATAACTGATGATGGTCGAAGTAGAGAAGATATAAAATGTAGACTGGCAATGGCAAGGAAAGCGTTTCTGAAGAAGAGAAATTTGTTAACATCGAGTATAGATTTAAATGTCAGGAAGTTGTTTCTGAAAGTATTTGTATGGAGTGTAGCCATGTATGAAAGTGAAACATGAACGATAAGTAGTTTAGACAAGAAGAGAATAGAAGCTTTCGAAATGTGGTGCTACAGAAGAATGCTGAAAATTAGATGGGTAGATCACATAACTAATGATGAAGTATTGAATAGAATTGGGGAGAAGAGGAGTTTGTGGCACAACTTGACAAAAAGAAGGGACCGGTTAGTAGGACATGTTCTGAGGCATCAAGGAATCACAAATTTAGCATTGGAGGGCAGCGTGGAGGGTAAAAATCGTAGAGGGAGACCAAGAGATGAATACACTAAGCAGATTCAGAAGGATGTAGGTGCCGGCCGCGGTTCAGGCGCTCAGTCCGGAACCGCGCGACTGCTACGGTCGCAGGTTCGAATCCTGCCTAGGGCATGGATGTGTGTGATGTCCTTAGGTTAGTTAGGTTTAAGTAGTTCTAAGTTCTAGGGGACTGATGACCACAGATGTTAAGTCCCATAGTGCTCAGAGCCATTTGAACCAGCCAAGGATGTAGGTTGCAGTAAGTACTGGGAGATGAAGAAGCTTGCACAGGATAGGGTAGCATATAGAGCTGCATCAAACCAGTCTCAGGACTGAAGACCACAACAACAACAACAGGGGTACTGAGATTATAAACAGTCAAGGCACTTTCAGTTATCTGTGATGTATTGATAGTGGTAATTTCTCCTACAAAATTACGTAGTCGCTTTTCTACATGTGTTCTTTTAGCTGTTCTGCAGCTGTTCTTCTTCTGCATATTGCCATACGAAATTTCGTTTCGCAGCAGAAGGAAATAAACATTTGCTTACTTCGTGCTATTTTTTGGATGGTATTATTACCAACCGTTGAATGTTGAATGTGTGTGTATGACGTCGGTGATGTATCCCCGTATTTCATTTAACATGGTTGTGAGTACAAAAGGATTTTTAATTACTTTTTCACTTCTTTCATTAAGTTTAACAGAGAGTGTGAACTGATGTGTGTCTGGTCGCTTGTCACTTTTTTGTTCTCTAGTATAGCTTTCTGGATGTGATAGTGCTCCCGTATCTCGCAGATAATTTGATCCCACAGAACTCACAAATTGGAAGAATGTTGATGGCTACGTTTTATCTCTTGTTTCAAATATTATTCTATGAGTCGGGTTTAGATAGAGTGTGTTCGTCATACCAGGACCGTATGTGTGCAGTCCTGTAAACACGGTTGTTGTCATCTTGGAAGATGTCCACAGCATACTCATCGTTAAAACGTAGAAGAAAGGACAACACTTGGTCACCGAGAATTTGAAATAAGCTTATGGCTCATGTTCACAGACGTGGTACAGAAAATAGACCTTAAACATCACTATGGCCTCCACACTTTAGAGATTAAGCGGCTCATTGGGCTATCGGTAACCTCGATGGCTTGCGTTATTTGAAAACATGAGAACTCGCGGGTCTTCCAATCACACGACATGCCTCCAGCCAGTCATTGTCCAGTTTCTGTATTATCTGGCCCATTGACGACGTACTGCTCTATGTGCCACTGTGAGCGATAGCTTTATAAGAGGCTTCTGACTTCGAATGTTCAGTGCATGCATTTCCCTTCGCAATGATCGCTCAGAAACTGGTTGAGGTCGCTCATTGAGAGCAGCAATTCCCGTCAGGTTTGTAACCGATTGTCATTGACAATGGTTATACCCGTCTCTGGTCCCTGTTGGTTAAGATCCATGTACGAAGATCGTTATTATGCCACGTTACATGGCTCCGAGTGGTACACTATTCCTCGTAGACGCCTTGCCAACAAGTCGGGCAACTTCATTCACGGAGTGGTCACAGGTACGGCCCAATATGATAGCTCCTTCCCGCCGTTGTGTTGCGTCTTCACGTCGAAGCATCAGCCTGCTCTGAATCCATACAACTCACTGATATACGCTCCGCTGACAGACCTACGTTATCTGTGGTCATCTGAGATTCTGCTACCAGTCTTACACCGTCCGCAGCGCTCCGAACCTACTACTGATCTGTTTTAAGAGAATGTCTACTATTACGAACTGTGATCTTATCACACAAGCA
The DNA here is from genome assembly GCF_023864345.2 of Schistocerca serialis cubense. Lineage (NCBI taxonomy): Eukaryota > Metazoa > Arthropoda > Insecta > Orthoptera > Acrididae > Schistocerca > Schistocerca serialis. The sequence continues at coordinate 433,476,800 of NC_064639.1, forward strand.
ATTTATAAGCTGCTACATGCTCTATTTTTTGGTTAATATTGAGACAAATGAGAACTTATTTCATCATAATATGCACCGAGGGAAAAAATCGTAACATCAAATTAAAAAAAGTTCTTGTAGAGTAATGACATTTCTGGAATACATTTGTGTATGTAACATATTTAAGTGATTAACATTACAAGATAACTAGTTAACATAAGGGCGTGATAAGCCATTACAAATATGAAATGCTGGTGCATTAATAGCCGGTGTAACCAGCAGAACGTTGAACGCAAGAAGACAAATGTGCAATAATTTCTGTTGTACAGGTGTCAGATGTCAGTTTCTGGGCTGATGTTCCATGCCTGTTCCACTTGGTTGGTCAGTACAGAAATCATTAACGCTGTATGTGGATGACGCTGGAGTTGTCGTCCAATGATGTCCCATATGAGATCGATTGAAGACAGATCTAGTGGTCGAGCAGGCCAAGGCAACATGTCGACACACTGCAGAGCATTTTGGGTTACAACAGTGGTATGCGGGTGAGCGTTATCCTGTTGGAGAACACCTACTGGAATGCTGTTCGAGAATGACATCACAACAGGTCGGACCACAAGATTGACGTACAAATTTGCGGTCAGGGTGCATGAGACGACCACGAGAACCCTTCTGCTGTTATACGATTCGCACCCAAGACCAGAACTCCAGTGTAACTCCAGAGTGTCTCACATGCAGGCAGGTTGGATCGAAGCCCACAACTGACCTTCTAATCAGCACACAATATCACTGGCACCAAGGAAGAACCAACTTACATCAGAAAACAGAACAGACCTCTACCCTGCTCTCCAATGAGTTCTCGCTTGACACCACTGGTGTCGCAAATAGTGGTGGTTTGGGGTCAATAGAATACACAGCACATGTTGTCTGTTTCGGAACTGTCCTTGAAACAAACGATTTGGAATAGTTTGTTGTGTTACTGTGGTGCCAACTGCTGTTCAAATTGCTGCTGCAGATGCAGTATGATGCGCCAAATGGTTCAAATGGCTCTGAGCACTACAGGACTTAACATCTGAGGTCATCAGTCCACCAGAACTTAGAACTACTTAAACCTAAGGACATCACACACATCCATGCCCGAGGCAGGATTCGAACCTGCGACCGTGGCGGTCGCGCGGAGTATGATGCGCCAGAGCAACACCTCTCAACACTGCCACATGACCGTCCGCAGGCCTGTATTGTTGCGACAGTACATTTTCGTGACCACTGCCGCCAACAATCATGTACAGTGGCTTCATTCCTGACAAGTCTTTCCACAAATTTTCGGTGAAAACCGGGACACATTCACCCGGGTGGCAATGGACACCTAATTCCACATGTACCCAGATTTCTTAATTTTAAATATTAATGTTTTGTTGATACATTTAGTAACCCGATTATTATTGTTGGCCAAAGTACCGCTCAAAGTAAATTATTGCCCGAGTGTATCAATACTGATACTGTCATTACTAGTATGGGACAATGGAGGTTTTAGACAAATAAGCTAACATATATTAATTTCTTGTATTTCCTTAAATATAGCGAAATACCAAAATTTGAGAAAGTTTCACGAAATGTACACTCCTGGAAATGGAAAAAAGAACACATTGACACCGGTGTGTCAGACCCACCATACTTGCTCCGGACACTGCGAGAGGGCTGTACAAGCAATGATCACACGCATGGCACAGCGGACACACCAGGAACCGCGGTGTTGGCCGTCGAATGGCGCTAGCTGCGCAGCATTTGTGCACCGCCGCCGTCAGTGTCAGCCAGTTTGCCGTGGCATACGGAGCTCCATCGCAGTCTTTAACACTGGTAGCATGCCGCGACAGCGTGGACGTGAACCGTATGTGCAGTTGACGGACTTTGAGCGAGGGCGTATAGTGGGCATGCGGGAGGCCGGGTGGACGTACCGCCGAATTGCTCAGCACGTGGGGCGTGAGGTCTCCACAGTACATCGATGTTGTCGCCAGTGGTCGGCGGAAGGTGCACGTGCCCGTCGACCTGGGACCGGACCGCAGCGACGCACGGATGCACGCCAAGACCGTAGGATCCTACGCAGTGCCGTAGGGGACCGCACCGCCACTTCCCAGCAAATTAGGGACACTGTTGCTCCTGGGGTATCGGCGAGGACCATTCGCAACCGTCTCCATGAAGCTGGGCTACGGTCCCGCACAACGTTAGGCCGTCTTCCGCTCACGCCCCAACATCGTGCAGCCCGCCTCCAGTGGTGTCGCGACAGGCGTGAATGGAGGGACGAATGGAGACGTGTCGTCTTCAGCGATGAGAGTCGCTTCTGCCTTGGTGCCAATGATGGTCGTATGCGTGTTTGGCGCCGTGCAGGTGAGCGCCACAATCAGGACTGCATACGACCGAGGCACACAGGGCCAACACCCGGCATCATGGTGTGGGGAGCGATCTCCTACACTGGCCGTACACCACTGGTGATCGTCGAGGGGACACTGAATAGTGCACGGTACATCCAAACCGTCATCGAACCCATCGTTCTACCATTCCTAGACCGGCAAGGGAACTTGCTGTTCCAACAGGACAATGCACGTCCGCATGTATCCCGTGCCACCCAACGTGCTCTAGAAGGTGTAAGTCAACTACCCTGGCTAGCAAGATCTCCGGATCTGCCCCCCATTGAGCATGTTTGGGACTGGATGAAGCGTCGTCTCACGCGGTCTGCACGTCCAGCACGAACGCTGGTCCAACTGAGGCGCCAGGTGGAAATGGCATGGCAAGCCGTTCCACAGGACTACATCCAGCATCTCTACGATCGTCTCCATGGGAGAATAGCAGCCTGCATTGCTGCGAAAGGTGGATATACACTGTACTAGTGCCGACATTGTGCATGCTCTGTTGCCTGTGTCTATGTGCCTGTGGTTCTGTCAGTGTGATCATGTGATGTATCTGACCCCAGGAATGTGTCAATAAAGTTTCCCCTTCCTGGGACAATGAATTCACGGTGTTCTTATTTCAATTTCCAGGAGTGTATTTAAAAACTGAATTCCGGGACTTTTGAGCGCCCCGAAACAAATTTTCGGGACACCGGAACACAGGGATGAAAACCGGGACAATCCCGGTTTTCCGGGACGTTTGGTCACCCTATCGTAGAAGGAATAACCAGCTTCTCGTAGTCCTATTAGACGACGTCGTTCAAACTCAGTGAGGTGTTGATAATGGCATCACTGTCGAGTTAAAGGCATTGTTGACTAACACCAACTCACCGCATTTGATCTCAAAGGTAATAACGCTCAGGACCGTTACAGCATTGTTATCCGACTGGCACGAAATCTAAGTAGACCTCACCTTTAAGATGCAGAAACTCGCCTACCAACTTTCGTTTCTGTCGCACACCTACTCCTTGTCTTTGCGATTACTTTAACTTCAGTGTACATTAAATAGCATCAGAGGAGGTGGCTTGTTTTATGAAATTCCGCTTTGTCCCAACACAAACGTTCTTCCTGCCGACAGCGGCGGTATTGCTGCCTGCGTACTCGGTCTTACATTTTTATTGAGACTATAAATATGCCGGATAAAGACTGAGAGTCGCCGGCAGATGTGACAGCTGAGTGTCGCCGCCCCACGGGTCGCGCTATACTGTAGCGCGTCTGTGAATCCCGGCGTGGCAGTTGGCACGGCGGCGCAATTGTTCCAAATAGCGGGCAGGCTGCCTCCGCTGGCGCGCCGCTCTGTGGTCCATAATAAAGCAACCGGGCCCAGGCTGGGCCTAAACGCACACTTCCGGGATAGCGGGCGCAGTCACAGCCCGGCGGCGCGGCGCTGCGGCTCACTCGTTACGGTAAGCCCGCTCACATGCGCCCACTACCATCTGTACGGTAACAAGCGCTTCCAAGTCTTCTACTTTTCTCTTCTCTCACTAGGCCCGCAAATGACGAGAGGTATTCAATACGTAATGCAACACATTTATTGCCTGCCAGTTTTGGTTGAAAAAATGTGGAATTTGTTGTGGAACATCGTGGAATATTCCCGCTTCAGCTCCTATAGTTTCATAAAGCTCTGATAGCTGGCGGCGCTCAACGTAGCCTTCAAAGTAACGTCTGTAAAGGAGGTGCATTCCAAGCAGAGAACTGTCATTATGTTTCTGTTTTGGGAAAAGCAGAGCATCGTAGATATTCGCAGGCGCTTGCAAAATGTGTACGGAGACCTCACAGTGAACAAAAGCACGGAGAATCGTTGGGTGAGGCGTCTATCACCACTGCAACGAGGTCGCACAGACCTGCGCGATCTCCCGCGTGCCGGCCGGCCGCACATAGCTGTGATTCGTGCACTGATGGAACATGCCTTCATTCTCATTTGAGGTGAGAGATGCATCACAATTTAACACCCCGCTGAACAACTGGACATTTCAGTTGGTGGTGCTGAAACACTCTTCCACCAGTTGGAGTACTCAAAGGTTGTCACCTTTGAGTCTGTGCAGTATTGCTTGCACTTTACGAGGCTGATCGTGACCTTTTTTTTTGTCGAAGATCGTCACGAATTCGGCCCTTCGAACCAGAAATAAAACGGAAATCCATGGAATAATGCAGCTCCAGCACTACCAATTCTCTTAAGTAAAAGTTCAAGGCCGCGCCCTCAGCCGGTAACCTCATGGCGATGGTCTCCTGGGACTCTGATGTCCTCCCTCATGGTGCAACTATCAAGTCCGAAGTGTATTGTGCTACACTGAGGAAACTGAAGAAACAATTTCAGCGTGTTCGTCGCCATAAAAATGGAAACGAACTTCTACTTCTCCACGTCAACGTAAGGCCTCCCACAATCCTGTGCCCCCAAGAGGACCTCACAAAACTTCTTTGGACCGTTCTTCCTCATCCATCCTACAGCACGGATCTCGCACCTTCCGACTTCCACCTGTCTAACCCCAGAAGGATGCATTCCGCGAGAAATAGTACAACGATAATGAGGATGTTACTGATGCAGCAAGACGTTGGCTCAGACGTCACCCAGTATGCAGACATAGACTACTGCCCTCACAGTAAGGTGGCGTAAGGCCGCCACAATGAACGGACATAATGTTGAAAAATGCGTTAATGTAGCCAAAAGAGTGGCAAATAATATGCTGTATTCGAATACTAAATAAAATCAAATTGCTTTCAGAAAAAATGTGTTCCATTACTTATTGAACCTCCCTCATATAAGTTCCGTTTATATAATAGTATAAAAAACATCTTGTGATCATTTGGAGCAATTGTTCAACGACCGACCGTTACAAACGATTCCTCGACAATAAGAGCGGTGCGTTGTCCGTGGCGATTTCTGGAAGAGTTGGGTGCTGGTGACAAAGAAGTGAGAGGGGAATGATGGTGGGAGGAGGAATTGGTCATGTATGAATTATATCATCGTGTTAGAAAAGCCATGGCAATGTGGTTAAAAGGCACTGTCATGTAAGAGAAAATGAAGTTACCGACACACTTGAAACGAAGACAGTGCGCAAGGTACTCAGAAATAAGACCAAGTTCCATACGTACGAGGGACATTCAACAATTAAGGCGCCAAATAACTGTAGAAAAAAAGTCTATTTTTACAAAATGAGACGCTCACTACTTCTCAGCATAATTCTCACCAATATCAATACATCTGTCTCAAGCTCATTGTTGCTGACGAACATTTGTCCGCCCAATGCCTCCTTGAATGGAGCAAACGAAAGAAAATCTGAATGAGCAAAACCTGGACTATCGGTAGGATGAGACAGTGTTTCTCAACTAACTATTTCAATTTTTTTCTTTGGTCAGCTGGGCAGTGTGAGAGCGAACATCGTCGTGTAGCAACATGACGTCTTTATTGCACAACGGTCTTCCAAATAATCACAAAAGACCACACCTTGGGCATTCCAAAAGACGGTCAACATGACTCCCACTGAAGCTTGAGTTCTGAATTTCTTTCGGACAGGGGAGCTGGTGTGTTTCCATTCTCTATCTTGTCTTTGGGACTCTGGTCCAAAATGGTAAAGCCAAGGTCCATCATACTTTAAAATCTTGTTTATAACGGAGTCACATTCCTTTTCATAGCGTTTGTAAAAATCTTTTCACATTTTAAGTCTTTTTTCCATGTGTTGTTCCGTTAACTATTTAGGGGCTCACCCTGCACTTATTTTACTGTGCTTGAGCACTTAGTGCAGCTTTTTTTGCTATATCTTCACCTGTAACACGTCGGTCTACACGAATAATGCCGTAAGGGTTTCAAACAAAGGAGTAGACACTTCAATTGGCCGGCCAGAGACTTTGCTCGTCAGTCACACAGGTTCGACCGTTAACTGTTCTACTCACTTACAAAAGCTTCCTCGGTTCATACAACTTAGCCGGCCGTTGTGACCGAGCGGTTCTAGGCGCTTCAGTCTGGAACCGGACGACCGCTACAGTCGCAGGTTCGAATCCCGCCTCGGGCATGGATTTATGTGATGTCCTTAGGTTAGTTAGGTTTAAGTAGTTCTATGTTCTAGGGGACTAGGGGACTGATGATCTCAGATGTTAAGTCCTGTAGTGCTCAGAGCCATTTGAACCATTTTTCATACAACTTATACCATATTTTAAAATCATTCGAGAAAAGTTTTTACCTGGTTTTCATACTCAGGAAAGAAAAAAATTGATTACTGGACGTTGTTTAACTCACATAGAAACTTTAAGGAGACACGCCATCGTCAAATGCAGTATTGAGTTTATAAACAAAACAATATTTATCTGACAGGTATTCTCAGCCCATCCCAATGACGCCAAGATAAATTTGTGAAAGGACAAAACTGCTCCTACAAACTGTTTCATTTCTACATCAATTTCTCTCCTTAATTATTGACTGTCTGTCGTACCACCTGAGCGTCACGAGAAATTGCAACAGCTTGTAGGCATGTCAGCTGGCGCTGAGGCTACAGTCAGAACTACTAACAATGGTACGACTGATGTTTACCTCTAGTACTTGGCTACTGATGTTGTGTCTGTGCACATAGTACTTACCTCCTACTTTCCCCTCGGTTCTCTGACGGGAAATTGCTATTTAACTCGAATCTTACTTGGCAGTGATGCAAAAATGACGTGTACTTTCGAGCTCGTTTGTCGACTGCTATCGAGTTTCCTGGTCACATGGAGTTTTACAGAAGTAAGGCATGTTTGAAGGAGGAAGTGCCGCTGGATGAGCCATGCGGGGTTTTACTCCTTCTCCAAACGATAAAGGCGCTGTTGATCATGTTGATGCAACGCCAGAACATAGACAACGTTTTATAAAGGAGAAGTTAGTACCACGTGACGCGTTAATGACACATCGCCTCTAAAAAATTTCAAGAGACTCCAAGAAGAAAGGCAAGTGTCAAAAGGTGCAAGAGTTCACGCGTTTCAGGTGAACACGGATTCATAAGCAAGTGTAGTTAATACGTGGATAAATCATAATGTCTTCTGTTGTCGTATTACAATTAATTATACTATGACTGTTGATTCATTCGTGGTACAAAATCAATTCAATAAATGTGTCCCAGTTATATTTACAGCATATTACGTTCCCTCTGCACCTAAGTTACGAAATACAACATCGGTACACATACTCAGAAACAGTGAGTGTAACACTGAAAAATGGGAGAAACTGCTTTGGAAAAAAGAATAAAGGCAGTTTGTTCCAAATATACTTATCAGTCCCATTAAAAAAACTAAAGTTGTTACACGACTCAATTTCTTTGTCTATATTGACTAATGAATATTTGCAGGTTCATACTTCACTAAGTCATTTATAACATTCACTACCTCGTTATCTCCGAGATTATTGCAGTTAATGTGGATGTGAGACGACCATTCTCGCAGTTCGTTCGTTTACATTCCCTGGCATGTTCACAAAATCGAACAAGCTCATTCCTGCGGGAAAGATCTCTTATATCTATACCAACGAACCCAGCAATGCCTCGAAATCGCTAAATATGTATGGGGACTGCATATACGTTCTAATTTGGGTTATCCTTGAGAATTAAGTCAGGACACAAATTTTGGATTCGGGTTCCTGATTCGCCAACTTTTGAAGGGATGGGACTCGAAATTATAAATGATATAAAATAGGAATGGAAAAGGTTCCTTCGTTTTCGATTTTGGCTTTATTGTTTTTAAGGTTTTTCAAGTTACTGTGCAGAATACATTTACAAAACATCAGAATATACAATATTTTTTGTTTATTAGATATTTTGTGGTACATGTGTGAACGGTTTTTTTGAACTACCAGTTCGTGAAAGATCAACATACAGCAGACCACACGAAAAATTTGTCTTCTTGTCGAAATGCTCTGATATCGCAGTTAAAACTGAGTGTGAGGAAGAAAGCAAAACAACGATATTCAAAGCACATCCATACAATTATTGTTTAAAACATGTATGTACAATGAGTTAACAGTGTAGAGCACAGTTTTTGTTTTTGGGTTACTGTATGATAAGAGATAATGAAAGGGCACTATAATTGACCACGGTAAAAACACACTGACCGGAAACCATGCAAGCCTGTTTCCGTACAAGTATTTATTAAGAGTGCAGTGCTGTGTAAAAATTTTAAGAAAATTGGGAAAGAACTTTGCAAGATTTTTGGGAACAACGTTTCCCCTTTATATATTGCGATAGATGTGTATAATATCAAATATTGAAAAACATACATCTATTAAAGTAATAAGGAAGTTCCATACGCGAAGGTGTATCAGAAAATATATGAATGTAGCAAGACATCAACCTACTTCGTTCGGCTTTGTAACTGCAAGCCATTATCGACTAATGTACAACTACTGATTTTCACGTAACACATTCATCTTAGGAACTCCTGGAGGCTTTTACCGCCGGTATGTCATTAACTAAATCTAAATATAACAAATCGTACCAAGAGTGACGCGTGTATGACAGCATATGTTCATATGATGCAAGTGAACAACGAAATCCAGTATGGCGTCTCCATACTTGGTCAATTGTCGACAGCTGTAGAGTTTCGTGGTCGACTCAAGTGTTACGAAGGACAAGTCATTTTAACGTTACTTCCCTGTAAGCTTAGAGGTGTAGTGTTCTCCGTCTTAGCTGAGTGATCAGCTTGTCTTACTGCAATGTGGCGGGTCGAGGTTTGATTCCCGCCTGGGTCGGAGATTTTCTCTACTCGGATACTGGATGTTATGTTGGCCTCATTTTCGTTTCATCATCATCTACACGCAAGTCACCTAATGTGGCGTCAGCTGATAAGACTTGCATCTCGGCTGCCGAAATTTCCCATATCGGTATTACTGGCCATCAATGCCACAAGATCATTTCATTTTTTTTTTCTTTTTTTCTAGTGACGTTAGCTTCTCCGCCGTCTGACAGCAGAGATCTCACGGCGCGACCATAGTAGTACTATTCTAGCATATGCGGCTGCAAATTAGAACCTACTGGGGTAGCAAACTGCGTCTCAGTACGACATGAAAATAGTCTCGACATTCCATCACGACTGTGGTAAATCTCTGACGTGTTTGTCGCAGAAAATTACTCGCGGCAAAGTTCCATCTCCTCCCCAGCCAAGAAAGATTAACAAAGTGCCTTCTTCCATTACAAAGGACTGAATTATCCCTGAGAGTGTGTAGCGCTGAAGATGCTACTAACGATTGTCATCATCGGCTGTCCTCTGTGATCACAAGATACAACTTGTTTATTACATAGTGAAGTTTGGACAGCTGTTACCCACTAGTGTGAAAACTATTAAGTATTGACAATTTCCCACAGAACGCACCCAATAAAAGCACCATCAAAATTTTAATTTATTTTGTTAGTCAAAATCTTTCTCATTTGTTTGCAAGAGCAAAACCGCAACAGACTGCAATTTTTTTTTCACATGTGGAAGGAAGGGATTATTGTGGTGAGGTAGTAGGGTACATCTAATCAAGTACTGCAGTCTAATCCCCTGCTTTAGTAACTTCTGCAGTCGGTAGCATAAGGCTTATAACCAGAAATAAGTTAATTATCCTTAATCATGTACAGACCGATCGAAACTTTTTGTCTACTTGCTAAATGGCAAACGATTCAGAGACACTAATCTGCAGTGATGTGAAACATCTATGTTACCAGTCTAGAGTTCACCACGCAAGTTGTATAGAAACCACTGCCGGCACCTATATCAACATACGTCCTCTGGAAAAACCACAACTATAGTTTGTAACTAGGAGCAAATATTGAAGACTGTATACCACGCAAGAGAGTATGTCCCTTACATTTATATCACCATGATGTTCGAGCTTTGAAAATAACTGAGACATACATGGCAGAGTATTCCTCATTGTACCTCGTTTAAGTGATGTTCCAGTTCCATTCAGGGCTAGAACATAGAAAAAGCATGCTCGTGTATCTCTATGAGGGCTGCGATCGATCTGATATTATTTAAGTGATTCCTAATGGACCAGTACAAAGGGAGCTGCTAGGAATTTCCAGATTTATCACTAAAAATATAGCCAACCTTATAAATGAATGTTCTGAAGGTAACCAGTGTCTCGATATGCTGGTTATTTGGGCATTTCTGTGACACCTTCCAGTGATTTGAACAAATAGCTGGTATCCGTGCTGCTGTCCAGTATACCCTGATAGTCTAACCGCACGCTGATACCATACTGCTACGCCATCAGGAAGATCAGGGTGTACAACTAAATTATGTCTATTCCTTTCGAAGATAAACTGTTATACTACGCTGTATCATACTATCAGCTTGCAGCTACTTGATAGCCATTGCGAATGATACATAATACCAAGAAATCACTTACTAAAAGAAATCGGCAATTCCTAGATATAGATTTTCTTTCTTCCTTCTTTTGAGTTTTGGATCTGACTATTGAACACTGATGAAAAGATTGTATTACCGACATGGCTCGTAGAAAAAAGCATGTCTTAGAAGGAATATTTCATTTTACAAGCATTGGACAAAGAACAGGAAAGAGGAAACATTATTTTCAAAATGTGCCTCTGACTTACTACAGTAACAAGTCCCTTCCACAGAGATAAAACTTGTGTCCAAAGCTATTATAAAGGACGAGAGTCTCTGACCAACATAGTTCAGTTGGATTTTCTTATCGATCGGCGCTGTTTTAAGTTTTGGTGGGTGAAGAAAATGAATACCGACATCACTGTGGGTAGCAATAAAGGTAATCTGATATCTGTTTCATTGAGAAGTGCACTTACCAAGAGTAACTACCAAAATTTTGGTACTATTGACAATTTGGCTAAAAAAATGGTGTGTTTCATTTTCTCTAGGTTTCGAATGGCATTTGTTTGAAATGTGTCTCTTTAAGTTCTGAAGTGAGGGCAACAGAAATCTCTAGAATTTAAGGAAATATGGCTTGAAATTCAAGCGATGAAATGCTAGTAATTGATTACAAATGAGCATTGACGTGACAAAACTGATTCGTGACATCGTCATCCGGACCCATAGCTTCACATGCTATTTAGAGAGATATTTTCGATCTTAATTTTCCGTTAATGTGATCGACAACAATAACAGTTTGTAATATAAACAAACGGTCGTGTAGAGATAGATCATGTACATACATTCCCTGTAAACTGTAGTGACTTTCTTGGAATCTGTTTTCCTCTTATTCCATTGGAATTAAGTGTACAAGTATATATATATATATATATATATATATATATATATATATATATATATATGTGTGTGTGTGTGTGTGTGTGTGTGTGTGTGTGTGTGTATGTATGTGTGTGTGTGTGTGTGTGTGTGTGAGAGAGAGAGAGAGAGAGAGAGAGAGAGAGAGAGAGAGAGAGAGAGAGAGAGAGAGAGAGAGAGAGAGAGAGAGAGAGAGAGAGGGAGGGAGGGAGGGAGGGAAGACTAAAATCAAATGTAATGGAAGTATATACAATGTCAGAGAAGCGGTAATTCCCTTTAGGGGCTTTTCAGTTCTAAAAATAGAAATTTAGATGAACACAGAGCACATAAAAACTCTAGAGATTTAAAGTTATAGCAGTGGGATCCTTGAAAGTGTTGAACAACTCCTATTGAATAAATCATTTGCGTTTCCTGGATGACTTAAGAGAATTTTTCTAATGTATAACATTTAGAGTGTTACAACTCTGTGTTTACTGGAAATTGCGTACAAGTTTTAGTGCTGTTTTCTACGACAGCCTTTTCGTCTTTCTTAGCACTCTGAATTAATGATATGCATTAAATGCTAAGTAACAAATTCTGTCGACTGACTTATAATAACATTTTTGTTGAACATTAGAAAGTTAATCGTAAGTGATTCGGCTTGCGTATGAGGGAACGTTGTTGAGATGCAAAAACGATGGAAACGCAGGTTTACGAACTGTTTTAAGTTAAACGTAGAAGTCGGCGAACGTGAATTTCTAATTCGTGGAAATATTTCGGTTTTTAATTTACCTGTAAATTAAATGCCATTTTGTCGTGTGTTGCGTCAGAGTTATAGTTACATCTGAATTTGTCTTCCAAATGTACTGTTCTTCAAGAACTAAAAACAAAGGTAACAACTTAATTTAAAAGAATATGGCACTGAGTATGGGCAGGCCTGTTGCTACAGAGTGTATATGACACACTATAAAAAGACACATTATAAAAATACATTCGAAGCAAAGATTGCTATGTTTACTTACTGGACATGTAATATAAATCTATTATAGTTTTGATTATTTCTCACATATGTGTGTGGTTTTAGCGAGATTCTAAGTTGATAAGCACAATGAAATATCACCTCCAGTGGCTTGATTAAGAGCTTCTTTACATCACATTGATTCACTTAGAGTTGCAGAAGTTGTATGTTGAAACTGAGACGTCTCTGATCATGAAATCAGCATAAATTCCTTCGAGAATTCTGTCTCTGGTTTTTCACGGGCATACTAAAAACAAATTTTGTAACGCAAAATAGGAATGCTGTGAATAAATAAAATTGTAATCAAGAGGCTGGAAGTGATAGTTCGTTGTACTTATCAGTTCTGGATGGCAAACAATTAAAGGCTCTTTCAGCATTTTGTCATTTGACGATTTGAAGGTGATTCGTTATGAACATACAGTCCCTTCGTTAATAAACACCGAAAATCTGTGTCTTCCTATTTATTAGCTAGTCAATTCCATGTTCTGTAGATCTTATTCATGATTATAGTTATGGCACGGAACATGTCAGTTGAACAAAAAATTACAGAGATAATTATATACAGAGTCAGACATTCTGTTTCCATAGGCAGATTGTCAAAGAGTCTTGTAGCTGCGTATTTCACTCCTTCTTGTCAAAAGTTAGACTCACTTGGGGGATGTGTAGATTAGTTTTTATTTTATTTTATTATTTTTTTTTTTTGGCTGTTGTATTTGTGTATCTCTCTATTACTCTCAACCTACAATGTTTTGTGACCACTAGATTTCTCCAGTGAATGAATATAACGTGTTAACCCTACAATGATACTAATTACTTTCTTGTCTGATATGAATACCTTAGGCCTAGATGTGGAGTTACCCAGAACATTTTCCCGTTGAATATGAAAGATTATATGTATATAATACGTTAATTTATTGATTTATATGTTGCCGAATTGGCAATTATTTTTATTGCAAAAATAGATGAAGCTTAATGTCGTCGCAAATCAATTATATGTTGTGTCTTCTTCAGTTTGAGTTTTCGTCATTATTCGCTCCCAAGAACTTAGAAATTTCTACCCTGTTTATTATTGTTATGAAATGTTCTTCTTTATTTTGCACTACGTTAATAGGAAGTGGGGTGTTTCCAGCAGCACAAAATTGGAGGAGCTTTTTTTTTTCTTTCAGAGTTTAATGCTAATATATTTGTACAGAACCAGTTAATAGCTTCAACAGAACTTAACAGACGAGGAACCGCAACAGCTGTTAAATAATTATACTGTATTAAAACGATCTGTTTTACAGCTTACAGCTACGTACCCCGGTACATATCAGAGCAGAAAAATGGGGATTAAATATAATAAACAATATTGTCTACACCTCAAGTTAAAAAATGGTGTAATAAATAACGGAATACAAGTACTTCCACGTCTGGGGCTACACAGCATATAAAGTGTTTTGCAACTTCATCAAAAATATCATTTATTATTTTCCCTGTTGTTGCTTTTATGTTCAGCTTGACAATAATGCTTATATCATCTTCAAAAAGGACTTATGCTGACTCCTGAGGCAGATAGAATGGTGAGCCTGTTCCGAATATTTCGTCGTTGTATCACATACGAGGAAAGGTATTCCAGACATATTTTATTTAAGTCCGCAGTGATGTTACATCGATGAAATACAGATAGACAAAATCCCAGACATTTTGCATCAGTGACGTGCTACAGACTAAGAGGACCATGGGAGAACCCGTATCTGGTTGTTGTTACGAGCTCTAACAATGGTCACAGACATAAAAGGCGTTTGGGAATGGTATCTATCACCTGTGTCATCCAGTGGCTCACCAGACAGTCCCATCATACGATATACACCGTACAGTCACATTAATGTGACTGCATGGCTCCCATATTTCTGTTTGTACCTTCCACAAAAAAAGGTTCAAATGACTCTGAGCACTATGGGACTTAACTTCTGAGGTCATCAGACCCCTAGAACTTAGAACTACTTAAACCTAACTAACATAAGGACATCGTACACATCCATGCCCGAGGCAGGATTCGAACATGAGACAGTAGCGGTCGCGCGGTTCCAGACTGTAGCGCCTAAAACCGCTCGGCCACTCCGGCCGGCAATTGTAGTTCTTTACTAACCCAAGTTGTTTGAGAAATTTATTTGTCTACGTTTTCATTACGTTTTTTTATTTATTTCCATTATTAACACTCCAATTCCCATTTAGTTCGAAGCGGAAAAAAATCAAAAATCAGAAAATTACTGCAGAATGCGTCTCGGAATGAAACACAGCTTCTTTACTTCGCAGCCATATGGCTTGGTCACTACTCTAGCTGCGCTTTCGTTGAACTGCGTTTACCTCGTGTGTAAACAAGCGACAGTCGAAGCAGTATCTTTCTTCTATTTCTAAAACATGCGTTTACGGACCCCATGTATAATGATTAAAAATGTTCAATTTTCAGTTATCTGTCGATCCCCTCGATTGCACGTCATAAACTTGGGGGGTAATTTTTATAAAGGAAAGGAGATTTGGTCCAAAATATCTCATAGTCTTTTATTTTATCTGCCAAATATGAGCCAAATCGGTTGGCCGTATCTGAGGCCTTCCCCATATTAGTGCAACCTACCCTGTTAAAAATGTTTAGATGAACTGGCAATGAAGGGGAACAGAAATTCTAAAATGTACTTATTTTAATTAAAACAACCTGTCAGGTAAAATATAAGACTTGTACTCGTAAGTTTGGTACCAATAAAACAATAATTATTACAACCTACTTGCATAAACTATACACATGCAGTGGACTTCCAACTAATCCCAGAGAGCAATATTTTACAACACAACCTCTTGCCATTACATCCATAGACGTAGCGAGTTGAAAGACGACCTTTTGTAAATTCTTTGTGGACTGTAAAATGTCTGTCGTTATCTTTATAATTCCAACAGCAAGAGCGCAAAGGTGGCCTGCAGTATGTTACCGAATGCCTCATGAACAGACGGTTACAATTTTTAAAGCACATGTTGGCGCAACAGTCAATGGAAATCTTAGAGCGTCTGCCTCTTCACATTTCCCAAGATTTCTGTGATTCTCTCCCTTCTCAGAATAAACTGATTCCTACTGCTCCCTCATAATTTTTAACTATGAAGGCGGAGCTCTGCGGAGAGAAACGCAGAAGCAACGTCGTCAATTAACTCTCTGTTTCTGATGCGTCAGCTATTCTCTTTTGGTAACTAGCATTGCTAGAACATGTCAATCGTGCAATTAGATTTTTCTAATGACGCTTCCCTGAAAAGCAAATACAGATAAAAGATAGTAACACAGCCGCCATCAAAAACTACTAACATTGCTGTCATAGCAAATGTCTAACACATACTTTCAAGCACACGCGATGCCGTAATTGGCAGAATGACACTGTTGGCTATGGAGTTTTCGAGATACGCTTGTGCTCTGCATGCTCGAGAAATCCACCGGAAGAGACTCATTTGTTGAGTGCCATCTGCGTGGACCCAATTATAGAGGGATAAAACTGATGTCCCATACAATGAAGATCTGGGAAAGGACAATTGAGAAGAGGTTGCATTTAGAAACTGAAGTATGCGAAGAACAGTTTGGATTTATGCCAGGAACAGGAAAAACCGACGCGATATTTGCACTAAGGCAACTGATGGAGAGGCACAGAGAAGTACAAGCCGAACTGCATATGGCCTTTATCGATCTTGAAAGGCATATGACCGAATGCCGAGGCAACAGATATATGGAGATGTCTGAGAAGTAAATGCCTGCCAGAAAAATATATCAGGGTGGTAGAAGACATATACGAAGGTGCAATGACACAAGTCAGGAGCAGTGCAGATGCAACAAAGGCATTTCCAGTGAGAGTAGGACTACATCAGGGATCTGCTCTCAGCCCACATCTCTTTGATCTTGTCATGGATGTACTAGATGTACTAGTCAAAGAGGTGAAAAAAGAGGCACCTTAGAGCATGATGTTTGCCAATGATGTTGTTATTGTGAACCCCCCCCCCCAGGAGGCACTTCAAGATGAGCTTGAACAGTGGAGAAAAGCTCTAGAGGAAAGGGGAATAAGAATTAGCAGGGTGAAAACAGAGTGTATGTGTACAAAGGATGCCAAAGATTTATATATTAACCTGCAAGAACAACTGACGCCGGTCAAGAAATTTAAATATCTAGGCTCTTACATGCAAAGTGATGGAGGACTGTAGGCCGAAATACAGCACAGGATAAATAGTGGATGGATGAACTGGAGGAAACTGAGAGGAGTACAGTGTGATAAGAAGGTTAGCTGCAGAATAAAAGGAAAGCTTTACAAGTCTGTGGTGAGGCCTGCGATGCTGTATAGTGCAGAAACTTTGCCAGTTACAAAAGCCCAAGAGAAAAAGTTGGAAGTGGTAGAAATGAGAATGTTAAGGTGGATGAGTGGGGTGACACGAAAGGATAGACTAAAGAATGAGTACATTAGGGGAAAGTAAAAGTGGGGTCCATAGGGAAGAAGATCCAAGAAAGTAGGCTAACATGGTATGGACATGTGCAGAGAAAAGGGGAGTACTACGTGGGGAGAAGAGTTGAAGACGTAGAAATCGAAAGATCAAGGAGAAGAGGAAGACCGAAACTGAGATGGAAAGACAAGGTAGCAGGGGACCTACGGGAGAAAGGATGGCTCAGGGAAGAAGCACTGAATGGGCGTTTATGGAAGAGAAGCATCCAGCAAAGCAACGCCGACCACACATGATGTGGGAAAAGGCTAAGATGATGATAATGATGATGATGATTGCGTTGACCCAACGTAAACAGCAGGATACTTAGTTAAAGAATTATAGCATGCCAGTTACTTTCTGTTATCTTAGCTTACAAAATTATTACAGCGATATAGCTGATAATTGTTGGTACACGTTAAGAACAGCATTAACGTCTTTCAGTACTGGAGTTCTGAGTAGCCCGCTTGCCTATAAAATGGTGCCATCATTTTGATAGATTTGTCAAGTGACAATGCTGCCTCATGGAGATCTCCTGATGAACCTCTTTGTTTATCAAGGCTGTGCCTCTTAGCTAGGACAACACATCTTTACGTCGACAGATAAGAACCTGTCAGCCTCTCCTATCTGCTACATTGGAAGTATATTGTATTGACCGGCTTTATCCTTCGTTAACATGGTAGTAGGGTGTACCGGTATACTTGCTTAAAGAACGCAGACATACCCACGATTTTGTCATCCGAATCTTCTTGATATCGTACTAGCCCTGCTATATCCTGCACATGATTCAAACGTAATTTTGTTATCAACAGACTGAAATCTCTTGTTGAAATTTACGTTGTGGGGCTGCAAAGGCAGAAACTGCCCCTGTTTATTAGCGTAGAACAAGTAACACCCACCCCTCCACCCCATCCCTAGATTCCTTAAAGATACGAATTTTGATGTTTAAAACAGCATCAAACGTCCGATTACTTTACAAATGAGAATAAGCATTAAATAATTGATGTTAAGCGTAAAAAACCAATGGTCGTCAAACCACGACCCGCGGGCCGCATGCGGCCCGAATCAAGAATTCGTGCGGTCCTCAGTTCTCCGCAGTATTTTATAATAAATTGCATCTAGGAACTAATAGCTATATCTAAAAACGTCAGCTCACGTTAAGAGCGTCTTAGAAGTGTAGGTTTTCTGCTCAGTAACAAACATACTAACCGGAACCGAAACACAAACATTTTAAGAGGTGCTTAATATTAATTGACTTTGGTAAATTCGACCGCGAGCGAAGTAAAGTTGGCAGCTTACCTCAGCGGAAGAGAGGTAAGTGGCGCATCCACAGCGGGATAAGAGGCTGTGAGAGAGGGAATGTTTTGTTGTTTATCTTCTACAACAGGCAACTCACTGGCGTGCGCGAATGATACCGATCAGCTACTACTGTATAAATTTTGAAATGGAAGTAATATGGATTTCTGAATGTGCATTATAGAAACAGTCATCTTGAAATCCGATGTATATTTGTAGATTTTCTTAAAACCGAATTATTCACTCATAGACTAATGAAAAAATCAAAACCAAAATTGCCTGAAAAATGGGTAGCGATCATAGTTAGGAGTATCATATACTAATAAATTAAAACGTCATGCTTGATGCCGCAGTTTTGCCACATGAACAATGAAATTTAGTGAGCGATAAATTGTTTTCCTTTTACTATTTTGTGGGGCAGTAAGCGAGGGAAAGTTAGAAAACCTCTGAAATTGTGTTTAAAGTTTGTTGAGAGTCTGTAAGTGACCTCATTATCAAACACTGGATGAGCATATTCGGATAATTTGTGCTCCATTTTAAGAAAAGCTAGTTTTACATGCATTTCAATGTTTCTGACATATTTCCTGGACTACGTGTTGTACAATGATATAATTTTGCAGATACATTCAGAAATATATCTGGATACCGTCTGCAAAATGTGTTTCACATAAAGTTAGTAGGGAAGAAGTAATAAATTAAAACGTCATGGCTGATGCTGAAATCTTACTGCGTGGACAGCGAAAATGTAGTAAGCGATAAACCTTTTTCCTTTCATTATTTTTTTGCGGAATATCAGCCAGAAAAAGTTTCGAAAAGATTTGAAATTACGTTTAAAGTTTGTTGGAAGACCGTAAGTGCTCTCATTGTCAAACACTGGATGAATGTAGGCTGAGTTATTTGCGCTCTGGGAGTTACGCTACCTCAAGAGAAATACACAGTTGGCGTCTTCAATATTTGACTTACTGCGATAAATCTTTAACTGAAGATTGTATCTCTTAACGCCTCTGGAAGCCATTAGACAGGCAACCTGAAAACCGGGTATGGGTAACCACTTTAGCCATTTGGTATCGGGTACATACTCTTGATACTAGCCTACAACGAAATTTTCTGTATTTTGCAACCACTCCGAGAATCTTGAAGACAATGCTGCTGAAACAGTGTTCTGTGTCTGTCCTACTTCAAAGCGTCCGAGGATTGTTTATTATACTGCGTGGTTATAATTAATGTGCAGTGCCCACAGAGGTCCATTGTGTCCTGTAATTACCTATTGTAGTTTAATTTCGTAGATATGCTAATGCATTAATGTGGTGTCGACTTACGCTGGAAAAGAAATAGTTCTAACTTTGGCCACCAGGTACAAATCTGGTGCTGTACAGCATCACGTCTACATATACGGTGCCGATATTGAACAAACGGTGTAAGTGGCGGTTAATAATAACGTTAGCATTATGCCTTTCTCGTTTGTTTGACGTTTGCTGCGCACAACCAAAATTCATTGCATTTAGAGACATTTCTACACGTCCTTCTTTTTTTCACGGTGCCATATTTGCACCCAGTGGCCAAAAGTGGAACCATTTTTTTCCGCTGTAAATTAGTTCCACATTCATGCATTACTACCAAGTATCGCTGCCATATGATAATTACAGCCCACTCTGAACCTCTGTGAGCAGCTGCACTTTAATTTTAGTCACCCGGTACTACTGCGAATCCTCAGACGAATTGAAGCAGGCGAAACTGTTTCAGCAGCATTGAATTCAAGACTCTCGGAATGGTTGCGTTGTACGCCAGTATCAAGACTGCGCATGAGTGTGGTACCATGGAACACTTTTCAGACTTCCCTCTCTAGCCAGTCGTGTAACAGAAGTTTAATATATTTTCTGATTCCGTTTTGAAATGATAGAATTCACTTTAAGCGTACTGCAGTCTTCCTCTGAAAGTACAAAAATTACTCCGAAAAATTAAAAAACTGTTCCAAGATGCAACATGGCCATGTACCTAGGAGCAAATATTCTATTTAAACTTAAAACTTTTACAGTCGACAAAATAGTGTCAGTATTTAACTGTCTATGTGTTCCAATATTCCTCTATTACACATCAATAATCAGTAAGTGAAATCAAGTTAAGGAGAAGTTCTGTCACAGACCAATTACAAGATAAATACATTTTGAAATAGAAGCTACTGTTAACTAACACAAACTTCCATTTTCGATATAGGGGACATTGTTAAGACATTAAAGTAATGCTATACATGGTGAATCACCTGAAACTTGCACCGCAAATATTGCAGAAATGAAAAGTGCTATTGATGTGCGGTTTTCACAGAATGGATTGGTAGTCAAGGGCTCGTGTTGTTAGGCAATCAAAAAATCAGAAAATCCTTAGAAAGTATATTTTTTGTACAAACATACACTTTTTAAATGGAGAAAGGTCTATTGACATTAACAGACTACTAGTAGAGTAAGTTAGAATGTCAGTGGTGTTTGTTTCAGAGGTCTAATGTGAGTCGTTTACGAGATATCGCATTTTGAAAAGTTTCCACGCCGACAGTTGTTTGTGCCTTTTAACCTGTGTAGTTGCTAGGTACGATGTTTTATGTTTGCTTATAGTGAGCATGTCTGTTCCTTGAGTGCACTGCGACTTGCTTATCAGTTATTGTGTGACGGTCCAAGCAGTAGGCCGTGAGTGAACGAAGGGATTTATCAATGCATAAAAAGCAGACATGGTCGTGATGTATGGAGAACGGAGGGACAATGCAGTTCGTTTTTGTATGGTGTATGCGGCAAGATATCCCAATAGAGGTCAACCATCTCGGCATTCATTCGGCAACCTATTCTTCCAGACACCTGAAAGTGGTAGTGTAAAACTTGGACAACGTAACAGAAGGAACCAAATAGGGGGAAACTGAAGTTCTTGGTGCTATTGCATGTTGATAACTGCCGTTTTCTTGGATGCATTGCACATCAAGAGGTTGTGGTTCGGTTAGGACACGAGTGTAAATTCAGGCCTACAAACGCGTCGTCTACCTCAGTTTAATAATTGGTCACTTTAGCACTGAAAATCAGCTGCGGACAGAGCTTCTCTTGTTCAAGCCACATCTGACGGCAACCGCTTCCCACATTGCTCCGCGTTACATGAACAGCACTTCAGTACTTGTGGAGTGACCTGCCTGTATGCCTATCGCCTTTAACCGAGCTGCAGCCGGTGTAGCAACACGGTAGCGCCAAGTGACTGCGTCACTAGCTACGTAGTTTTAGTCGCACTGTAGGTATAACACTCTCCCCTTCTCATTTCACAAAGGGACCGTCACCTGAACTTAGCTGGAAAAAAGTTCAATATCACTGCTGGCAAACAGCCCAGGAAGTATATAGCTGCCTCAGGAGTTACAGTTTCCAGACAAACTTCGCATCAGAGGCTCAGAGTCGATCTATACGCTAACCGTTCGGTAATGTGTGACCTGCTCACTGCACTGCAGAGATGGGCCCAGGACTCAGTGACATCGAGAGTTAGTCATGAGCGAGATGAGGAGAATGATCTTCACAGGTGAATCCCGATTTTATTTGCAGAATGATCCTCGTTGCACATTCGCATGAGGGCTCGGTTCGGTTTGAAAAGATTTTTTTTATAGGTGGTGGGAGGGAGGGGAGGGGGGGATGCCAATCCTGTACCTTGCTGTGGCAGTCTTAGAGTAGCCAGCACAATCCATTAGTGTCATGGAAAGAGACCAGTTTGGTATCTGTGATATCCTGGTGTGTGTGTGGGGGGGAGGCCACCTTATTGAATGGATGCACGCAGCTTTACGTCTTTGAGCCATATAGATTATGTCTAAACGTAGTACATTATGTGGGTTAGGTTAGTGTTTTTTAACGTCCCGTCAACAACGAGGTCATTAGAGACGGAGCGCAAGCTCGGGGTTAGGGAAGGATGGGGGAAGGAAATCGGACGTGCCCTTTCAAAGGAACCATCCCGGCTACATTATGTGGGACTGCTCCCACTTTTCACGTGTACAGCTGATAAAGACTTAACCTTGGTGGACAGTAATGAACGTTTACATCGAACGTCAATGACGGATTAATTTCTCATAGCTGAAGATATCCAGGACTGGCCTGGGAGTATACCTGTCTTAATTCTACAGACCATATCTGGCGTCAGTTGGGAAGACGAACTGCATCCAGTCAGCCGTCACTACATTCTCTACCAGAGAATGTGCGTTTTTCAAAGAAAGCATCCCGTCAATTAACTTATGTGATCTAGGGAAACTGTGTAAGACTTAAATCTGAACGACATGATGTGGATTTGAACCGTCGTCGTCCCGAATAAGAGCCCAATGGAAGGACCACTTCGCTGGAAGTACGTCCCTTATTCTGTATTTCAAAGAACGTCGCTCAATTAAAAATGCAACAAAAGATGAATCCTAAGTACGTTTCACAACTCCTAAATATTTGAAGAACGTCATTCCTAACCAACAAATAACTGCTGAGTAGACAAATTCTTTACTAGTTTCGACTTATTTGTGAACAAAACATGCAAAGTAACGTTATCCGGAAGGTTGTTTAGAAAAGTTCTCGAAGTTTTTATACATGTTAGGACAATTTAAGATGATCTTTTTATGTCTAGATGGTAAAGAGTATATCTTTACAATAGCTTTTTAGTGGATAATAATTTCGTTCTTGCAGGTACTGAAATTGTATCTTTGGTTTTATTCATTGAGTAGTAATACCTACGAGGTAAGCATTCAGATGCGTAGAACTGAATTTTTCGCGCTGAAATCAATTTCCTGCGAAAGTACGTAACTTCAGAGTATTTACGTCAAAGAGTAAGTACTACTCCTTTCACATATTTATATTTGCATTCATTGCGGCTACACTTACTCAAAATCGCTCTTACTAACAAATAAATTCGCAAAAACCGTTTTAATAGGTGTAATATAAGAGTTTCGATCTTAGCGCAAAATCGCGTTATGCGAAACTGCACTTGACATTGGCCGTTTGATGTTGGCGAAATGTGAAGGACTCTATGCTGATTACATAGATATTCCTACCTATAGCTATATTTTTGTAGATCACTCTATGCTGATTACATAGATATTCCTACCTATAGTTATATTTTTGTAGATCGGTATGTGCGATTGTGTGTCACTTCTTGAAAAACAAAAAACTTTTCTCAGAGTAGCACTTCAAACCAACGACCTCAATTATTTGCTGGAAATATTCCAATCTCCGTCTTCCTCTACAGTTTTTACCCTCTACCGCTCCCTCTTGTGCCATGGAAGTTATTCGTGATGCCTTAACAGATGTCCTGCTATCTTGACTCTTCTTCCTGTCAGTGTTTTCCTTACATTCTTTTCCTTGCCGATTACCCAGAGAACCTCCTCATTCGTTGACTTATCAGTCTACCTAATCTTCAACACTCTTCTGTAGCACCACATCTCAAATGCTTCGATTCCCTTCTTTTCCGTTTTCCCACAGTCCATATTTCACTACCACAAAATGCTGTGCTCCAAACGTATATTCTCAGAAATTTCTTCCACAAGCTAAGGCCTGTGTTTCTGCTTCTGGGTAAGCCTTGCAATCCAGTACCTGATCATGACGTAATCTGAGTGAAATCCTCCCGTATCTCCCGTCATTTTCCAAGTATATCTCCTCCTCTTCTGATTCTTGAACGGAGTGTTCGCTATTAGTAACTGAGATTTATTGGAGAACTCAATTAATCTTTGTCCTCTCTCATTCCTAGCACCAAGCCCATATTTTCCTCCAACCCTTTCATTGACTTCTTCCCCTACAACCGCATTCCAATCCCCCTGACTATTAGGATTTTCGTCTCGCTTTATGTACTGAATTACCCGTTCAATATCCTCATATACTTTGTCTCTCTCTTCATCTTCGACCTGCGACGTCGGCATGTATGTCTGAACTATCGTTGTCGATGTTGGTTTACTGTCTATTCTCGTGAGAATAACCCTGTCACTGAACTGCTCACAGCACTCACTCTCTGCCCTACCTTCCTATTCATAACGAGTCCTTCTCCTGTTGTACCATTTTCTGCTGCTGTTGATATTAACCTTCACACATCTGACCAAAAATCCTTGTGTTCTTCCATTTACTTCACTGACCCTCACTATATCCAGACTGAATCTGAATCACTATCATTCTCAGATTTTCTAGCTTCCCGACCACGCTCATACTTTCCACGCCTTGACTCGCAGAATGTTATCATTTGCTTGATCATTCAATCTTTTTCCCGTAGTCACCTCTCCGTTAGCAGTCCCCTCCCACAGGTCCGACTGGGGAACTAGTCCGGAATCTTTTGCCAATAGGAAGATCATCATGACGCTTTCTCGATTTCAGGCCTCATGTCGTAAGGAAACACATCATGTGTCTTTAATGCAGTGATTTCTATTGCCTTCTGTATCCTCATTCCGTTGGTCATTGCTGATTCTTTCTCCTTCAGGGGCAGTTTCTCATACTAAGCGCAAAGGAGTACCCTGAACCTCCGTTCGCTCCTCCACCGTTGGCTGAATAAGGTTGACTTCTTATACGGGAAGTTTTCGGTCACCATTCCTGATGATTTTTATTCAAAATTTAGGCAGTAGTGGAGTTCGAACCCGGTACCGAGGTCGTTTTGATTTCTAATTAGAAACGCTACCCCTAGATCACGGATTCCAGAACTGGGCGCGTACTGTGTTGTCAGTCACGACTACACATGTGCGACAACAGAGATCTTGTAGTACATCGTAGAGAGTGTACCACTTCGCTGACAAGCATGTGTTACTGTTAGCGATAGCTATGTGTCGTTCAGGAAGTGACTTCCCAATTTTATTTTACTTTATTGAAACGTGTATCTTCTGTTTTTCTAAACCTACACTTCGGGCACCATGTATAGTAAAATTCTTGTGGTTTCAATTTCTGTCTCATGTGAGGATGTGAGGAAGTGTTGAAAAGTACTTTTGTATGAAAATTCTTAAAGCTTTTGAATAAAACAGTCATTATTAACATTTTGCATCTTTATTCTTCATATCTACATATTTATTTCTCAATATAGTCACCTGGGTACGAAGATATTTCTTCCCATTGGAGACCAGTTAGTTGATACCGTCATTACAGAATTTTTGACATTGTTGACAGGGAGAGAACCTCATCTCCTCGAAGTTGACCATTAAGTTTCGGAAACAGATGAAAATCGGATGGCATCAAGTCGATACTGTACGGAGAATATTCAATGACAGTGAATTCAAGGCTTCGGTTGGTTGCAGATGTCACAACGCTCGCGCGTAGTCTGGCATTGCCATTCTGCAGGAGAGGGTCCGCCATGTGTGGATAAACTCTTCGAATTCGAATTTCGCTTACAGTACGCTGTTTTTCACGCACTGACATAGTTACGTTACACAACCGCCATGTTACATGTAACAATTTAGAGCCCTCAAGCGGATTGTAACTTGAATCATCGAAATGGGAAATTCGACCGAGTAATGCGCATGACATGTAGCAGCTCAACCGATATTGAGAACAAAATAAAAAATTTGGAGGTATTACTTTTCAGCACGCCCTCATGCATACACTGAGTGTAACTTGTGTAAGTGCAGATGTTTCTACTGCTGTCTGAGGATAGCGTACTAAAGAACATTACATCAGTTTTACGTCATTTTCAAACCATGGCCATTACAAGTTGTATGTTCTTAGATTGGTTACTACCTCGAAGTACATGTGGCAAGAGCAAGACGTTAATGTTTATTTACCTCTCGGCAGAAGGTCAGGTGTTGTAATGTGGACGCGTGGTCGCAAAACGAATGTTCAAGTGTGTGTGAAATCCTAAAGGACCAAACTACTGAGGTCATCGGTCCATAGACTTACACACAACTTAAACTAACTTATGCTAAGAACAACAACACACGCCCATGCCCGAGGGAGGACTCGAACCTCCGGCGGGAGGGCCGCGCAATTCGTGACATGGCGCCTCAAACCGCGCGGCACTCCGCACGACGGACGTAAAACGGCTAGACTACACTGAAAGGAGTAATCCATTTAGTGGTGCAGTACGATCATGCAGGAAACACCGGGTCACAAAATTCGAGTTGTGTTTGTGGGAAGACCTCAGAAGTTAAGTCCCATAGTGCTCAGAGCCATTTGAACCATTTTCAACTAAAAACCTAGGAATTACAAATGCGAACAACTGAAATTGGAAGGTACATATAGAAAATGTTGTGCGGAATGCAATCCAAAGACTGCGTTTTCTTGGGAGGACACCCCAGAAAATGTATCAGATCTACTAAAGAGACTGCCTATACTAAGCTTGTTGGTCCTGTTTTAGAATACTGCTGCACGGTGTAGAGTCCTTACCAGGCAGGATTGACAGAGCACATAGAAAAAGTTCAAAGAATGGCAGCACGTTTTGTATGAAATAGGGGAGAGAGTGGCATTGAAATGGTACAGATTTTGGGATGGACATCATTAAAACAAAGGCGTTATTCGTTGCGGAGGAATCACCAACTTTCTGCTCCGAATGCCAAAATATTTTGTTGACACCAACCAACATAGGGAGAAACGATCGCCATGGTAAAATAAGGAAAATCAGAGATGGTACGGAAAGATATATATGTTTGTTCTTTCCGCGTCATATACGAGATTGCAATAATAGAGAATTGTGAAGGTGGTTCGATGAATCCTCTGCCAGGCACTTAAATGTGATTTGCAGTGTGTCCATGTAGACACAGATGTAGTGTGGTAGCGACGGAAAGCGCTCTCAGCAGGTGTTGTGTGTGTGCGGCAGGGAGGCGGGCGTGGCCATGGCGATCCCCGCGCTGGCGGTGTCGGTGAGCTACCTGCTGCTGACGGCGCTGCTGGCCGCCGTACTGCGCCGACTCGTCTGCCGCCTCTTCGAGCAGCCGCTGCTCCGCCGGCTCGCGCTCGAGGCCGTCGCTGCCGCCGAGCTCTGCGGCAGCTGCTTCGAACTCATCATCGGTGCGTACTCCCTCATCTGTCTTCTTCTGGTTAGCATGAAAACTCACGATTCTTCAAAGCATCGCACTTCCACGTGTTTAACGACTTCAAACGTCTGATTACTTCACAAATGAGTTAACGTGTTAAAAGCTTTATACATGTAGTGTCTGTTCTTTGAAAGGTCAGAAAGAAGAAGGACATGATCTTCCCGCAGTCCTTATAAATTAACATACAAAGAAATGACTGAAATTAGCTGCTGGTGGGCATTGTTTAAATCAATGGGGAAAACTGAAGATTTCTGCCAGACTGGGGTTCGAACCCGGGTCTCCTGGTGACTAGGCAGATGTGCTGATCACTGCCCCTTCTGGACACTGTGGCCATCGTAACCACATGGACTCTACTAGCACGCCTCCCATCAGACCCAACTTCTCAACTTATCCACACACTATTGATGTGGAACCCTTGCCCATTATCCTCATTAGTCGCAGCATTTCGCCGATTCGCGTAAGAGTTGGAGTGTGATGCAAATCTGCTCCGAAGTGATCATTTGGTCGTTCTGCCCTTAATTATAAATGTTGTGTCTGTCACTTCAGTGCAAATGTGCACAACACTCGAACTCTTATGGGAACCCGCAAAGTGCCGCGATTAATGCGGATAACGCAGCATGTCACTCTCAGTGGAGAGAAGTCTTCCGAAGTAAGAGTGATTTCAGGTGTGCTGCAGGCGAGTGTCGTAGGACCGTTGCTATTCAAAATATACATAAATGACCTTGTGGATAACATCGGAAGTTCACTGAGGCTTTTTGCAGACGATGCTGTGGTATATCGAGATGTTGTAACACTGGAAAATTGCACTGAAATGCAGGAGGATCTGCAGCGAATTGACGCATGGTGCAGGGAATGGTAATTGAATCTCAATGTAGACAAGTGTAATGTGCTGCGAATACATAGAAAGAAAGATCCCTTATCATTTAGCTACAATATAGCAGGTCAGCAACTGGAAGCAGTTAATTCCATAAATTACCTGGGAGTAGGCATTAGGAGTGATTTAAAATGGAATGATCATATAAAGTTGATCGTTGGTAAATCAGATGCCAGACTGAGATTCATTGGAAGAATCCTAAGGAAATGCAATTCGAAAACAAAGGAAGTAGGTTACAGTACGCTTGTTCGCCCACTACTTGAATACTACTCAGCAGTGTGGGATCCGTACCAGATAGGGTTGATAGAAGAGATAGAGAAGATCCAACGGAGAGCAGCGCACTTCGTTACAGGATCATTTAGTAATCGCGAAAGCGTTACGGAGATGATAGAAAAACTCCAGTGGAAGACTCTGCAGGAGAGACGCTCAGTAGCTCGGTACGGGCTTTTGTTAAAGTTTCGAGAACATACCTTCACCGAGGAGTCAATTAGTATATTGCTCCCTCCTACGTATATCTCGCGAAGAGACCATGAGGATAAAATCAGAGAGATTCGAGCCCACACGGAGGCATACCGTCAATATTTCTTTCCACGAACAGTTCGAGACTGGAATAGAAGGGAGAACCGATAGAGATAAAAGAAGTTATTCAGATAGTGAAGGGAGACGAACATTTAATAGTCATGGGTGACTGGAATTCGATAGTAGGAAAAGGGAGAGAAGGAAACGTAGTAGGTGAATACTGATTGGGGGGAAGAAATGAAAGAGGAAGCCGCCTGGTAGAATTTTACACGGAGCATAACCTAATCATAGCTAACACTTGATTCAAGAATCATGAAAGAAGGTTGTATACATGGAAGAACCCTGGAGATACTAGAAGGTATCAGATATATTATATAATGGTAAGACAGAGATTCAGCAACCAGGTTTTAAATTGTAAGACATTTCCCAGGGGCAGATGTGGACTCTGACCACAATCTATTGGTTGTGAACTGTAGATTAAAACTGAAGAAACTGCAAAGACGTGTGAATTTGCGCAGATGGGAATTGGATAAACTGAAAGAACCAGAGGTTGTTGAGAGCTTCAGGGTGAGCATTAGAGAACGATTGACAAGAATGGGGGAAAGAAATACAGTAGAAGAAGAATGGATAGCTTTGAGAGACGAAATAGTGAAGGTAGCTGAGGATCAAGTAGGTAAAAAGGCAAGGGCTAATAGAAATCCTTGGGTAACAGAAGAGATATTGAATTTAATTGATGAAAGGAGAAAATATAAAAATGCAGTAAATGAAGCAGGCAGAAAGGAATACAAAGTCTCAAAAATGAGATCGACAGGGTGTGCAAAATGGCTAAGCAGAGATGGTTGGAGGACAAATGTAAGGATGTAGAGGCACGAATCACTAGGAGTAAGATAGATACTGCCTACAGGAAAAGAAAAGATACCTTTGGAGAAAAGAGATCCACTTGTATGAATATCAAGAGCTCAAATGGAAACCCAGTTCTAAGCAAAGAAGGGAAAGCAGAGAGGTGGAAGGAGTATATAGAGGGTCTATACAAGGGCGATGTTCTTGAGGACAATATTATAGAAATGGAAGAGAATGTAGATGAAGATGAAATAGGAGATATGATACTGCATGAAGAGTTTGACAGAGCAATAAATGACCTGAGTCGAAACAAGGCTCCCTGAGTAGATAAAATTCCAATAGAACTACTGACAGCCTTGGGAGAGCCAGGCCTAACAAAACTCTACCATCTAGTTAGCAAGATGTATGAGACAGGCGAAATACCCTCAGACTTCAAGAGGAATATAGTAATTCCAATCCCAAAGAAAGCAGGTGTTGACAGATGTGAAAATTAGCGAACTATCAGTTTAACAAGCCATGGCTGCAAAATACTAACACGAATTCTTTACAGAAGAATGGAAAAACTGGTAGAAGCCGACCTCGGGGAAGATCAGTTTGGATTCCGTAGAAATGTTGGAACACATGAGGCAATACTGACCCTACGACTTATCTTAGAAAACAGATTAAAGAAAGGCAAACCTACGATCGTAGCATTTCTAGACTTACAGAAAGCTTTTGACAATGTTGACTGGAATACTCTCTTTCAAATTCTGAAGGTGGCAGGGGTAAAATACAGGGAGCGAAAGGCTATTTACAGTTTGTACAGAAACCAGATGGCAGTTATAAGAGTCGATGGGCACGAAAGGGAAGCAGTGGTTGGGAAGGGAGTGAGACAGGGTTGTAGCTGATCCCCGGTGTTATTCAATTTGTACATTGAGCAAGCAGTAAAGGAAACAAAAGAAAAATTCGGAGTTGGAATTAAAATCCATAGAGAAGAAATGAAAACTTTGAGGTTCGCCGATGACATCGTAATTCTGTCAGAGACAGCAAAGGACCTGGAAGACCAGTTGAGCGGAATGGACAGTGTCTTGAAAGGAGGGTATAAGATGAACATCAACAAAAGCAAAACGAGGATAATGGAATGTAGTCAAATTAAATCGGGTGATGCTGCGGGAACTAGATTTTTTGTGCTATTTGGGGAGAAAAATAACTGATGATGGTCGAAGTAGAGAGGATATAAAATGTAGACTGACAATGGAATGGAAAGTGTTTCTGGAGAAGAGAAATTTGTTAACATCGATTATAGATTTAAGTGTCAGGAAGTCGCTTCTGAAAGTATTTATATGGAGTGTAGCCATGTATGGAAGTGAAACATGGACGTTAAATAGTTTAGACAAGAAGAGAATAGAAGCTTTCGAAATGTGGTGCTACAGAAGAATGCTGAAGATTAGATGGGTAGATCACATAACTAATGAGGAGGTATTGAATAGAATTGGAGAGAAGAGAAATTTGTGGCACAACTTGACTAAAAGAAGGGATCGGTTGGTAAAGCATATTCTGAGGCATTAAGTAATCACCAATTTAGTATTGGAGGGCAGCGTGGAGGGTAAAAATGGTAGAGGGGGACCAAGAGATGAATACACTAAACAGATTCAGAAAGATGTAGGTTACAGTAGGTAATGGTAGATGAAGAACCTTGCACAGGATAGAGTAGCATGGAGAGCTGCATCAAACCAGTCTCTGGACTGAAGGCCACAAGAACAAGTCCGTGAACGAAGCGGCAATGTGACACGGGGCGTTGTCATGATGCTGGGCCTACTTGCCACAAAACTTTCGCATGTACAAATCATCGGTTAAAATTTGATGTGTGCTGGAAGTGTTTGAATTTAATTTGTCACTCATCATCCTTATGTATAAATGACGGTTTGATCTCGCAAGAACGTACACTTTCCACATTTTCGTTGGATTTTGAAGTTGAAGATCTCCCTGGCTGGCTCTGAGCACTATGCGACTTAACATCTGAGGTTATCAGTCCCCTAGAACTTAGAACTACTTAAACCTAACTGATCTAAGGACATCACACACATCCATGCCCAATGGAGTATTCGAACCTGCGACCGTAGCGGTCGCACGGTTCCAGAGTCAAGCGCCTAGATCCGCTCGGTCATAGCGGCCGGCAAAAATCTCCCAGAGCGAGGTTCGGCCTTCCAAAAATCATTTGTGCCTGTGAAAATCTTACATTTACATACTACAATCGTAGAAATGGAACGTTGTTCAGGTTTGAAAGAAGCCCTTTGCACTTCATCTACTAAATGCGAAAGCTGTTCTCTCTGTAACCTCCTCCAATGGTCTCATAGATTAGTACCAATATTATTCTTGCCTCGTTCAGGTCTATTACATTTCTTTAGGGCCTTACGTTACCCTTAGGACTAGCAACATGCTTTGCGAATAACATCTAAACTCGGTTACTATTTGTATGTGTTATCACCATGGTCCCACTAGTTATGCCTTTCAGCATTGAGTCTGGTAACCGCATGCTGTTTAGTACGCATCTCAATGCATTATTACTATTATTATTATTCTATCGATTGGACTGTGGAAACATCACGTCTGTTACCGTTAGGGAAACAATGTAATTTTAAACCGAACGTTTCAAAATTAGCTGTGTCGGGATGAATCATGCAGAACAATATCTGTCAGAGGGGTAATGCTCGTTAGGTGGAACAGTGCGAGGGACTGACGGCGTGTGCCGGCTGGGGTGGCCTAGCGGTTCTAGGCGCTACAGTCTGGAACCGCGCGACCGCTGCGGTCGCAGGCTCGAATCCTGCCTCGGGCATGGAGGTGCGTGATGTCCTTAGGTTAGTTAGGTTTAAGTAGTTCTAAGTTCCAGGGGATTGATGACCTCAGATATTAAGTCCCATAGTGCTCAGAGCCATTTGAACCATTTGTCTCGCAACACACGGTCGTTAACGTGCTGCACGAACATGGGCTGCACCCCTATCGTTATACTTTCACGCAACACCTACATCCTGCAGATCGCCATCAGCGGATGCAATTCTGTGAACAACAATAGGAAGCCAACGAGGACTTCGTGAACACCATAATATGGTCGGATGAAGCATAATTGGCTCGTGAGGGTGTCTTCAATATGCACAATCCTAACCATTGGTATGAGGTTAACCCGCACGTCGCCCGCGACCGTGGATATCAAGTTCGCTTTGGTATCAACGTGTGGGCCGGCATATTTGGCGACAGATGTTTGGCCCCTACATGTTGCCTGACCGGTTTGACTGCACATAGGTATCATATAATTCTCTCAAACTATCTGCCTGATGCGCTGGAAGATGTTCCACTACATGTTTGGCAGAGGATATGGTTCCAACATAATGGTGCAGCTCCACACCATGGAATTAATGTGTGACAGTATTTGGACAGAACATTTCCAGGGAAATGCCTCGGACGTGGAGTCCCAGTTGTAGGGCCACCGCGTTCACCTGACCATACCCCCTGGATTTCTTCCTGTGGGGACACCTGAAGGAGCACGTGCAATCTGCTCCGCCGACGAATGTGGAAGAATTGGTAGCGCGTGTTCAAGCTGCTCTTGTTACTGGGGACGCAGCTTTGCTGTGAAGAGCCCAGAGTTGTATGATCCGGCAGGTTGCACACTGTTTGGACGTGCAAGGAGGTCGGTTTGAGGATCTGTTGTTCTGAGGGTAACATATTCTGTTGTGAAGGTCATGCGGTCATTACTATAGCTAGACATTATTATTGTCACTGGTTACTAATGTGCTACATCTGAGCGGACAGTTACATGCAGTACAAATGGCAAGTAGATGTTGTGTTATTGTACTGTGCTTTCATCTTTAGCGTCTTGAAATTAATATTTTTTTAGTTACTCTGTCCTATGACAGTTCATTTGTTTCAACTGTCTATTTCTTATTTGTCTAACCACGTATCTGCTATGTTCAGCGTTACAGAATGTTGCAAATTTAGGATACATGTGACCTAATAAAAAAAGACGGTGTATATTACAGTATGAAATATCAGAAAGAAATTAGGAAATGAAAAAATGCGCCCCAACCCAGAACCGAACCCTCGACCTGCTACAGCCCTGCATACTAACCCCGAACTCTATCCACTGCACTACCTGCACAGCGTAACTGGTGTGGGCTGACAGATGTAGTCACCATACATGTGTTTACAGTGTTGCCAGATTGCCACTTTTTAATGTCCTTTTTCTGCCGAATGTACTGGCCAGACGAAATGTTTGTATGTTGTGTGTGTGTGTGTGTGTGTGTGTTTGTGTGCGTGTTTGAACAGGTGAACAGTAGTAACTGAATATTATTTCTTTTTAGTTACACCTTACTAAAATGCTAACATAAAGTTACATATTATATTGCACAAGCTGAAACATTCATTGCTAGTCAACAGATCCTTATTTTCTCTTCTT
The DNA here is from genome assembly GCF_023864345.2 of Schistocerca serialis cubense. Classification (NCBI taxonomy): domain Eukaryota; kingdom Metazoa; phylum Arthropoda; class Insecta; order Orthoptera; family Acrididae; genus Schistocerca; species Schistocerca serialis. The sequence goes on from NC_064639.1 coordinate 433,510,835, forward strand.
GGTTAAGCTCTATGTTCTTCAAATAACTTAATCAACATTATTATTTAAAAAAACAGTAGTATAAACAACTCATGCTGGGCCTCGCCTTTTCTTGCAGCTATGGAGAAGTCTTTATTGCCGCACTCAGCAGCATACATATTTATTTACAATAAATACATATTATGTTTGTCTGTATGTCAAATATACTCGTTTTTTAGCAGATCAGAAGCGTTAACAAATGATGTATCAAATGCATTTATAGCATATCTGGTGCTTTTGTTACTTCTGTTATAAACAAATTCACAGAAAAATGTTAATAACTTCATTGATAAATATGGAATAAACATTGTAATATTTTTATAGGTAACGTCTCTTTATTGCGATTTCATAGCTGCCTTCTTTGGTTTTGCTGTCACCCTTATTCGGAGCTAGTGTTTTTTTGAATACATGTTTTTTTTTAGTTTTAGATTCAGTCAGAACTTCGCCATTCCGCTAGCGTGAAACCGATAACCGCTCACTCGCCAACCAGATACCTGTCACCTCTCTCGCCGAGCGCGTTATCGGTTTGGCCTGACCAGTGCGCTGTCACATATCGGTTAAACCATAACCTATAGAAAATCTGTTACTCGTAACGTCACACTCATCTACTGGGTTACTACCCGTTTAATGACGATTCCCTGCATTTGTACTTAGTGATACTAAGACACCACTATCAGTACCCATAAGGCTGTGATAATATCTCTGACTACGGATATTACATGGTAGGTTGAGAAATATAGGAAAAAGTTTTTGCTTATCAAGAGTGGCAGGATACAAATTGTTGAGTGTATAAGTAGTCAACATCAGATCTTCATTGCTGTGGTCGAAGATTTGGAGCACAAATGGAAAAATTTAAAAGCATCTTTCGGTATGCATTAGACAATTATGTTCCGAGCAAGGTCTTACGTGATGAGGAGGATCGACTGTGATTTATTTGCCGCATTAGAAAACTGCTAGGCAAACAAAGAGTGTTTCATCACAGGTTCAGCAGAAGTCCGAATGTAGCTGACAACAAATAGTGAACGGAGTGGAGCATTAAGTCCCGGATTATAGTGGAACGGCTTTACAGAGCGCGACGGCCAGCTGCTGCGGCGCTGTTTCGCGACCACGTATTCCAGGCAGGGAGCGGCGCGGCAGTTAACAGCTCGCGTAACTGCGTGGTCGGCAAACGCACAGGCCGCCCGATCGACTGCCTTTCTCAAACGATTTTAAGGAAACTACCCGGTAAAAAAAAATTATTCTCGTACATTTCAGAGCTTTATTCGTCGTCTTCATAATGAACTGCTTATCATTTCGTTTATCGTCATAGTTATTGCGATATTTCAAAATTAAGCAAGCTACGCGAGAAAATCAAATAGTTTGCAATGAAAAATGAAGGACGCTATGAATTTTCGTTTGGTGCACGTTAGGTCACATGTTGCTGCGTAACAAGTGTAGTTAACATGTTGAACTATTCTTTAAACTTGGGATGGGATCTATAACTCGAGAAAATGACTCTTATAAGGCCTATAGCGCACTTCGTTCCACTCGTGAGCCTAGACGATAAAGCGAGAATGAAATATTCATAACACCCTTGTATTCATAAGTGGTTTGAGATCTTAAAATAAGATTTTGCCAAATGATAGTGTGGAAAGAGGAAAGTATGCTGCCTTATTGTAACTGTGTGTAACTTCTTTATCTGGCACAATATACAAGCCGATTTTTTAAAAATGAAATAATGTAATTTTTAAGGGTCACCGACAGCTGGTGAAACGCGGTCCCTAGAAATCACAAAAAGCTTTCGAGACATGGTTTTTGATGTGTCGACAGAAGTGCCGACACAGTGTTATTTTGAGGGGGCCGATAGGCACGCTATCTAACGCAGACGGGCGTGAATTCTGGAACAAGATACGTTATGACTGCTATCAAGAAAATACGTAGCTTTGGAATATACTTAACTTTATTCACTCCTGGTGATACATCTCTCTTGACTATACAAATGAGACTCGTAAGATACATGCACTGTTACAATTGGCGCCTTGCTAGGTCGTAGCCATGGACTTAGCAGAAGGCTATTCTAACTGTCTCTCGGCAAATGAGAGGAAGGCTTTGTCCGTATAGTCGCTAGCAATGTCGTCGTACAACTGGGGCGAGTGCTCTATCGTATATCGAGACCTGTCTTGTGGTGGCGCTAGGTCTGCGATCACACAGTGGCGACACGCGGGTCCGACATGTACTAAATGGACCGCGGCCGATTTAAGCTACCACCTAGCAAGTGTGGTGTCTGGCGGTGACACCACAGTTTTGTCATTCACAATATGATTTATAGCCATTGTAAGAACTGCCGTGTCAACTGCCAAAGTGTTGTGAGACTGCTTCCAGTCACAGTACTTGATTTTCTAAATACTGTAAATGAATTATACAATGTACAGAACTTTCCAAATACAGTTGGTGATGTTGACAGAAAATACGTTCGTCTAAAACGCTAGGGAAATTCTGGTACAATCCATAAAACATTTTCGGCCAATCATCCTACAAGCAGTTGCAGATCGTCAGAGAAAATCCCTTATGATCGATGGTGAGTGATATGGGAAGGAAAGAGAAGATGGTAGATTTCATTCCTCTAGTGTATTTTGTTTGATGCAAGATGGGGAGCTTAATATACTGCCAGACTCACCATTATTAAAGTCATCAGGTGGTTGCCTTTTGTATTCATTGGAGATGAGGCATATCCATTGTTAAGGCATTTCACCAACTCTTAAAGTCGATGGGTTTTAGGTCCAGGCAAGGAATATGTCGACAAACGCTCTTACAGACCACTACGATTAATTGAATGTGCTTTTGGAATAACGTGCACTAATTTGAGCATATTTCAAAAGCCAATACAAATATTATCATAATACTGCGAAATGTACATGTTCGCCACAACCCTGTCATAGTCGTAGAAGGATTCCTGAGAGTCGATGAGCAACATGCAGCAGAAACGCCGTTCTAAGCAATGCACTTGTCAGACAGGCGAAGCTTTAACAGAGCTCCAAATGAAGCTGTCCAAATGAGACGGTTTTGAACATTTTTTCTCACGTAGTAAAACACGATTTTCGTGTGTTTATGTGCTATGTTACATCAACTTTATTATCCCCCTTCATTTCAGGACAAAGAAAGAAATTAGAGATTAAGGAAATGTATTATGTACTCGTAGGTTGTAATATTGCTGCCACCTCATCAGATAACTTGTCCAAAATCAACCGGTCGTGACGATATTTTTCCAGCTGGTTCCATAAGGACACCGAGTAAAAACAGCTGCTATTGAGGCTTCGGCCGATGCTGTTCTCTGAACAGTACAACGAAAGAACCAGAGGCGCCAGCAGCACTAGTAACTCTGTTAAAAACAGTACAGACTCTGCTACCCTCGGCAACAGCCGAATACTGCCGGTGTTGCCCAGCAGCAGCCAGAGTCACTGGAACGCTCCGGTCGCCGCTCTCACAAGGGGAAGGCCTCAGACACGGCCAACCGATTCGGCTCAGATTTGGCAGGTCGCTTGTGTTCAAATTAAAACGAAGGAATCTAAGATATTTTGGGTCAACACCCCCGCGTTTTTGAGAAAATCATCCCTAAAGGTTATGACGAGCAATCAACTCAAAATTGGCGGGATCGATAGATAATTGTAAATAGAGCATTTTTCATCATCAGGTTTGGGGTACGAAAACGCATACCTTTCCAGAAATCGAGGTAAGAAACTTTTACAACTGCCACTTCTGTACCCACATGATAAACGCTTTTCACCGACAGCACCGATAACGCAACGGCCAACGTAAGCCGGCATGGTAGCTCTGGAAAAGTTTGCGTTTGCGGACCCTATACCTGTTGATAAAAATGCTCTATTTACAATTACCTATCGATCCCTCCAATTTTGAGTCGATTACTCGTCATAGTCTTTAGGGGTGATTTTCTCAAAATTGCGTGGGTGTTGACCCAAAATATCTTGCAGTCCTTCGTTTTAGGTTGTACACAAGCGACCTGCCAAATTTGAACCGAATCGGTTGGCCGTGTCTGAGGCCTTCCCCTTGTGAGAACCAAACATGTCTGACTCGCTCAGCGCTGCCCCGTACCGCTCTGCTCCCCGCCACTCCGCTTGCAGAGCCGCTGTAATCACGTGTATTGAGCAGCACTGGTTTGTTCCGGCAACGTTACTCTGCTCGCAGCGCCACATCGCTCTGTGTGTGCCACGCCACGCCGCTATGACCACAGTCTAATAACAGCAGTGAGACAAGCGTTCAATGACTTTCACTGTCTAATTTTGTCAACCGATCTGACTAAGAAGCCTAAGAAATTTTGGTCATTCGTAAAATCAGTTATCGGTCCGAAATCATTTATTCATTCACCCAGTGACCATACTGGCACCGAAACGGAAGATGACAGAGAGAATGCCGAAATGCTGAATTGAATCTTTCATAACTGTTTTACTGCGGAAGATCGCAATACGGTCCCACCTTTCAATCATCATATAAACGTCGATATGGCATTTATTGAGATGAGTGATTGCAGACCAGACAAGCAACTAAACTTGCGTAGGAATGAAAAGGTGTCTGGACCAGGTGAGGTGCCTACAAGATTCAACAGAGATTATTCGAAAGAACTTGCTCCCCTTCCAACAGCAAGTTGGGATATCTGGCGTCTGGATAAAAGGGCAAGTCATTCCCGTTTTCATGAAGGATCATAGGACAGATGTACATAATTATAGCCGTTAATCTGTTGTACAATTATGGAACATGTTTTGTACCTATGTATTATGACGCTTCTGGATAACTAAACTCCCCTCTACAAACATTAACATGGATTTCACAAAGAGAGGTCTTGGCGAAAGTCAGTTCGATCTGTTCCTCCATGAGATCCACAGTGCTGTAGACATCAGTGCTTCGGATGATGCCTTGTTCCTTGACTTCAGGAAGACTTTTGACACTGTCCCGCATTGCCATTTAGCGAACAAAATACGATATTACCGAATATCGGACCAGCTTTCCGACCGGATCCGACTTCCTTGCAAATAGAACTCAACACACCGCTCTTAACGGAACAAAATCGACAGATATAAATGTAAATTCATGAGTACCTCAAGGAAGTCTGACAGAACCATTACCGTTTACAATATATATAAAAGATCTAGTAAAAAATGTCGGAAGCTGCATAAGGCTTTTCGCAGATGATGCGGCTGTGTGTAAGAAAACAGCAACGCCAGGAGATAGTATCGGTTTGCAGAATTACATACAGGGGATTGATGTGTGGTGCAGGTTCTGTCTATTGACCCTGAACGTCAATAAATGTAACATATTGCGCATAAGTAGTAGAAAAAATCCAATATTCTATAACTACGCCATTGATGACAAATTGTGGGAAGCAACTTCTGTCGCAAAATATCTAGGAGCAACCAGCCAGAGCGACATTAAGTGGAATGACCATGTAAAACAAATAGTAGAAAAAGCATTTGCCAGACTGAGATTCATAAAACAAATCTTAAGGAAATGTAGCTCATCCACGAAAGAAGTGTCTTACAAAGATTCTTGAGTGTTGTTCGTCACTCTGGGACCCTCACCGGGGAGCACTAGTAGAAGATATGAAGAAGATCAAACGTAGAGTTGGGTTGGGTTGTTTTGGGGGGAGGAGACCAAACAGCGAGGTCATCGGTCTCATCGGATTAGGGAAGGAAGTCGGCCGTGCCCTTTTCAAAGGAACAATCCCGACATTTGCCTGAAGAGATTTAGGGAAATCACGGAAAACCTAAATCAGGATGGCCGGACTCGGGATTGAACCGTCGTCCTCCCGAATGTGAGTCCAGTGTGCTAACCACTGCGTCAAACGTAGAGCACCGCGCATCGACACGGGATCTTTTAGTCGGCGCGAATGCATTACAGAGATGTTCAACAAACTCTAGTGACAGAGGCTACAAGAGAGGCGTTCTGGATCACAGAGAGGTTTATTGTCGAAATTCCGGGAGTGCACGTTCCGGGAAGAATAGGACAATATATTACTTCCTTCCATATACCTTTCGCAAAATGACCACAACGAGAAAATGCGAGAAGGTAAAGCTAATACAGAGGTTTTACGACGATGATTCTTCCCATGCTCCGTTCGCGAATGGAACAGGGCCAGGGGTATCAGTTAGTAGAGTCAAAAGTATCTTCCTCCACACACCGTCAGGTGGCTTGTGGGGTACTGATGCTAATGCAGATGCAGACATCTCATCCCACGATGCATGGCTGAACAAAATCGTTGCCAACCGACGATAACTTACATCGAGTAACAGACACTGTAGAGATGAGCTTAGTACGAGGGTTGGAACTTTAAAAGTGGCAACCATTTATTTACAGCTCGTACAAAATAGATACATGTTCCAAAGTTTTACTAACCTTCAAAGTATTCACCAGCATTGTGTATAGCCCGTTGCCAGCGATGTGGGAGTCGTAGGATACTCTTAGCACTGCCAGTTGTGTTGACAGTTCGTGCGGTGCAGTCTATTTCCCGACCAATTTGTAGCAGTTCTGAAGCGAATGCCGTGAAGCGTTTCCTTCAGTTTAGAAGTCGAGTTGAAATCACGAGAGCTTAAGTGAGGGGAGTGCAGTAGGTGGTATAGCGCTTAGCAGCCCCATCAATCAAACAAATCAGTAACAACTTGCACTGTACGTGCTTTAGCATTGTCCTGTAAAATGATGCTCAGGTCCTGCAGAAAATGTCATCATGGTTGTCTCTAGCCTGGTCGTAGGTTGTGTTCCAAAAATGAACTGAAGGAAACGCTTCACGGCATTCGCTTCAGAACTGCTAGAAATTCGTCGGGAAAATAGACCGCGCCTCTCGAACTGTCAACACAACTGGCAGTGCTAAGAGTATCCTACGACTTCCACATCGCTGGCAACGGGTTATACACAATGCTGGTGACTACTTTGAAGGCCAGTAAAACTTTGAAACGCGTATCTATTTTGTACGAGCTGTAAATAAATAGTTGCCACTATTAAAGTTCCAACCCTCGTAAGAGGGTAGCAGGGTTAACTTTTCTGTGCCGTTAAGAAGCAAAATGTGTGTGAAATCTTATGGGACTTAAGTGCTAAGAGGTCATCAGTCCCCAAGCTTACACACTACTTAACCTAAATTATCCTAAGGACAAACCGAACCTCCGCCGGGACCAGCCGCACAGTGCATGAAAGCAGCGTGTTTTTTTTGTTTTTTGTTTTGTTGTTTGTTTGGTCGTCGAGGACGTCGCAAGACATCCTGTTCAAGTTTGATGGTTAATCCTTCCACTCAGTTTTTTTTTACAGAGGCCAACCGGCTCTCTGACCGACGCCTGAGACCGCTCGGCTAATTCCGCGCGGCGTTAGGAAAGCAATAGTACTGCGTAATGTAGAAAGGACTGGCTAAATCCTATCCTAATTAGGATGGCTTACGAATTTTTCACGATAATTTTGTTCCAAATTACCTCGTTTTATTTACGAGTGGATATACTTTTAGGTTCAGCTATGAATCATTTTATCTGTTCCCGACATCGGTGACATAATAGTAGAATAACATGCTTAGTTCTTTTATCTCACTTCATGGCCACTATGTTTTGTTACACGCTCGCGTTGTAACATATTTAACTGGCACGTCTCCCACATATACCTTTTCTCAAATGTTCGGAGACGTGTGGTACTAATAATTTCGTGATTTGGTAGCATAGTTTTGCACGTTTCATATGGAATGGGTATCCAACTATTGACCTGAATTGGAGAAGCAACTGACTTGTTACCTATAACAGAGAAGTAAACATAAGCATCCCTCGTTAGACTTCATACGGATAAAATGCATTCCAGAATCTATAAACTTGTGGTTTCTTGAACTCAGTTCAAACAAGAATAGTAAATTTCAACTCTACTAAATCAAAGACGGTCGAGGTTTCATATGCGGAATCCTCGGTTACTGTTGTAAGAGGCAGAGGCTATTGTAATTTTATGAAGGCATTTAAATTTTAAAAAAAGAAAGATTGGTAGCACGTGTTTCAAAACATGTCCGCTGCTTAGAAATGTTACGCCTCTAGGGATGACATATCAGAACACACAAACGGCAAGGATGGAAAGGCAATGGCTAAGTCAAACGGCTGACGAAAGTGATATAAACAGCCGCAGGAATAACCTGGTCGGAGTAAACAGCCTGCCAGGAGGCGGCACGTTGTAGTTTCAGCGCAAATAGCTACGCTGATTCGCCTCCTACCTCTGTCGTAAAGCCGTCGCTAGTTCATAGTCAAACTACAACATATGAAGCGTACATAATGTCATGGCCAAAGACTTTAAAAAGCCACAGACGAGTTACCACAAGTTTGTCGTCACTTCAGTGCCTCCTTTTTATAAAACCAAACTAATATCACCAAAAATAAATATGTTTTCTATTGTTTCGTCAGTAAAAGTTATCACTGTCGTACGGTGACTTTGGTTATCGTTACATCATCGTCGTGCGAAGACTGAAATGACAGATATTGATTTAAATGATCACAAAATAGAAATTCAACTAAGATCTCTCAACGCAGAACATGTAAATAAACCTGATGAGATGCTTATACACTTTCTGTACAGATTTTGCGTCAGATCTAGCCCCCACTCTAGCAACAGTGTATTGTATATCGCTGGAGCAATGAAGCATTCCAATAGAAAGAGGCAGAACCTTCAAGCTATTTCCGTTTTCAAGTACGCCTTTCTAGCAGATGCGCTTAACTGCAGGCCTGTAACACCTTCGGTATCCAAAAAGATCGTAAACTGAGAGCGTAAAACATGTTCCATAGTTCTACAATGACTGAAATCACCATTCTTGTATATCTTCATCATCTATCGTGATGTTTTGTGTCTTTTCATTGGGTTTTTCTGCCAGTAATGATTACGTTGGTTTTTGACGTGTTCGGTTTCAGTTTTGCATCCTTCAGTGCTGATGATAAAACTCGGAGCATTTTGGTTATTCCTTCTCCTACTCTACAGTTAATGCAATTTCATCTGCAAAACTAATGCAGTGAATTTCTTGTTCTTCGTTTTGATGTCTTTGCTCTTTGGCTTACATTTTGATATGGCCTCCTCTATGAATATGTTGAACATGTAAAGGGATGGCCGGCCGGTGTGGCCGTGCGGTTAAAGGCGCTTCAGTCTGGAACCGCGTGACCGCTACGGTCGCAGGTTCGAATCCTGCCTCGGGCATGGATGTGTGTGATGTCCTCAGGTTAGTTAGGTTTAAGTAGTTCTAAGTTCTAGGGGATTGATGACCACAGCAGTTGAGTCCCATAGTGCTCAGAGCCATTTGAACCATTTTTTGTAAAGGGATAGTGCACAACCTTGTCTCATGCCCCTTCTACAATGGAATGGGAAGTATATCTTCCTGTTGACACTCCATCTTCTTTCTAGATACTGCAATATCTGAGATGTTCAGAAGTATTGTGCGATGTTCCTTCGGATATACATGCTTGTCCTAAGAAACAGGCACTCCTGCGACAGCAGCCGTTATGGAATACATGAAATGGATTCGCAGTTGCCAATATGGGCAACCATCAGCTGAATAATGGAATAACGACAATGAAATTCTGTCGTTACCGACATATGGAAGTTTCGGTCTGGCCGTGAGTCGCGTAGGGATAGCCTGATGGTAGCGGCGCCAACCAACAGTTACGTGGTCAGTGGAATGGCGTACAGTGCACCTCCCACACCTTGATACGGGAACAGGTGCGCTGTGGTATCAGGTAGTAAATGGGAAATACGTGACTCGTTCCAGGTTACATACAATTCATATGGCGGACGAGCCACTTTGTCCGCAGTGCAATGTTATAGACACAGAGGAACATCGCCTGATACGCGGGCCTTCGGCGGACGTATGGTGTTTGGTCCAAAAAATTATCGCTTTCCTCCTTCGGGTGGTGCCGCAAGCAATACAACCACGGATACTACTTCTCCCGAATATGACCTATTATCCCCGAACAAAGACAAACGCAGTAACTTGGATTCGAGGTTTGACTGTGCGTTATCTTTTACGAGACGGCAATAAGAATGTACTCGAATTTTGGTCCTTACTACAAGAACATCACTCACAGCTTATGAGACACCCGAGATATCGAACATATTACGCTAATTTTTAAGGGAATGCCTTGCTTGATCCCCCACCCAGTTGGGGTGTCCCGGGTAGGAGAATGTAATTATTGCCTATAAGTATCAGAACAAGAAAGGACAAGGACAGTGGAGAGGATCCACCACCACACGTGAAGACGTACCCGGCACCAACGCGAGATTAGCGAGGTACGCGCCCAAGAAGAGGAACGTGGTCCGTTATTGTTTTGTACTGACAGAAGCAGGATATTTTTTTTACTGTTATGTAAAAAAAGTCCATTTATTTACGTTTCCCAGAAATATTTTATTTTATAAAGTTCTTACACCATTATGTAAAAAATATCCACTTATTTACGTTTCCCAGAAATAAAAAAAAAGGTAAGGCGCCCGCTCGCGATAAGCAGGAAATCCGGCTTCGAGTCCCGGTGCGGCACAGACATTCATTGTCGTCATTCCACTATATAGCTGATGATTATCTATAACTATGAATACATTTCATGTCTTTATGGAATAGTTCTTTGCTAGCAGAGCTTCTCTAGTTGCCTTTCCTGCTGTGAAAGCAAACTGATCCTGAAACGCACCGTGGGAGGTGGTGCAGTGGTTAGCACACTGAACTCGTATTCAGGAGGACGTCGATTCGAACCCACTTCCGGCCATTCTGATTTAGATTTTCCGTGATTTCCCTAAATCGCTTCAGGCAAATGTTAGGATGGTTCCCCTGAACGGGCACGCCCAAATTACTTCCCCAGCCTTCCGTAGCCCGATAGGACCGATGACCTCGCTGTTTGGTCTCATCTCCAAAATCAACCAACGTACCTGAAATGTATGTTGTTCACTTTTCGCTTTAATCCTGTTCTTAATAACATTTTCGATGCATGCGATAGCAGTGTTAGTGTTCTGTCGTTAGAACAGTCGGAGACATTTCCTTTATTCGGTAAGATGATTTTCCTATTTTTAGTAAAGACTTCCGTGATTTTGCCATAGTAATGGCTTCTAAAAATGGTATACAAAAAAATGGCTCTGAGCACTATAGGACTTAACATCTGACGTCATCAGTCCCCTAGAACTTAGAACTACTTAAACCTACCTAACCTAAGGACATCACACACATCCATGCCCGAGGCAGGATTCGATCCTGCGACTGTAGCGGTCGCGCGGTTCCAGACTGTAGCGCCTAGAACGGCTCGGCCACACCGGTCAGCTAAAATGGTATACAGTTTATATTCATTTTTTTCTGTTTTTCCCGTCAGAAGTTCAGCTGACGTGTGGTGTTGCATTATTGCTCTTAAACTGATGAAGTACTATTTCAGATTCTTCTCGTGTGATTAACGGCCCTTTATTGTCGTCTTCCTCCATCTACTCAAGTTCAAGATCGGCTATAAATTCCGACTCTTCCTCGCTGTGGAACAAGCCTGCAAGATATATCGAACAAAAGGAGTACGTATATTGCACTAAAATGGTTCAAATGGCTCTGAGCACTATGGGACTTAACATCTATGGTCATCAGTCCCCTAGAACTTAGAACTACTTAAACCTAACTAACCTAAGGACATCACACACATCCATGCCTGAGGCAGGATTCGAACCTGCGACCGTAGGAGTCGCGCGGCTCCGGACTGAGCGCCTAGAACCGCTATATATTGCACTCCCATCATTATTATATAGAAGAACCTTCACCGTGAATCAGTCTATCTATTAGTGAAAACCGTATCAAAATCCTTACTATCTCCTGAGGTTTCCATAACATACAGATAGAAAATCGCAGTGAGGGATAATATGTATAGCTTGTCACTGATAACTTCCATCCCGCAGCGGACACACCGCTTCCCGCCATATTACCGATGTTAAACACCGTCAGGTGTGGCTGGCAGTTGAATGGGTGACCATCCGGGCCGCCATGCGCCGTTGACCTACTGGGGTACACTCAACCTCGTGACGCTAAATGAGGAATTGAGGAGCTACTTGACCGAGCAGCAGCGACTCCATATTCACGAAAACTGACAACGGCCTGGAGAGCAGTGTGCTGACCTCACTACCCTTTACTCCTCCATATACGCATCCGAGTAGGTCCGTCGGCTGAATATAACACAGCGGACGGTCAGTGTCATTGTCATTGTCATTGGGTCATTAAGTCCTGATATGCTGCCCTTCTTGCTGGTTCTAACAGCACCAGATTCTCTCTATTCACTTGCTATGGAACTTCCGAGTACTGACCAATGAAAAATTCTTAAAAATATCAGCAATCTCCCCCCTCTCAAGGAATCTGCTTTGATTAACCAGTAGCGACATTTCTCTCGTCTGGTGCAAGTCTTTCGAGCTGACGCCACTTCGGCGACTTGCGTGTCGATGGGGATGAAATGATGATGATGACAACACAACACCCAGTCCCTGAGCGGAGAAATCTCCGACTCAGCCGGGAATCGAACCCGAGCCGGTAGGCATAACATTCCGTCGCGCTGACCACTCAGCTACCGGGGACGGACGAAAGAACGATGAACACATGTGGATAATATGGTAGAGCATACACTGGCGATTCGACGACTCATATCGTTTGGCGTAGTTGGGGCTCCGTCATAGACTGCATCTTTGAGTGCTCCCCAAAGAAAGAAGGCAAGAGGAATCAAATCGGGATACCTCGCACGCCATTTGACAACAGACTTTCGTCCTGTCCAACGTCCAAGAAAGTTCTCATTCAGTATATGCGTTGCAACACGTCATGAGTGAGCTGGACAACTATAGTTTTTCATCCACATACACTGTCTAATATCCAGTGGGTACCTCTTTCTGAAGAACTGGCAGAATGGTGGTCGGAAAGTGTGCGTACGAATGTCCATGTAGAAAGCCTGAGATGAAGTACTGTCCCACAATGTAATTTTTCTATGATTCCACACCATAAGTTTTCCCTCCACGGTCGTTGATGTTGCTCTTGACGAAGGCAGTGTGGATTTTCGGCTGCCAAGTAGTGCACGTTATACAAATTTACGTTAGCGTGGTTAGTAAACGTCGCTTCATGAGTTAAGAGCACACGATGGAAAAACGTAGGGTCTCTCTCAGTTGTTGAAGGGCAAACCAACAAAATTCTGTACGACGTCCTGAATCGCCGTTGTCGAGTACCTGATGTAATGACAGATGATAGGGACGGAAATTCCGACAATGCAGGATGCGAATGATACTCATCTGGTTTATTTCACATTTCTTGCCAATATATCTCTCGCAGCACTGTGCAGATTCACTAGCATCGTAGCCAAAACAGCTTCTTCCTGTTCTCTGCCAGTTGCAGTCTTCTTTCTTGTCCTCTTTTTGATGTTCAGGCAGCCTGTCCGCACTAGCACCTTAATAGTTCGTGTAATTGCCTAGTACGTCGGACATTGGTGATCCAAATGCATAGCACTATACCGCTGTACTGTTTTTGCGGAATTTCCTCTACATCTAAAAGTAGTAAATCCAACTTCTCCTCATTGATGTACATGTCTGCACGCAACGAATACTGAAGTAGAAATGAGTGACCTGCAATGCAGACAAGTACAGAGGGAAATGTGCAGACATTCTGACGCAGCGTAGCACGACAGCTCTATCTGTCGGTATTTGCACCGTTCATGTCGATTTCGAGCGCCCTGCTCTCACATCTAGGTCATTTCTCAAACTTTTTTAGGATAGGTTTCAACGTCAACATAAACAAATGCTGTGTCACTGTAATTGTCTTCTCAAGAGCTAACTAATGCAGTTATAAAAAGAATACGGTACCATTTTTTTAAATGAAACCTACTTATTTCAGTATCCCAGTTGATACAGCGCTAAAAACATTAACCAGATTTTTTTTAAAATCGTGCCCTCGACGCTGCAACATTTGCCGAACACCGCGTTTCGATATGCGTAACCGTTCAGGAAATGAAAGGAGTGTCACATCTGTATAACGAAATTAGGCAACTGTCCGTTTTGAAGGAGGATACTGTGAGCACAAGTTTCTGAGAAGCACTGTTGAAGTACAGAATTAAATATATAGTAGACTAAACTAGTGACTGGCAAGGAGTGGCCTATATTATTTATCAGACATGTCGATTCAGTGGCCATGCCTGCAACAAACTCCTGCATCGAAACGTGTGTCAACTCGATGGCTACACCGCCTGAGGATCTCTTAACTACACATCTGTATCGATGCTGAGTCTGGGTGGAGAGTTTGAATCACTGCAAGATACAAAGATTATCGCTTCACTGGCGCGTACGTTAACCTGATACATGACCCACTAAATGTGTCTGTGACATGGATGGTCAGTAACTTGTTATGGCCCTCCAGTAACCTCTGTTAATACTTTTTGGACTCAAAAACAAACTATGTGAAGGGATATTCCACAGCAACATAGATTCTCTGCCACAACATTGAGAGTCACTGGCTGCAGCATGATGGCACTTCATACAATCCTTAATTTTTTTTAAAATGGTTCAAATGGCTCTGATCACTATACGACTTAACTTCTGAGGTCATCAGTCGCCTACAACTTCGAACTAATTAAACCAAACTAACCTAAGGACATCACACACATCCATGCCCGAGGCAGGATTCGAACCTGCGACCGTAGCGGTCGCTCGGCTTCAGACTGTAGCGCCTAGAACCACACGGCCACTCAGGCCGGCCTGAATTTAAAAGATCATGTTATATAATCCTGATAATTTATGTACATCGTTGATATAAATCTATGTCATAAGGCTAATTAAAGACACATTTATGATTCTCAGTGTTGCGGTTTTGACAAAAGTTATTTTATACCTACAAATTTATAAATTTAACGCAGAAGTTGTGCATGTTCTACAGCAATAATTTATTTCGTAATCGGTATCAACATACGAAGTGTTCATCAGACAATAAACAGCAGTCGAAAAATCTATGTGATTGCAGGTTTTCCCGGCGTACTCCAACGATAAAATCTTCTCGGTTTTAAAAAAGAAAAAAACTGAAATTATTGTATGGTAATGATGGCCGGCAGTCCTCACCCAAGGAAGTTCGGCCACCGAAGTGTTAGAATTTCGCCCCTGCCCGGCGAGCAGGGGATGGTATATAGCCAAGCTGATACGGCTATCGCCCTCGCCGATACCTTCGAGAAGCAATTCCAGGCTGAAGAACCCCAAGGCGACGAGCATGAAGAAGTAGTTCACCGTCAACTTGCTGTCTTCTTCAATGCTGAGGAAGACCGTGTAGACGAACTCCCACTTTTCGCCCCCGGAGACGTGGCAAAAGTAATTAGGTCCCTTCCAACAAAAAGGCACCAGGGTACGACACGACAAAGTCACCAGTCAGTTAGTTAAAAACCTCCCGCACTCGACGATCACAAATCTCGCGAACGTCTTCAACGAGATTACTCGTTCCCGCGACTTCCCAGCTTGCTGGAAACACGGAGAAGTGGTCGCGATACACAAACCAGGGAAAGACCCTCTATTCCCGCAGCACTACGGACCGATTAGCCTCTTGCCAACTCTCAGCAAGATGTACGAGCGCCTCCTGCTAATACCCATACAGGAACATATTACCAGAGAGCAACTTCTGCCGTATTTCGAATTCGGATTCCGGGAGAACCACTCTGCCCAACAACAGATCATGAGAGTGGTTAAAGCAGCCACAGAGGGCTTCAACCACAGAGGCTATTGCGGGATAGTCCTACCAGACGTAGCCAAAGCCTTCGACTCTGTATGGCATAGAAGGCTACTCTACAAGTTATACACATAAGGGTTCCCAAGGAGCATAGTTAAACAAATTAAAATATATCTCACGGATAGAACTTTCTCTGTTAAAGTAGAAACAGCCACCTCCACCAAAAGGCGTATTCGTGCTGGAGTGCGGCAGGGATCGGTACAGTTTGTACTCTGCAGACACACCAACGGCCTCCCCCCCCCCCCCCCCCCCCTTGGTGCACCGCACAATATGCAGACGACATAGCCTTCTACACACGTAATGTGTACAAGGAAATGGTCATCCGTAGGCTACAAAGGGTTTCAAATTACACAGAAACTTGGGCCCGTCGCTGGCGTATCACCATCAACTCTGAGAAGATGCAGGCTATACTGATCACACGGAAGCTCGGAAGGCGCGGATCTCCTCAACGCCTCCCTCCCTCCTTCCTCCACCTTCACCTAAACGGAACCCAACACCCCTGGTGCAGAACCGCCAAGTATCTTGGCGTAACCTTGGATTCTCGTCTTACGTGGAAACCCCACACACACACGAGGTCCACAGGAAGGTCTGTGCCAGAATGTCCATCCTATACCCAGTCCTCAACACAACCAGCTCCCTTCCGTGTTCTGTAGGAGTGAATGTATATCAGGCCCTTATACAGCCAGTAATGGAGTATGCATGCCCTGTCTGAGGAGACGCAACTGGACACACTCCAGAGGCTGCGGAACTGCCCCCTGAGGAGGGCACTGCATTTACCCCTGGGATTCCCCACCGACGACCTGCACGCCGCAGCTGAAATCCCCCTCCCGAAAGAGCGTTTGCAAGAACTGGCAAAGGCCTTCTATTAGAGCTCTTCCAGATCAGGAAATGACCTCATCCTCTCCCTAGGTCGGTATGACATATCCCGCGACAAGCGCGAATGCCCAATGACGATCTTCGACGACTAAGTCGATGGGAAAATTCCTATATCCAATTCCAAGTCCTGTTCCCTCCCCCATAATATCGACCTTCTCGTCAACCTCAGGCAACTACCAGACACACACAGAACATTCATCACGTTATGCACACACCCAAAAATCACAGAAAATAATCACACACACAAGTAAACAAGTGGAGTAAAAGCCTAAAGGATACAAGTTCCCCAACACACTTCCCCAAAGAGGGGAAAGTAACAGATGAGAGTGAGAGTGAGAGAGCACCAAGACACTTTGCCTTAAGATGATGGCTACAGAACTCATCGAAACGTTGCGGCAAGACGACGTCACAAGTCGCCTGATCACCTGAGAAATTTTATCAATGGAAGAAACCTGTTGACATCCATATTCTTCTATAAATGTTTTATACGTAAAAAAGCATTCATCGTTCGGACAAGGCACAATCCCCTCATTCAAGCCCAATACGAGAACTTTCCAGCCACAATAGTGAGCAGCATTCCGCAGCAGAAAATCGAGAGCAAGGAAGCATCTATGAGATTCCTTCAGGTTTCTTGGTGAAGCTCCCACAAATTTCTGTAACTGGCTCGAATATATGTATATCTTTCACCAGCCTTTCTCATCGAAAAAAATGCAATTACTACTGTGTAAGTGATAAAAATGGCCTGTCTACTAGATCTTTCTAAACCTACAATAAAACTAATTTCCCTTTCCTTGTGTTAGTGGATGTGCAAGAAAATCGTCACATTAACTCTCAAATTTTATTTATGCCCTCTATGCTGGAGCTAACAGATTCGCTATTTCGTAACAGCCACATATCGTGAGAGAAGCATCATGTACTGGTTCAGCCAACAAATTTTAATGACGTCTATGAAATTAAATTCTGTTAGATACAACTTAAATCTCTGAATTTGTTTGCGTAAGCTTAACCTTTGTTCTTGAGCTATGATCTTATTTCCCTTTTCTTGTTAATATGTAACACCAACAATACCACTGAAGCGGGAGGAGGGATGGTGTGTTGGAGGTATATAACTAACACATTTAAGTACTTTAGAGCTTGTTAATTTATGACCATTTATCCTGAAAAAGCAACATGGAATTATTTTACACTTTGTACGTGAAATTTTATTAATAATGTTGTATATAAGTATTTGTAAATCATTGCATTGATGTGAAATTTGGATCTGAATTTTGGGAAAGTAATGTATCAATATCAGGTTTGATCGAAGTGGTTGCAATTGTCATGGTGTTCTCAAGGTATTAATCTGAGATTTTGGCTCTATTTTTACTCTTTGTGTGCTTTACTCGTAAATACAACTGTTCAAAAACGTGTGTGGTTCCGATCAAAGATGGTATAAATATAACACATGATTGTGCAGCAAGGGATATTTGTCTCTGGGCAGGGATGATCTGTAGAAGTTCAACAAAGGTACTTGATCAATCTTTTACTTTAGTTGGATGTCAGATTACAACTCCGTGTATTGCATCTGAAAATCTTGTACCAATGTATCTATATTGTTTGCAAAATATATTGCATGAATTCAGTAATTTTGATTATTTTTTCGAAAATCGATATTCAGGTTATTGCATCAAATCGAAAAATGTGGCTCCATATTTTATCCCATCTTTAGGACTATGTTTGGCCAACGGGTGGAAATTTTAAAGTTGTTTGCAATTTCTTGTGCTTGCTATAATTTATGTTTCGTTTGGAACACGTATATTATTTGAAACATTATATTGATAAGTAGTTTACTACTTTGAAGACGCCTATTTAAGTTATCTAAATAAGCAGTCAACTCTACCAAGAGCTCTAAATAAGCCTCCCAATTAGCGTCGTCCACTTCTGGCACACATTTTGCTTTTGTTATCATGAACAATTTGATTTCATTAATTATGTTATAAAGTCTTTCTAATACCTGCCTTAGACTGATTGACCTTACTTCTGTAAAGTATACGATGTAACTATACCGATCATCAGAAGTGTGAGAAATTCCTGTAATTGGCGTGAATTCAGTCCTTGGCCCTTATAAAATACAGTCTTCACGAAGATTTGCATAATGTGATATATTTTCTTGGTGCATTGTGCAATGGTATATTATCAAATGAGAGTTTCTGACAGCAATGGCTTCGTCTTTTATTAATTTTACTAGCTCTTCTTTTTTACCTATGATAGCCAGGACACCATCAATAACTACGCCAGATATGTTGGCAAGAGACAAAGGTAACCGTTTTAACTTTTGTTTCACTGCTTCTTGTAAATTTATTTTAATGGTACTAATGAAACCATTTATTCGGTAACATGACATTCATCATTAATACCTCTAATAAATATGAAAAATTTGGCCGTATTAGTAGCGTCGGTACTTTCATTTATCGTCGTTGAACAAAATCTGAAACACTCGTTTTACTTTTCAGATCCGTCTCAATAGGTTTCCCAACTTCATCAGTTCTCTTGACTTTAGTTTGATGAGTCAAACTGATTACAGAAATATCTCCTTTCTTGTCAGGGCAAATTCTATCTGCCACACTTTCTAAGCATTCTTTAATAAATTCAGAACTACCGTGAAAAAGGTTCCTTGTCACAATTTCACCGAAATAACAAAGAACTGCCTTTTATCTCCATAAATTAATTTGTTTATACGGCTCTAACCCTCTAATTTCGCAGTTGCAACTGAAGTAGCCGTAAGATAACAGACCGGCGAGTCTGATGGATTTGTCGGTTGTAAGAAAGAGTCTTGCGGGTTTAAGTACAGCAAGTGCGGAAATTTTAAGAACAGGATGGACCAATGAGAGAACAGCATCGTTTGGCGGGAGTTTCAAATTGAAAATACTCAGTTTTCAATAAACAGAATTTTATGGATTTTTTTTTTTTTTTCGCTCGTTGCTCACATCTTGAGCCGCACTGATACTTGCTTTGGGCCGCATGCGGGCCGCGAATTGCACACCTATGGTTTACGGCAACCTTGATTTTCATCCACTGACTTCTTTAATTCCCAAGAAGCGGCTATTACACGAACATCCGAAAAAAAATTGCCACTTTGAAGTTGTAAAAACTGAATCGATGCCTGAGAGGAAGGTGAAAGTGAAGTGTGAAGTTATTCACATGAGTACTAAAAGAAATCAGCTAAGTTTCGATTACGCGAGAAGCCCCACAAATCTGAAGGCTGTAAATTCAACTAAATACTTAGGGACTACAATTACAAATAACCTAAATTGGAACGATCACATAGATAATATTGTGGATAGAGCAAACCAAAGACTGCGATTCATTGGCACAACACTTAGAAGGTACAACAGGTCTGCTAAAGAGACTGCTTATACCACGCTTGTCCGCCCAATTCTGGAGTACTGCTGTGCCGTGTCGGATCCGCATCAGGTGGGACTGACGGATGACATCGAAAAAGTACAAAGAAGGGCAGCTCGTTTTGTATTATCGCGAAATAGGGGAGATAGTTTCAAAAATGGCTCTGAGCACTATGGGACTTAACTTCTGAGATCATCAGTCCCCTAGAACTTAGAACTACTTAAACCTAACAAACCTAAGGACATCACACACATCCATGCCTGAGGCAGGATTCGAACCTGCGACCGTAGCGGTCGCACGGCTTCAGACTGTAGCGCCTAGAACCGCTCGGCCACTCCGGCCAGCGGAGATAGTGTCACAGACATGATACGTGAATTGGAGTGGCAATCATTAAAACAAAGGCGTTTTTCGTTGCGAAGGCATCTTGTCATGAAATTTCAATCACCAGTTTTCTTCTCCGATCGCAAAAACATTCTGTTGGCACCCACCTACATAGAGAGAAATAATTATCATAAAATAAGAGAAATCAGGGCTCGCACAAAAAAATTTAAGTGCTCGCTTTTCCCGCGTACCGTACGAGAGTGGAACGGTAGAGAGACAGCTTGAAGGTGGTTCATTGAACCCTCTGCCAGGCACTTTATTGTGAATAGCAGGGTAAGCACGTAGATGTAGATGTTGCAGATGTGAAAGGCAGTTTAATTTTTGCAAGTGATATGTTACTGGTTTCAGGAAATGTTACTGTCAGGAAACGTTTGGTCCGTTCGTATGTTACACCTTGTCCAAGGTGCATTCATTTTCTGAGCGTATGCTAGAGGCCGTAGTCGCGTCGGAGTGATGTGCAACACGGCGGCTTGTTTTGTTAGCAGGGTCGGGCTGCGTGGCGTGGCGAGGCGTGGCCGTGGGCCAGCGCGGCCGGCTGTCTATATATACGGTAGAGCGGCTGGGCGGCCAGACCGGCGCTCACTACTGGCTAGCGGACGCTGCGCTGTTCGGGCACGCACAGTGACCTGGTCCCCCGCACTTCCTCACAGCCACAAAGTCTGCGCCGACTTCTGCACTGCTTGCATAATACGTTGACGGAGGTGGGAGATGTTACGCCAAGGGGCACCAGTTCGATATTCGTCAAACTTCGTGGACGTGTTCGTCACATAACGTGTGTTGAACAATTAGAGTTTCAAACCATCATCAACGTCCGTGTATGGTGCGAGCCCAAACGTCACAAACCTTTGTCCTCGTTGTGGCATGGAAGCAAACTGTCACCGGATTCCAGAATGAGATTTTCAGTCTGCAGCGGAGTGTGCGCTGATATGAAACTTCCTGGCAGATTAAAACTGTGTGCCGGACCGAGACTCGAACTCGAGACCTTTGACTTTAGCGGGCAAGTGCTGTACCATCTGAGCTACCCAAGCACCACTCACGCCCCGTCCTCACAGCCTTACTTCTGCCAGTACCTCGTCACCTACCTGGCTGAACACAAGGTCATCATTAAGGAAAAAGTGAGTTAAGGATAAATAGAGCAGTGACAACATTTTTATGGTCTATATCACCAAGCTCTCCTGCAGGAGAGCTTCTGTAAAGTTTGGAAGGTAGGAGACGAGGTACTGGCAGAAGTAAGGTTGTGAGGACAGGGCGTGAGTCGTGCTTGGGTAGCTCAGATGGTACAGCACTTGCCCGCTAAAGGCAAAGGTCCCGAGTTCGACTCTCGGTCCGGCACACAGTTTTAATCTGCCAGGAAGTGTCACCGTATTTCTTGCCGTGCCTGAAACATGGGCTATGCCAGCCCGTGATGGTTATTGGCTGGAGGGTGGTATGAAAGTATAAGTCCTAATACCAGGCCCTATCTACGGTAAGCCTGGCGGAAGAGCGCTCCACTAGCGCGAGCGCTCCGGCCGCGCCCCTGGCTAGGGCTCTGAACGCAGTGGCGACTGGGGCTGAGGAGTAACGAGGAACGTGAAGAGGCTGCAGCCAGACGCCTCTGGGCCAAGGCAGTCGGCTTGTCACAGTTTGCCAAAAATACCAATTCTGTTTAATTAGCGTTAGGAATACCATGGCGTCCACGCACTTGTCAAAAAATAAAATGTGGGGAAGCCACATCATTCAACGCTGAACGGGAGGCGCTTTACTTTTCATATAGTCTGAAGGCTCTGCAAAGTGTTTAATAACAATAATAGCCGGTCAGGGTGGCCGAGCTGTTCTGGGAGCTGCAGTCTGGAACCACGCTACCGCTACGGTCGCAGCTTCGAATCCTACCTCGTTCGTGGATGTGTGTGATGTCCTTAGGTTAGTTAGGTTTAATTAGTTCTAAGTTCTAGGGGACTAATAAACTTAGAAGTTAAGTCCCATAGTGCTCAGAGCCATTTTGAACCAAAGTGTTTAATATGGCATCGCCCTATCCTGAGCTGGAAAAAATTTCACTGGAACATCATTACAACACCAGCCAGAAACACGATATCATGCATTTGTCTTCTGACGAATAAGAGCGTTTGTTGGCTGAACTTAAGGTCATCATTAAGGAAAAAAGTGAGTTAAGGGAAAATAGAGCAGTGACAACATTTTTACGGTCTATATCACTAATTATTTAATTTTATTAAATCTTTTAATGCAAGGGGAGAATAATTGGTAATAGATACGGCGGACAAGATTGATGTTATCAAACAAAAATCAATGCTATGGAAAAATCGCCTCCAAATTCGTGACCTGAAGCATTTCCCGAAACCGAAAGCAGCCATTTGCGAGTCAAACAAGACTGATTATGTTTCAACAATTGAAACATTTCATCATTGGTTCTGAAAGAGATTCCCAGAGTTTGTACATTGAAGACTGGCTTCAATTTATTTGTCAATCTGTTCTCGCTGATGTACCTCCTCATTACCTCACAGCTTGAGCCGATAGCCGCCTTGTGTTGCAACCAGCTCAATGACTTGTTTGTCCAACCCAGGAATTTACAACACTCTCTTAAAATGTTACCATAACAGCAATATCCTCGATTCCACAGGCAAATCGCTAACGTTATTTCAGTGTTTGGTTCAAAGCATATGTGTGAACGGTTTTTTCTGTTATGAAATCGTTTAGGTTTTAGGTTTAATAGATTTTAATGTGCACATCACCATGTGTTTGCATCATGAACCATAGTTTCAAATGTATTACATATTCTAAAATTGCAATGTGTATAAATTTGCAAACACCAGAAGTTAATATTAAATGACTGTGTGTAAATGTTCTTGTAGTTCCGATTACCGTATTAGCACTGTCTAATGTAGTTACTGAATTAAGTATAAAGTTATTTCTTTGGTGGAAAAATAAAAAAATAGAGAATAAACACTTGTGATAAAATCTTCCTTATAAACGTATGCTGCAATATTCCCCTAGGAGAAGTAGTCTCACTGTTTCGCAAACACGGCTTCCTAAGTTTCCTGCTTGTAGAGCCTTTAGCATACAGCCGTCTACTCACACACTTGCTCGGAGTAGCGCAGTGGTGGGGAGAAAGCCGGAGCGGTAAGCAGAGTCGACTGCGCTCGCAGAGCGTGGGTGCCTTCCGGGACCACGAATCTTGGCGACGGCTGATCTATGAGTTGTAAATCAGGGGACCTGGCAGGTCAGTAATGGATCTGTACATTCTTCGAGGCACTTGTACTCCGATCTTTAGTAAGGGGTCATGCATTATCCTGCTGGAATATGTCAACTAGAACCCTGATGAAGGTACGACGACAGGACTTGCCATTATTGACCAAACTGGCGGACACTCAGACTCCCTTCATCATTTACCTAGTTACACCTTATAACTCCCATACCATGATTCCATGGGTTGTAGTAGTATGGCTATCTAGAATCGCTGCATACAGTGACTTTTAACGCGGTCGTCTACCGATACGTTGACATCGGACTGTCCACCACGAACAGAAACGTGACTCATCGCTGAACACCACAGAAGGCCACTCAGTGTCTCAGTTGGTTCTCGTTCTCTACTATGCAAGTTTATGTAGCCTGTGGTATGGCGTCAGCGATAAACGGCTCATCGTAACTCGAGACCTCAACCCTGCTTTCAGGAATCTGCTCCTGACGGTTCTTGGTGACGCTCTGTCTGTAACTTCTGCTCGGATATTGGCTATTGTTACCCACCTACTTCTCACAAGCCATTCAATGAATCCTCCCACAATCACGTGGTGTAATATTTCTGGAAAGAACCTTGGCTACTTTTGTTGCCACACCATTGTCTTCAGTCCATCCCGAAATCACTCGCTCTGCAGTCTTTGCACTATAGTCTGTGAGATCCGCCAGTACGATTCGATCTTTCTGTAAGTCGAAAGACGGAGAAAACCTGCAGTGCATGTCCTCTAGACATGCCGTCTGTGTCCATTTGAAAATTCCCAAACTGGACACACCCTATAGTCCTATAGGGTAAACACACCATGTTTATTCTTGAACAATAGCTTTTTCTGTACTGAAAATAAGCCCCATAAAGATGTATCCCATAGGCATGGAAATGCTGGAGCTCTAGTTTGGTAGCGTGCGCTCAAGGTATTCATATCTTGACACTTTCCATTTCTCTTAGTCTATTTCAATCAGTTAATAGCGTCACCTGTACGCGATACCATGCAAGTGAAAGTCGCTATGTCCTCAATTACTCTCGATTGAATAAATTAAAAGTCCGCGTAATTGGAAAGCTGTGTCCATAATGTAGAAAATATACACACTCACAATTGAAGCAACAAAATCAAAACTGTTAACTGGTGAGTTCCTCTGGAAATGTTCTTACCAACTCACCTACCGCAGCCCATGTCAAAGCTAGATCAAAGCACTTACCCGATCAGAAGTGCATATCTCCTGCTTTTCAGACTCTTATCGAGCCATGGAGTGCATTAGGCTAAATCAATGGCACGAGCTTTGCTTCTCCGTAAGAGCTTTGTTTGAGAGAAGAAAGAGATTCTGTCTAGGTCTCTGTCCGGCACATGGCTTGCATCGGTATGAAGTTTTATTGCAACACACACTCTGCAGCAGAAAGAAAGATTCTTATTGTGACACAGTAGTGTGAACAATCTCATATACTAATAAGAGCAACGAAAAGAAGCAAGACCAGATCCGTGAAAGCATTTTTAGCTTTCCTACACAATCCTACAAGCATTTCTGGAACTTTGTTTATACTGGTCAGCCACTAAGGACAAATGTTCGTTCTTTAACATTTTGTAGGTCTATGGTCCAATAGGTACAGATTCAAGTGCTTGATCTCATAAAGCAGTTCGCCTACAAAGTAGTAAAATTACCCTTTTTCTCATCTTGAGATGTTCAGAAGCATGTATAAAGTAGCCTACCTCGTAAAATGTCAGAGAAAGGCATAAATATTGCAACAAAAAGCTATAAATGCTTAAGAAAAGCAGTAAAAACCAAGTT
Source organism: Schistocerca serialis cubense (assembly GCF_023864345.2). Taxonomy (NCBI): domain Eukaryota; kingdom Metazoa; phylum Arthropoda; class Insecta; order Orthoptera; family Acrididae; genus Schistocerca; species Schistocerca serialis. The sequence continues at coordinate 433,536,222 of NC_064639.1, forward strand.
TCAGATTACAAATTTTAAAAAGCTGTATACATTTTTATGGACAGTCTCCGTAATGAAATGGCCCAGAGTTCCACTGGCAAAAGGTAACTACTTAACAAATTCGGACTCCACCCCAGATATTTTGTCTTCATGGACGACGCTCTCAAGACTGGGCAGTCTAAATACATATCAAGTTTCTTCTTCAGACAATTTACTACGCAAATAATATCAAGGGCAAAATAAGCCACCAATTTTGTCATGAGTACGTGGCTTTGTGCCTGCTACAGGCATTCCACGTGGACTACAGGCAGATTTAATCTTGGTGTTGGCTGCGTGGTGTGCTCAAAATGCTCAGCTAATTTAGAATTTCGCACTAAAGGCGATGATCCTGATTCGCTTTACGCTCCTGCACATCGATTCACTCTATAAAGAGAGATAATTTCAGTGATCCACAGACTCTCTGGTATTCTCTTTGAAACTGGTACTGAGAGCAAAGCCGTCTCCATACCCAAGTCGTAAGCGAGGTTAGTTTCCTTTCTGATAGATTTCACAGATCGTTGTCGAATACAAGTTACTTACTTTTCTAATGCTAACTAATTTATATAAAGCGAAAAGTCATTTGAAGTATATAAATAAAGAAGTGGACCAACATTGTAAACAAAGACAAACTTAACAGTGAATAGGGAAAATTTTTCAAATTTTTCAGTGTACACTAGCGGAAAATAGATTTTTTAGTTGTAATCATTTGTACAATGTTACTTTCGATCACGATACAGCAAACAAAAAATTGTTTATGATTTTAATCACATGATATTAGGTCGGACGGACAGTTTGCCAAACCTCTCTTGTTTGTCCTGTGAAAGTCACTAGAAAAGAATAATATGCTCAGAGAAATTACCTAATTTCTGATGTCTATCCCGTAGATATGACTAGTTCTTATCATCGGACCATTGCGCGTTTATGGTCACCTCCAAACGATAAGCATTAGGGATTCGACAAGTTATCCGTGCGACCTGTGATTCAAAACACAAGTTATATTTTGCTAGTGGTATTGCGATCGAAATATATTGTCTGTCGGTCCGGGCGGCTCCCCTCGTCAGAGGTTCGAGTCCTCCCTCGGGCATGAGTGTGTGTATGTGTGTTGTCCTTAGCGTAAGTTAGATTAAGTAGTGCGTAAGCTCAGGGACCGATGACCTCAGCAGTTGGTCCTCTAAGACCTTACCACAAATTTCCAATTTTATATTGTCTGTCACACGTTCAGTCAGTAAACCGTGAATATCTACGTGGGGCAGATTGCTCATTATAGTACTGACAGCCCCTCTGTGGACGTGTGTCTTCCTACTTTGCGATATATCCTAGTGATTTTAATGCCTGGACGTGGTCAAACGCATTGTAACCGGAGAGAAGGAACCGCCCGTTGTTTGTTACGCTCTTTACAGCTAGCTCCACTAACTATTTTTCTTGAAATGGTATGGAATCCAGATAAAACTCACCGAAGTTCCACACCGCTGCAGCTTATGTGCATTTGGCGTTATATTCATAAGATGAGCAACTTAAGGGAACGCAGCTGTATGACGTCTTCGGCAGCTGCCAATTTTCCGACAAGTGAACTTCCCGTCATTTTCAATGTACAAACGAAACGAGGAAGCGGTGTGCAAGGAAATTTAAGCCCCCGGTAGAACATGGCTATCCTGTCCAAGAACCGTAACACGGCAGATACAGAAAAACGACACATAAACCAACAATTAGCGCCACCACAAAACCAGAGATAACCGTATTCAGAAGTCAGTGAATATTAATTGTCAACGTGTTAAATTTGCTAGTGAACTTATAAATAGGGACTATTTATAAGTTCACTAGCAAATTTAATCTCGACTGCTTCCATCGTAACACTATCCTAAAGAGCTGGAAGTTCAAGCCAGAATTTATGTAGCGTTGTGTTCCGTGGGACGATCGGAACCAAGGCAGTGTCCTGCAGTAGCAAATTAGTTCGGCTGTTGTAAGCGTCTGTGAAACTTATGCTCAATATACCAGTTCTCCACGGTCCTGATCGTCTGACTGCTCTATGAAATGTCATAACTGCTTGCGTGGGATACAGTAGATACCCGTCTTACGCAGACCAAGATAACCCGTTACAGACCCTAAAAGGCCCCTTATGGCAGATGGTGGTCTAAGAAACATGCTTCACCCCGCCTTTCCGCAGAATGTGACCATTCCTGTTGGAAATGCTACCTGCATTAGACGAAAATGCCGTTTACTTAAGTGCCACCATATTATATATTTCGTTGTACAGCGCTTGGTCTTTGCATTTGTGGCTTGAAAATAACAGGGTGTTCACCTATCGGACACCGGCTGTTGTCGAAGACGACACTTGACTGTATTTCCATAAGTTGTTTGAGTATTTTATACGTCGAGAGTACCTTTTCAATATAGGAGTAGTTGTCTATACGCACTGCTGCGAGATGACAGCAGGCGTATCGAATTGAATATGATCGAAAATCTAGTTTAGTATAAGCAACTTGCTGAATGGCTTTGCCTCTGCGGTAAACACTGACGTGCTCTGATGGAAAGAGTGGAACCGTTCTGCTTGGGAAACTACCTACATGCATGGATTAGTTAATTTTTGACCCGCCAGTGAATATTTGAATAGCATATTACGGCTGAATTTTGACAGCTGACAAAAATAAGTATACAAAAAATGAACTATCACATCTGGAATACAAGGATGCTAGGCCAACATCTCTATCGTAAAACTCGGCCAATATCGGAAAAGATGCACAAAAGTAAGAAAACATGGGCACCTGTCAGCTTTCTATACTTACTGGTGATGACCTAGACTTGACTCACTCGAAGGAGACTTACTCCAGTTTCTGACGTGGCTTTCGATTGCTGCAGTGACAGCTTTAGTGGATGTAATTTTTCACTGAGGTGGCAAAAGTTACGGAGTAGCGATATTCACGTATATATATGGCGGTAGTATAGCGCACATGCGGGATAAAATGGCAGTGCTTTGGCGGAGCTGTCATTTGCATTCATGTGACTTAATGTGAAAAGGTTTCCGACGTGATTATGGCTTCACGAGGGTAATTAACTGACGCTGAACGTGGAATGGTAGTTGGAGCTAGACGCTTAGTGCAATCCATTTCTGAAATCATTAGGGAATTCAATATTCCTAGACCAACAGTGTCTAGAGTGTGGCGAGAATACAAAATCTAAGACTTAACCTCTCGCCATGAACAACGCAGTGGGCGACTGTCTTCACTTAACGACCGAGAGCAACGGTGTTTGCGTAGAGTTGTCAGTGCTAACAGACAAGCAACACATAACCGTAGAAAACAACGTGAAGCGTATGGCGAACGTATCAGTTGGAGCAGTGCGCAGAAATTTCTCGTTAATGGTCTACGGCAGCGGTGATCGACGCGATTGCCTTTGCTATCAGCACGACATCGTCTGTGGCGCCTCGCCTTGCCTCTTGACCATGTTGGTTGGACCCTAGACTGCTGGAAAACCATAGCCTGATCAGATGACTTCCGATTTCAGCTGGTAGGACTTCACGGTCTCTTAGAGTGTGGCGCGGACCTCACGAAGCCATGGGTCCAAGTTGTGAAGAAGGCTCTGTGCTAGCTGGTGTCGTGACTCCATAATGGTGTGGTCTTTGTTTACATTGAATGGACTGGATCCTCTGTTCCAAATGAAACGATCATTGACTGGAAATGCTTATGTTCTGCCACTTTCAGACCATTTCCAATCAAGGACTTCATGTCCCCGAGCAACAATGTTATGTCAACAGGCCACAATTTTTCGTCACTTGTTTGAAAATATTCTGGACTGTTAGAGCGAATGATTTAGCCACTCAGATCCCCTGACATGATTCCATCGAACATTTATGGGACATAATTGAGAAGTCAGTTCATGCCAAAATCTTGCACTGCCAACACTCACATAATTATAGACAGCTATAGAGGCAGCATGGCTCAATATTTCTGCAGGGGACTTCCAACGACTTGTTGAGTCCACGTCACGTCGGTCTGCTGCTCTACTCCGGGCAGAAAGAGGTCCGACACGATATTGGGAGGTATCCCATAAGGTTTGTCATCTCAGTGTAGAAGTTTCACAGTATGTTTGTCCATTACTTCTTTTGAAATTCGTGGAAGATTTTCTGTGATAGTAACTGAAAGTCAATGCTTATCGCGTAACAAGAGACTCCATCATGCTAGCACTAACAGCGTATTGTTAACGATGGTTGTAAGATATACAGGGCACTTTGGAGAAATTTCTAGGTCTATTGCGATATTGGTCCCACCTTTCAGTATCACCATTAAGTCGAATATATGGCACTAAATGTGTATGATTTCAGAATCTGCCAGGACGTTTCGTGTATGTTTTTGTTTTCTGTGCCATTTGGAATATTTGCTTTCGGTAGTACTCACTGCACTGGGTACAGGACTTGCAATAAAAATACGCAAATTAGTCGGTTCACTTGATACGGAAGATACGTGAGGGCTAATGTGGCGTTCATGTATTGACTTTGCAAGAACGGTCAGTGCACGATTTTCACTCGAAGCTGAGGCCTGATTGGCTTTGTGCGTTGCTGTTGCAGTGGCCGACAACTACGGCGTATGGGCGTACGCGGCCTTCCTGTTCCTGCTGACGGTGTGGTGGTCGTCGAGCTGGGGAGAGGCGACCGCGTGTCCGTACACCCACCTCGAGGACGTGCTGCGGGGCTGCTCCGACGTGCTCACCGCCCTGCTCATGACCGGCGCAGAGCTCGCTGGGGGAGTCTTCGTCTTCAGGCAAGACTGTCAACTCACCTCACTCTACCTTCCTGCGAATCACTGTACTGCGTTAGCACCCTGGCGTTTTCACTGACTGCGTTGCGTACTGCCTCGTACACAAGGAGAGGCGGGCTGCAGAGTGGTGCAGCAACTGCCGTAGCAGGAAAGCTGGACAGGAGCAGAAATGATTAGCAAACAAGTTATCACAGTAAACAGAAGATTTACTTAACTTGTATTCCTCCAAACATACGAAAACTCGTTACAAATAATGCGACGAGAAATAAGAGTCTCGCCAGTACAATAGCAACAAGAATGAGGCTCTCTGAACTATGACTGATGAACTCTGGTATGGAATTGGAGCACCTGTATTTATTATACAAACTTATTTTGACTCCATGCTCAGCCCTGCTACAGACATTATAGTTTACCAGAAGTGACGGGACTGAGAACTAAATTCTACTCACGGCATGCGCCCAATTCACCCACAAATTTTATCATATATTCTTCCTACTATGCTGTGGGAATACAATAAGTGAAATTACTTTATTTGCTATTGTCCTTGGTGTTTCATATTCTAATGTCCAGTAGTTTATATCGCTGACGTCCATCAATACGACCGCGTGCTTGTGTGTTCAGTTACCGCCGTTAGCAGCACACATAATAGCTCAAAAGCAGGAAAGACTCAAACTAGTGCTGATGGGTCTCCACGGATATCTGGAGGCACACTGTCTGCAGACATCCCTACAGCAGTTGAATATAGTGAACAGCACGATCCAAGTGGTTAATATTCAATTGGATTAAGGTCTGGTCTCTTATAGGTGTTCTTCTGTGAAAAAAGTGACAACGTGAAAATGTGCATTTTCTTACACCAAAGAGAAGACAATCATAAAGGGGAAAGCGATGTCTAAAACTGGATTCGTGATCAGATTGGTCATGAATGCCATCTAAATTTGTTTATAAATCGTAGGAATACCACTAAAATATTTCTCTGGCAGTAATCCTGCCCCCATCACAATGTTTCCTTCCAGGATTAGCTCCCTGGCTGATCACTGGATGTTCATCCGTCAGACGAGGAAGAAAATATTTGGTGCTTTGTCGCGAAGTACCGTTTCGAGTATGTCGAGCTAATTCCATTCTTTTCCATCGATGAGGTATCATTAGCTTGGATGCAGATACCATGCGTGTACATACAGGAGTGCTCGCTAAGTGAACTGGTGGCCCCGCTGACAGGCTGTGAGTTGATCCACTTAAGCACTTCAGTTGGGCTTCAAGCACGTTTACAGCCGATGTACATCAGCAGCAATACTGTCATGTGGAAAAGTTATTCAGAATTAGGCCCAAGTCGTTTCACCGCTTGCCTTCGCCGCAGAGGTAGCAAACATTCCGTAACCATACGGATTCCAGAAACATTCCTCAATTGACTCAAAGCCTACCCAAGGCAACAATAATGAGCAAAACGTGTACTACCTGTTAGTTCCCTACGTATCTACGTCGCATGTGCGTATCACATAGCACTTCGTCAATAAAATGTGACGGACAATACATTTAGTGTTAAAATTATTCTCGGTGGTCAGTAGCGAATATCGTGCAGTGGTAAAGGGCGTCCGTGGAAACCGTGAAGTCGTGGGATCGAATCCAGGTCAGAGCACGGAACTTTTCATTTAATCTAGTCTCGCCTCTTAGCGTTGTCAGAAGTCGTCAGGAATAAAATGTAGTTCGGATTCCCCTTCAAACTGTATCTACCTTTTCCTCAGTTGTATAATGGAGGTAGATTAGGTATACGCAAGTCGTTGAAGGGCTTCCAATGGAGAGATCTTTTACTTGGCCATTGAACAACACGAAGTTATTATTAAAGTTGCGAATAATAGAACTCCTTACAACATATGTCCTTGTTACTATCTACATAAGAGCCTCCGTATTCAGTAGAATTCAACACCGAGAGTTTCCGATAAGTTTCCCTCGGTTACCACGCGAATGCCAGGACAGGAAATTTCGTCCCACATTTTCCCAGTGGGAAACGCTTTACCCTACTCACGGTGGTTGGCTCAAAAGAAGTGAGTCCCGCAATGACTTTCTTTGTCCTCTTGGATAGGAAAAAAAGATGAAAAAAGAAAGAAAAAAGCCCCCTCCCTGTTTCATTGTAGGAAAATCAATTATTGTAAGAGTCTCAGTTGCGTGTTTTCACAAATGTTAACTTGTTTGGATAATTTAATGAACACCCTCTCCTTCGTTAAATGATATAACTTGTCACCATTTGTGACAATTTTCAGCTGGGACTGGTAACAATAAAGATCTAAAAAAATATATAATTTCGGCACAACTCACGACAGTATGTCATTATCTGCATCTTAAATATTACTGTAAGTCAGTCTTAATCAATTACAGGCTTATTTATTTACGTAACATATCAAGATTGGGGCGAGGTTGCCCTCTGTTACATCTAACCACGCATTCTACATATGCTTGATGTTACATTCATTAACACAAGTATCTTATAAGTTACTTGTAGTGTGCATTTAATGCGTGGAAACTACTACGACATAAATGATACAACAATAAAGACAAGTTTTACAGGCAGGCAGATTTAAACTATGAGCGCTAGCAACAATGGCCATCTCGGGGGGTAAAAAGTGTAAGGAAGGGGACGAGATCAAAACTAAATGATGTTTATAGGGGAAAAGAAAGTGGCGTGACTTACTCAGAAAAAAATAAGAAATCGTAAGTGGGAGAAGATGGGAGCATCTGCTTAGAGTTTGACGGAGGGGTAAACTGGGCACATCTGTTATTTTTTGGTAAAACATTATGAGATTGGCTGAAGGGTGTGATTCAGCTTCTTTTCAAAAGCAACAGGACACTGAATTGTAAGTAGAGTGCAGGGCAGCCTTTTCCAGAAGCGGACAGCAGCAAGAGAGAGCGAGTTGGCGAAAGTTTTTGATTTAAGGATGGGCACAGCAAGGGTGCTAGACAAGTGGAACATTGTGTTTCGATTACGATGAGATGAGATACTTGATGCGAGGTACTGGTTCGTGGACTTTACTGCACGACCCATGAGAACCGATGATCATAAGTCTTCCATAAATTATTTCACATTATTCTACCTATTGACAACTACGTTTAAATAACTTTTTCATCTTGTGGTATTAGTTATCTATAGTTGTATATATATATATATATATATATATATATATATATATATATATTATATATTATATATAATTCTCAAAATAGTCACTAACACATTCTACATGATGTAAAACGTTATGATAACACCTGTCGATGTCAAAACCCATTGATACCTACGATCATGTTTATTAATAATATTTTTAAAATGCTATTTTCTACAAAACGAGAGACCATTAAGTCTTTTTCAGCTGTTCGTCGTACGCACCGCAAAGTAGTTCACAGCTCACTTATAGCTGCGAAACCGTGAGCGAGTGCTAAATTAATCATCCCACAGAAAGGGAAATCTCTGTCCAGTTCTCTGATGGATGGGATTTGGGTTGTCTGTGGGAACAGAACTCCTCAAACGAAGATGTCTGTACAGTGTGCCAAGATGGGTTGTATATAAACGAGTATACAATGATTGTCGCCCCTAAGAGTCGTGAGCTGCCTTTTTTTTATGTTTCTAAATATGTTTTCAGTTTCACTTCGTGATGTGGACATGGACTCAGCTCATAGAAGACTGCTTGTGGTGAGCTTCATACGACACCCAATGTAAACATAATACATCATTTTCGTTCTCGTTGTAGACAAAATAGTGTCTAAATTGTGAATATATGTCTCAAATCATTAGAGCAACTGCTTAGCTTGGTGTTGTATTGAGATCAAGAAAATTCTTTGACAGTAACAACATATAAAAACCTGTGTTTCCAGCAACTATTGCATACGGTTGCCGTGCCACGCGTTGTGACGGGACTGAGAAGATACCGCAGCCATGCTCAGTCGCATAATTTTTGTATTTTGCTGCAATTGCCAATAAATACCTTTGGGTTTGGTATCACACCACACTAACTAGAAGTTAGATCGACTACACACGAAGATTTCTATTTAGACATTTTTTAACAATAAGAACTAAAATCACTTCTCTTTGATACTGGGAATCGCGTGGAAATACCGCCGGAAGATTTTTTTCTCAGAAACGTCAAAGAGGAGGTCAGCAATGGTTCATAGGAGAGGTACCCTATGTTGCAGAACTGTTATGTGTGGTACATAATGTGTTATAATGTATATGCCAAGTTGCGGCTTGCATTCACTTACTGCACCAAAGCTCCAGCAACAAAAGTAAGTCATTTCTCTCTCTCTCCTCTCCCTCCCTCTCTCTCTCTCCCTCTCTCTCTCCCTCCCTCTCTCTCTCTCTTTGATTTCCAGCAGATTACCATTAACTATCCATGAAATTTATCTGCTCATTCTAAAAGCTGCTAGCAAGTAAGTCATTTTCGCCCTGTTGCACAACTACTCAAGGACTGACTATTTTTGATGGCTGGGAATGACTACATCAGTACGTTTACGAGCGAAAAGTGAAGGTTGCTGCGGGCAATTCAGGGTCTCTGTTTCGGCTCCTGTTGAGAAATAAAAACTACAGTACTCGAAGAAAGATAATACAAACCATCTTCCATCAGGTCCTTTCCGTGAAAGCAAGGGGGGATCTCTAACAGCATCAAAACGTGTGTTGTGGCCGAGAGAAACACGCCAAAATTGTGCGCCAGGTAGCAAGATGTAAATTAACTTCATTTATATTCAAACAGTATTACGTATTATTCAGATGACATCTCCCAGTCTTCAACGACGAGGATTTTTACAAACAGTTAGGTCTTTATACTTGCTATTAATAGTTGGAAAGGAACTAAAGATGACTGGAACATGTTAGCATTGGTATCGTGGCTGTTTTAAAATGTTTGTTTAGACAAAATTTGCTGTGAACCCTCACAACCAATTTATAGGTAAGGTCCAAAGTGTTTATGTCATCATTTGGAAGATCATTTAAAACCTCTTCCAAATACAATATATATCGCTCACATGTGTGACTAAGGAAATATTAAAGTTGAATTTATGCACATTTGGCAGTCACCTGATGGGATTCAGTCAACAGGGTAGCATTGCTTTTTAGCCTCTTGAAGGATAATGTAAAATGGACATACCTTCTTACCAGATGTTCGGATTATTTCGTATTGTTTTCTTGTCAATGAGGTTCCCGCAAGGATTGACTAGGCTTGTATACGTTAAAGTCGTCTTTTAGCTTGTAAGTCTTACGCTCCGACCTAATGGTAGTCTGTATTTAGCTCCTCATGCAGGAGATGAAGTAATACCTTAACCACTACGGAACCCTCAACATTTCCAGATTCTCTAACTTTCATTTAACTGGCGTACGTTAATTCTGTGGCTCCAAAATTATTTTTCATTAATTGTGTCTTAACGCGTTTCACTGCTTTCGCTTTACTCTACGAACAACTTTGATGGCTTACCAACACCAGTTTTGCAGCATGGAATTTTAATGGTACTCTGCAGCCAATTATGCTTATTTTTCAAGAAGTCTGTGTGAAACAAGACTATTTCTTTAACTGTGACTTTATGTAAGACATTTTACGTTTAAAACCTTTCTTTTCTTCATCAGGGAAGGTGGAATCTGATAATATATCACTTTTCACAAAGTCCAGTCTTTCTACAAACTCTTCTTCAGAACATCTTCATAAGGTCAGATAGGCATTTTCTTGTCATGACTTTGACTTTCTCAGGGCCTAGGATAAATGCAATATGCTTACAGAATTCATTTTGGAGATGAGATTTTACTATAGCTGACAACTCATTAATGTAAAACAGTGGTACAAAATCAACGTGCGGTATTCAGCGGATACTTTTTCTAAATTTCCAGTAGAGAAATAATTTTTCTATCACACTGTATTAACACATACGCAGGGAAATAAGCTGAACTATAACAAAAAAATATTACTAATAAAATTAGTAAATAATATGAACGAAAATAATTATAAATAACGGCACATACCTAATCTTCGAAACCATATTACTTTTCACAACACTTCAAGAAAACACACACTTTAAAATGTTTAGAAACGCAGAGTGAATTCAAGTCAGTAGAGAAGCTTCAGATGCACTGCTGGCGGGAGGTAAATACAGACAAGCTCTACCGCCTAACAACGCACACTAAGCAAATAACACTGCTTCGGCAATGCCCCATCTGTCAGACTACAGCAGTAAGTTACACGTTCCGGGAATTACTCGCATTTGAAAACTGGACTTTTGACCACCTTTTAGGACAAAATGCCCCTACGTGCGTCTGTGCGACAGTATCGGTGGAGAGCGATGGGGCTAAGGTTGGTGGTCCAGGAACAGGTCCCAGTGAGTCGGAAGCTCGTAGCAAGTCGTAGGTAGACATGGCGACTGCGGAGAGATGGGCCATCGGACGGACTCATGATGCTGCCGGCGAAGCAGGAAGCGACGGTGACATGCTTTCAGGCGGGCCCAGTAGGTGAGGCCGACGTCGACCCCAATGTGTAGAACTCGATCGAGACGCGGAGAAACGGCTCGGACGGGACCCGGAGTGAACGCGTCGTCGGTCGGTATGGAAAACTCGAAAGGACGACGGAGTCAGTTACCGGTGCAGAGGACTCGGACAGGACGCGCAGTGAAGGAAGATTCAGAAGCAGTCTGGTGAAGTTGGCACTCTACTTTCGAGGAATATATATTCTTTTCAGAGTTATTCATACATATTCTATAGTTCCAGAATTCTCTGTAGAAATTTTTAATAGTTCTGTTGAATTCTGCGAAAAAAGGCAATGATCATATTTCAGAATAGCTGGATGCCTGTAAAGTTGGCAACGGGTTTTCGAAAGATATGCATTTTTTTCAGAGTTCCTTCACTAGCTGTGAAGTTGACACCCACCTTTCAAAAAATGTACATTTCTTTCGGAGATCTGGGTAGATATGCCATAGTTGTAGAGTTCTCTGCACAAAACTTAAATAGTTCTGCAGAATTTCGCGAAAAAAATTGTGATCACATTTCTGAAGACCTCCCCAAGTGTTCTACACAAAACCTCAATGGTATCTTTTTTGTGGAGATAGTTGCTATAAAGAGGAACAATTCCCACTGCAGAAAATATACGGAATCACACTAGAGTTCTGATGACAGTACCGATCACACTTGTCGAGAGAACTCCAAGAGCTTTATCGGAAAACCTAATGTAATTTCTTGCAATTATATTTATAATTGTAATAATGTGGGATCCACTTCACCAACATACAGATTTTCGAACGGAAGCTGAGCGTCGCTGCCATAGTTGTGATCGGTGCATATTGGTACAAGTGGGCACACAGTGTCGACTGCCGTTATACATCCGATTGCTGACTGCTTCAGCGGTCTAACGATAGTTATCGTTTATGGTTCACTTATTGCGTTGTATTACAACTACTTTAATTTAATTTGATACTCTTTGCTGCAATGAAGTACCTGAACTGAAGATAGCTGTCTCTGTGATGTGCTACCACGAACTCCTGTTACTTCAGTGTTCGTTACATATTGGGATTTTCCAACATTTAGCAAGACATATGTCATTTCTTTCACAGACGAGTTCAGATGCGTCATGCAATTCAAGTACGTTTTTTACCTTCAAGGGTTCGTCGTCGGGGTTGGAAAACAGGAACAGGGATAGGATCTTGTTCGCTTGGTGGAGGTAAAACAATAACTCACTCACGGAGTTACATCGATTACTTTACGTCACTTTAAAAGATATATGCTTATTGGAACACCACCCATCAACAATCGAAAATCATCTCCTCGATGAGAAGGTGGGTGCTGTCTCGGGCTCCGCTTACGGTACTGCAGCTGCCGGAGAGTGTCACATGGTGAAGAAAACACTGTGCCAGGTTTCTAAATTGGAAGCGTGTGTGTGTGTGTGTGTGTGTGTGTGTGTGTGTGTGTGTGTGTGTGAAGGGAGAGAGAGAGAGAGAGAGAGAGAGAGAGAGAGAGAGAGAGAGGGAGAGAGAGAGAGAGACAGAGAGAGAGTCTTAGCTCTAGGCAATGTTCGCTGAATAATGAACACTAGAAATTAACTATGGCAGAATTTTTCGTGGTCTTCACACCTTCATAGTTTTGAGCTCCGTATTTTCCTTTTTTTTTTTTAAGCACTTTCTTTAGGAACAGACTTTTGCATTGCCTGCTGAAGTACTCTTTCACGTGATAGACGGCATGACTTTGACAGACACTACAAGGCACAAAATCAGCCTAACAAGGAAGAAATTAAGCTTGCACTTGGGTCTGGTGTACGGGAAGAATATATGACTTAGAAAAAAGATGAAGCCAGATAAAGACAAGTTATATTTGCTAAAGTAAGTTGTGAAGAGTTGGCTATGCCATAAGTGAGATATGAATCTTCTTTAGCATTAGTAAAATAAGAAAAACTGGGGAAGTTACAGTTAATACTTAGTCTCCAAATATTTGCACACCACCTTGGTAATAAGCGTATTGAAATGAAAGCGAAAAAAAAACTGATGTATCAAGGCAGCCAGTTACAAACGAAGCCAGGAACTCCCTCAGGACGTCTCTCAACAACTGTACTTCCTTTTCTCTAGCTGCGGATGAATCAACAGTCATACGCAATGTTGCCCAATTTACTGCTTTTATGACTAGAATTTAAGTTATTTTTAATGCACTCGAAGATCTTGCCTGTCTCAAGACACTGCATGCTAAAACAAGAAGATCAGAAAAATCTAAAAACTAAAGTTATGCCTGAAAAAATTTAAAATTAGGTTATAGTTAAGTCATCAATACATAATCAGCATGTTATCCCACCGGTTCTGAAATGTGTGGATAAACCTAGAACTACGGCTTTAACTACAGGATAATTCTGAGGCTACTGTGAATTATTGGATTTTAAATATGGTGAACTTGTTCTGTATTATAAGGCACAGTATTTTTAAAGGAAGTTTCTTAATACATTTTGGAACCTGAAAAATTCTGTTTTGATTTCTTAGAACAGGAAGAAACATCACGTAAAGAAAACCCCATGACATGACAATTAGCAATTAGATTTGGCAATTTTAGTTAAATTAGGTGCCATCTCAAAGCGTAAATTTAAAACCAGAAGACAAAAGCATCAGTTCATTTAAAATTATATTAAAACTAATCACATCTCAATTAAGAAAAGAGAATTTGAGTCAATTTCCACACCTGAAAGAGCAGAGTGAATGTGCTACGGATAACAGCAATATGACCAAATATACGAAAACGTAAGTATTGAAAGCGTGTTGGAAAGTCGTTTCGTTTTCACAAGTTTTACATCCATTTTCAGTTAGTGAATAAAATGTAATGCAGACGCCTAGTGACACAGAAACATACCGGGTTCGTTTAAAAATAATTTCACGGTTAGAAACGAAATCTGGTAATCTTTCTCCCATAAAAATGATCCTACCATAATTAATTTCTGGCGTTCTTTACGCAGTGAACATTTTCTAGAGCTAAGAACATTTGCACAAAGTTAACACAGTTATACAAATCTATGCCTCTTTGAGATGACATACAAATGATCAGCTTTTCATCCGTGACATTTATGAAAGGTAAAACAACGTTATGGATAAAAGAATTGAATACACGTCGAAGCGTCAAATAAACTGGTATAGGCACGCGCATTTAAATACAGAAATATGCTAACAGGCAGAATACGGCGCTGCTGTCGGCAACGCCTATATAAGACATCAAGGGTCTGGCGCAGTTTTTAGATAGGTTACTGCTGCTACAGTGGCAGATTATCAAGATTTAAGTGACTCTGAACGTGCTATTCTAGTCGGTGCACGAGCGATGAGGAACAGCATTTCAAGAGGTAGCGTTGAAGTGGGGATTTTCCCGTACGGCCATTTCACGAGTGTACCGTGAATATCGGGAATCCAGTAAAACATCAAATTTTCCGTCATCGCTGCGGCAGGAAAAAGATCCTGCAACAACGGGACCAACGACGACTGAAGAGAATCGTTCAACGTGACAGAAATGTAACCCTTCCGCAAACTGCTGCAGATTTCAATGCTGGGCCATCAACGTGCGTCAGCGTGCGAACCATTCAACGAAACATCATCAATATGGGCTTTCGGAGCCGAAGGCCCTCTCGTGTACCCTTGATCACTGCACAACACAAAGCTTTACGCCTCGGCTGAGCCCGTCAACACTTGATGACTGGAAACATGTTGCGTGGTCGGAAGAATCTCATTTCAAATAGTGTCGAGCTGATGGACGTGTACGGGTATGGAGACTATCTCATGAATCCTCGTACGCTGCTTGTCAGCAGGGGACTGTTCACGCTGGTTGAGGCTCTGTAATGGTTTGGGACGTGTGCAGTATGAGTGATATGGGATCCTTGATACGTCTAGATATGACTCTGACAGATGACTCGTACGTAAGCATCCTGTCTCATCGTCTGTATCTGTTGTGGTTGGCAGGAGAGCCAACACCGGGTTACTAGAGGAGGCCGAAAGGCACGCGTTTTAGCTCACGCTGGCTGGCGTGAGGTCTGGAACAGGACAAGGAAATTAGAATTTAGAAAAACGGACGTAGCTGGTGGAATACTTAACTTTAATCCATTAATGATGAGCGTCGGTCTTGACGGTACATTATTACAGTATCAATAGTAACTGGTACTGGCGCCTTGCTAGGTCGTAGCAAATGACGTAGCTGAAGGCTATGCTAACTATCGTCTCGGCAAATGAGAGCGTATTTTGTCAGTGAACCATCGCTAGCAAAGTCGGTTGTACACCTGGGGCGAGTGCTAGGAAGCCTCTCTAGACCTGCCGTGTGGCGGCGCTCTGTCTGCAATCACTGATAGTGGCGACACGCGGGTCCGACGTATACTAACGGACCGCGGCCGATTTAAAGGCTACCACCTAGCAAGTGTGGTGTTGGCGGTGACATCGCATTCCTCCCCCGCAAATCGGCGTACAGTTGTGTTATAAGGCTTCCGCCCGCCGTGGGGAGGACCCCATGTTGACGTATGCGACAAGGTGGAGAGCCTAACAACAGGCGAGGCTGTGCCACCCGCACCCTGCCATTCGGACCGCGGGGAGCTAGGAAACGCCTGAAAACCTGCTCTAGGGTGCACGCCAACATGCGGTGTATGCGCCCGGAGAGAGACAGCAGGGGCCGAAGGGTCGACCTCCATCGGGCCGGGGCACCCGACGGGCGAAGACGACATATGGTCCGGAGCGGGCAAGAGTTCCATGTCGGAGGACATCCGGTCACGGGAAGCGATCGGCAGCGCGTGACCCAGGGAGGCGCCCAGCGGTTGCAGCGACGCGTTCACTGCGGGCGGCGCCGTCGGGAGAACGGGCGGCGGTGCGTCGCCATGGGGCAAAATGGAAGGCAGCATTGGTAACACCTGGGGCTGAGGCGAGCCAGTAGATGGGTCCCCAGGGCGCTGACCGGACGGCACCGTCGCTGAAAGCAGACGGCGAGCGGTAGATCCCATGCGACGACAGAGGCGCAGCTGGTTGAGATGCCGGCGCACCTCACCAGAGGCCCCCAAAACCAGATACATAGCATTTCCGAGGCGGTGAAGAATGCGCCCTTCGAGCCAACGCCGTGAACCTCGGTAGTGACGATAGTAGACAACGTCGCCTGGAGTAAAAGCAGGTGTCGGCCTCTGCACAGGAACCTGATGCGGCGGATATAGCAAAGACATCAAGGTTCGATGAGGGCGACCGTGGAGCAACTCAGCCGGCGAGCGACCATCTCGGGGCTGAGAGCGATACGAGGACAAAAAGAGCAATAACGCGTCCTCCCGAGAAAGCGACTCTTTTAACTTCAACATCTGTGACTTGAAAGTCCTGACCAATCGTTCAGCGGCACCGTTAGACTGTGGCGAAAACGGCGCGGACGTCAGATGTTGAATACCATTGGCCTTGCAGAATGACAAATTCTGCAGACATGAATTGCGGGCCTTTGTCGGAAACAATAGTCTGTGGGAGACCTTCAATGCAAAAGATAGCAGATAACGCTTTGATGGTGGCTGATAACGTCGTGGAAGACATCCGGACAACAAAAGGAAAATTACTGAAGGAATCTACCACAACCAACCATCGAGCATTCCAAAATGGACCAGCAAAATCGATGTTTAAGCGTTGCCAAGGGGAAGTGGCTTTCGGCCATGCAAAGAATTTCCGCGGTGGTGCTGATTGTTGTACGGCACACACAATGCAAGAAGAGCACGTATTCGTAATCGCGGCATCGATTCCGAACCAAGTACAGTGCTGACGAGCAAGTTGTTTCGTTCTCACTATACCCCAATGCCCTTGGTGGAGAAGCTGTAAGACAGAGGACTTTAACGAACGTGGGACCACGACCCTGGGCTGATCATTAACAGAACGCAACAGCAAAACACCACGTCGAACAAAAAGTCTCTCTTTGTGAGCAAAAAATCGGCGAACCAACGGATCCCCGATCCGTGACTTTGACAAGGGCCATTGCGTAGCAACAAAACGCAAAACGGTAGCAAGGACAGGGTCAGCAGCTGTGGCTGTAGCTACACGACAAAAATCAATCGGAAACGATTCGACCACGTCATCGGTTTCCGCAGCAATGAACATGCAAGCAAGTTCGGAGGAATCGAATGCTCTATCCTCAGCAACAGGCAAACGGGACAACGCATCGGCGTTTCCGTGCTTAGCAGTGGACCGATACAAGATATCGTAGCGGTACTGCGAGAGGAAAATAGACCAGCGAATGAATTTCTGCGCTGTACGAGGTGGTACAGGCTTGGTCGGATGAAAAAGCGATGTCAAAGGTTTGTGGTCTGATGATGGTAAAGTGACGACCATACAAGAAATCATGAAACTTTGTAACACCAAATACGAGAGCCAATGATTCTTTCTCGATCTGTGAATAATTTCTTTGCGCAGACGAGAGCAATTTGGACGCAAAGGCAATAGGGCGATCGTGCGATCCATCTCTGTGCGCAAGCACAGCACCGATCCCGAAATCCGATGCATCCACCATCAACAAAACGGACTTCTGGGGATCGAATGGCGTAAGGCAAGTATTGGAAAGCAACGCCGATTTCAACTGGCGAAAGGCGCGTTCGCATTCCGTCTTCCAGACGAACGGAACACCTTTACGGCGTAAACGATGAAACGGAGCTGAAATGGAAGAGACGTGCGGCACATAGTTATGATAATAGTTGATTTTTCCCAGCACACTCTGTAGCTGCTTCAAATTCTGCGGCGAAGGCAAGTCTTGTATGGCACGGAGGTGCTCAGGACTGGGATGTATGCCTTGGGCATTGAGTACATGTCCCAGGTAGGGCAAGTCACAAGCAAAAAACACACATTTGTCCTTCCGCAAGCGAAGACCAATTTGTCGCAAGACCTGAAATAATGTTCTGAGATTGGCTAAATGTTCTTCTTCCGTCTTTTAGGAGATCATAATATCGTCCAGATAGTTTGCTGCAGTAGGGACCGACGCACAAACAGTTTGTAGATATTGTTGAAACAATGCTGGGGCGGATGCACACCCGAATGGCAGTCGTTTGAATCGATACAAACCAAAATGCGTGTTAACCACCAAAACGAGCTGGGATTCTTCGTCCACCGGTATTTGCAAGTACGCATCGGCTAGGTCCAACTTCGAAAAATATTTACCCAGGCACAGTTTGTCAAAAAGATCTTCTGGGCGGGGTAAAGGAAAAGTTGCAATCACTAGTTGGGGATTCACTGTTGCCTCGAAGTCCACACAAAGTCTCAATTTTCCCGAAGGTTTTGGCAAAATTACTAAGGGTGATGCCCAGAGAGAAGCCTGCACACGTTCAATTACACCTTGTGATTCCAAATCGTGTAATGTTTTTGCGACCTCATCATGCAATGCATGGGGAACATTGCGCGCTCTGAAAAATTTCGGTTCCACGTGTATTTTCAGTTCCAAATGTGCTTTATAGTTCTTAGCGCAACCAAGGCCCGGTGCAAAAATGTCTGCAAATTCTTCACTGATAGGACCTGATTTACTATAGACAAGTTAAACAACTGAAATAAATCGAAACCAAACAAGTTCACTGCAGAAGAAGAACGAAGGACGTAAAATGACACAAGTTTTGTTTGTCCTTTGTATGTTGCAAAAAGGCTGCACTGTCCTAACCCAGGGATTTCTTGACCTGAATAGCTAGTTAACTTAACAGTTGCGGCACGCAACGGAGGTGTGCCCAGCAGTTTGTAAGTGTCTCGATTGATCAGTGAAACTGCAGCCGCGGTATCGAGCTAGAATGGTATCACTTTGCCGTTAATATCCAAGTCCACAAAAAGTTCATTGCCCTGCTGACGACAAGAGCGACTGTCTCGTGCAATGTGAACTGACACTGGTACAAAATCACTTGCGACTTGACGGGAGTTCCGGCAACATCGACGCACACTATTTGTGGGATGAACACAGTCACAGTTAGAGAGAGTGGCACTGGGCGGAGTGGAATGAACTACATGAATTTCCGTGGGCGAAGTTTCACGAGCCTGAGTATCCTTGGTTCGAATTCGGCGCGAAGCAAAGGGCCTGGAATGATGTTGAGTTTCCGATCTGAGCTTTTTCTGGCAAATACTTTGAACATGTCCTTTTTTATTACAGTAAAAGCAAATAGCTTGGCGTGACGGGCAATTCTCACACGAATGTCTAGTTGCACACCGCGGGCGTGATTTTAACACTGCATTTGCATGCCGGCGTGGTACACGTGGCTGAGAGCCTGGCAGCAGTGGCGCGGCCAGGCGCGAGGGCTGTTTACTGCTCCATGCAGCTCGCCCGGCGGGCCGGTTAACCTGACACGGCTGGTGAAGCTTCAAATGATTCCTGAGCAAAGTCAAATGTGTCCTGCCGATTCAATATGTCCATCACTTGTTGAAGGAAGGGATTGACTAGTTTCAAAGTCTGTTTCCTGATACGAACATCAGAAACATTCTGTGCAATTCCATCACGTACCATAGTATCTGAATAAGGGAGTCCACATTGACACTCAAAAGCACAATCCCTAGTAAGGCCTTGCAAAGTTGCAACCCACTCCCTATTAGTCTGACCTGCCGTACGTTTTGTACGAAAGAAGGTATACCTTTTCGCAACTACATTGACTGATTCTTTGAAATATGCATCTAATTCAGACAAAATTTCGTCGTAGGACAGAGTTGCTACGTTGCATCGGGGAAATAATTTGACTATCACACGGTACGTTTTCACCCCTACTGAGGATAACAAAAAAGGTTGCCGCTAGTTACCTTGAATTCTGTAGGCGGCGAGATGGAATCCAAATTGGCGTGACCACTCCATCCAGCTTTCCAGTGCAGCATCAAAAGGTCGAAAAGTTGGTGCAACAGCGTGTTGTGGCTGCGTTAGCGATGGAGTGGCGGCTGCCGCATCGTTTTGCATTGCCCGTTGACCCTGGACGAGCTGTCCAAGGGCATCCAGTAAGGCCTGCGTCTGCTGATTCTGTAAGCGATAAAATTCGGACAGTACATCTGGAGATTGTGGCGAAGCCATTACACAAGTAATTCAGGGCAATATCGGTAAGAACGCGGAGGCCTCGTCGCCAAATGTTGTGGGTTGGCAGGAGAGCCAACACCGGGTTACTAGAGGAGGCCGAAAGGCACGCGTTTTAGCTCACGCTGGCTGGCGTGAGGTCTGGAACAGGACAAGGAAATTAGAATTTAGAAAAATGGACGTAGCTGGTGGAATACTTAACTTTAATCCATTAATGATGAGCGTCGGTCTTGACGGTACATTATTACAGTATCAATAGTAGCTGGTACTGGCGCCTTGCTAGGTCGTAGCAAATGACATAGCTGAAGGCTATGCTAACTATCGTCTCGGCAAATGAGAGCGTATTTTGTCAGTGAACCATCGCTAGCAAAGTCGGTTGTACAACTGGGGCGAGTGCTAGGAAGTCTCTCTAGACCTGCGGCGCTCTGTCTGCAATCACTGATAGTGGCGACACGCGGGTCCGACGTATACTAACGGACCGCAGCCGATTTAAAGGCTACCACCTAGCAAGTGTGGTGTCTGGCGGTGACACCACATTATCCATTCGTGTCCATTGTGCATTCCGACGGACTTGGGCAATTCCAGCAGAACAATGCGAGATCCCACACGTCCATATTTGGTATAGAGTGGCTCGAGGAACACTCTTCTGAGCTTAAACACTTCCGCTGGCCACCAAACTCTCCAGATATGAACATTATTGAACATATCTAGGATGCCTTACAATGTGCTGTTCAGAAGATATCTCCAACCCCTCGTACTCTTACGGATTTAGGGACAGTCGTGGCAGATTCATGGTGTCAGTTCCCTCCAGCACTAGTTCAGACGTTAGTCGAGTCCATTCCACGTCGTGCTGCGGCACTTCTGCGTGCTCGCGGGGGCTCTACACGATATTTGGCAGGTGTTCCAGCTTCTTTGGCTCTTCCGGTGCAGTCAAATGAAAAATAAACCCCCGCCACAACAGGACAATTCAATGGTTTCATTCAAAAGTCATCACCAAAAGCGGTAAGACATTCATCCCATCGGGTGATGAGAGGATCAGTTCCTGTTTCGTAAAACGCGGTCGGCCCCTGACGGTTTCGCAAATGCACCGACTCTTGCACTTCCTCGTCTGACTGAAATCGACGTCCATGCATGTCTTCCTTCAGGTCGTCAAAGATAAGAAAATCATATCACACGGTGACAGATCCGCGCTGTACGGAGGATGTTGCAGTGGTTCCCAATAAAATTGGTGAAGTTTTTTACTTCGTTCGATAAGCCGTGTGGAGGCGTGTATTATTGTGCAACAGGATGATTCTATCTGACAGCATTCCTGGGAGTTTTGACTTTATGGTGTGTTGTAGTTTCTGCGAGGTGTCTTCATAGCTCTGCTCATTGATTGTGGTTCCACGTTCGAGGAACTCGACGAGCGGAGGGCACCTGTAGATGAAGAAGACGGTTATCATGTCCTGATAGGAACTTGTGTGAACAGTTTGGATGTCTCTGGCGGGGGATATGTGGGATATTCCCAGTGATGAGTTTCCCATTTCCCATCGAACTCGAAATGGTGGTACCACGTTTCGTCCGCTGTGGCGATACAGTACAGAGACGCATGCTCCTTCTCGTGATTACAGACGACTGAGACTTGTAGCCATTCTGTCCATCTTTCGTTCCTCCTTCAGGTGATGCGGCGCCCACTGCGCACAAATTCTGCAGTAATGCAAGTGGTCTGAACACGAATTTCGTCCGTGATTCGTCGATCTCCCCGGATAACTCCAGCAATCTGATCCATCACATCACGGATGATGGATCGATGGGTGCAGATTGTCTTGCGGTGATGTGCACCATTCTCGAAATCTCCTCTGGCACTCGTGCACGCACGTTCGGAACATGTACTGCTATCCGTACATAGCGGACATGCGTCGATGAACTTCGCAAACTCCAGCGCAGTCGTACCGGTGCCTCTTTCGATTATCATAAGGAATCGAGACTGACATGGAAAATTTTCATGCAAAAGAATAAGGAGCTTTCCTATATGCCATACATGTTACCACATGTCACATTAAAACAATTTCACTTTATGTTTACGTTAGAATATTAAATGCATTTTAACAAGAAATATGAGGAATTTCTGAGTACAAAACGGATTATATAGGAAGAGTGCGGGACGATTTAGTAAGATTAATTTGCCCATTTTACTATGTATCTCGTAATTATGAGAGAAATGAAGCTTTAAGAGCCGGCCGGACTGGCCGAGCGTTCTAGGCGCTTCAGTCTCGAACCGCGCGACCGCTACGGTCGCAGGTTCGAATCCTGCCTCGGGCATGGATGTGTGTGATGTCCTTAGGTTAGTTAGGTTTAAGTAGTTCTAAGTTCTAGGGGACTGATGACCTCAGAAGTTAAGTCCCATAGTGCTCAGAGCCATTTGAACCTTTTTTGAAGCTTCAAGAAATTTAATTTTGACGTCATGCAAGATGCCGAATCTCACCAAGCCCTCTCAAACAGTTTTGCTGTGACGTAATCAGTACTTTCGCTAAAGGATTTCCTTGAATCAGACAACGTCCTTAGAAGTAGATATTTTTCTTAACCCCCATACTGGGGATCCGGTGAGTGGTGCAGCCAACTTGTTGTGCACAGCAGATGTTGTGCACTTCGACGTGCGTAATATCTATTTCGGTAGTCTCGATATTTTCATACAAATGTCGTCTTGTTTGAAACGCGTTTTATTCCTCCTACTCCTCCAAGAATTATGACATTGAGCAATGTACAAAAATGTCTACTTATATTTTTATTGTGAAGATTTTTGCGTGAAAAAGAGAGCCACATTCACATATTTCGAAACAGAATACCTTGGCATTGTCATATACTGCTTGTTCTTAGGGGGGGCTTGTCGTGTCCTGGTATTCAAAGATCGTTTCTCTTACCTTCTCCAGCTAAAAGAAATATCGTTTTATCATTTATAAGGATTTAATCTGCAAGATCATATACCACAGCACTCACGCTATTAGGATGTACCGTGAATATCAGGAATCTGGTAAAATATCAAATCACCGACGTCGCTGCTGCTGGAAAAAGTTCCTGCAAGAACGGGACCAACGGCGACTGAAGAGAATCGTTCAACGTGACAGAAATGCAACCCTTCCGCAAATTGCTGCAGATTTCAATGCTGGGCCATCAACAAGTGTCAGCCTGCGAACCATTCAAAGAAATATTATTGATATGGGCTTTCGGAGCCAAAGGCCCACTCAAGTACCCTTGATGACTGCACGACACAAAGCTTTACTCCTCGCCTCGGCCCATCGACACCGACATTGGACTGTTGATGACTGGGAACATGTTGCCTGGTCGGACAAGTCTCATTTCAAATTGTGTCGAGTGGATGGACGTGTATGGGTATGAATCCATGCACCCTGCATGTTAATAGGTGACTGTTCAAGCTGGAGGAGGTTCTGTAATGGTGTGAGTGGGACGTGTGGGACGGGTGCAGTTGGAGTGATATGGGACCACTGATTCGTCTACATACGACTCTGACAGGCGACACGTAAGTAAGCTTCCTGTCTGATCACCTGCTTCCATTGTTTATTCAAACGGACTTGGGCAATTCCAGCAGGACAACGCGACACCTCACAGGTCCAGAATTGATACAGAGTGGCTCCAGAAGCACTCTTCCGAGTTTAAACACTTCCGTTGGCCATCGAACTCCCCAGACATGAACATTGTTGAGCATATCTGCGATGCCTTGCAACGTGCTTTTCGTACTCTTACGTATTTATGGACAGCCCTGCAGCTTTCATGGTGTCAGTTCCCTCTAGCACTACTTCAGACATCAGTCAAGTCGTTTACACGTCGTGTTGCTCCACTTCTGTGTGCTCGCGGGGACCGTACACGATAACAGGCAGATGTACCAGTTTCTTTCGTTCTTCAGTATATTCTTCGAATAGTGACAATCTTGACGTGCATTCAGGCTCAGCGAGCTATGCTTGCTACGCGTTGGAAGGGCCGCTATTCTCTTCAACTAAAACGCAAGTTTACCACTAGGCGGAATAGATGATTAAATAGTAACTTCAGTAATTCAACATTTCATTTCAGATCTTTCGAGGCTTGTGTATATTTGTTTTCTGTTGATGAAAATATAGCCTTGTTAACTCGTCCAATAAGTTATGGTCACTCTGCATATTAATTTGCTTCAGTAAATCTATAAGCATCTCTGATTCGGCAGTGCTGCCTTAGCGTTTGCCTATTGGTGTTGCAGGTACGTCCAGTACCTGTGGGACCTGGAACTCGCGGAGACGCACTTGGGCAAAGCATGGGAGGAGTGCAGCGCGGACCTTCAGGTAAACACTCCATCCACAGCTCAGTTTACCTTAAATATAGCTGCTAATCCCGATACTGCAAACCCACTTAAACGAATTCCAATTCCTGAGTGGTTCACAAACTCCAGACTCTGTACGCCAAACAAAGGATGCACGACGCAGGAATTATCCGAACGTGATAGAACCTCGGTAGACGTGAAGTACATGTACAGACAATGAAATTATTACGATTTCACAAAAACTGAATGATTTATTGAAGAGAAAGTGCTCTACAAATTAGGAAAATCAGTAACGCCTTGGTCCATCTCTAGTCATTAAGCAAGCATATATTCGGCTTAGCACTGATTAACGATTGTTGGATGGCCTTCTGACGGGTATCCCGTATAATTCTGTCCAACTGGCGCGTTAGATCGACAAAATCCCGAGCTGGGTGATGGGCCATGTCCATAAGGCTCCAAACGTTCTCAAATGGGGCGAGACCCGGCAACCTTCTTGACAAAGGCAGGGTTTGGCAAGCATGACAACTAGCAGCAGAAACTCACGCCGTGTACTGACGCCCAGGAAAGCTTCCCATGTAAGGCGACGGAAATCCTGGACGTACTGTAGTGCGATAAGGGTGCTATTTATCAAGGCTCAGTTCGAAGCGGGACGGATTGCTGAAGACAATTCTACTCCATCCAATGGGATTTCAGGCCGAAGACGTGTCTGGAGACGTCCCAGATAGCGGTGGGATACCAACCCGACTGTCAACCGCCACACAGCCCAACAACTAGCAGTGATAGTCTGGGGTGTCATTTCATTTCATAGCAGGACCCATTTGGTTGACATCCGCGTCTCCCTTACAGCACAGCGATACAACGATATTCGACTCCCCAATTTGTTACTCTTCATTGCAATCCTAAGAATCTGAAATACATCAGTCAATACCAAGCCGAATAACAAGTGATGGTAGTGATCCCCCATGGTACTCAAGACGAGTCGATCGCTGTAGCAGAAGCAACAAAAAAAAAAGCATGCCAAATTTAAAAGAACGCAAAATCCCAAAGATAGTCAAAGTTGTGTCGAAGTTCGAAATATAGCGCGTGCTTCAATGCGAGATGCTTTTAATAATTTCCACATCGAAACTCTGTCTAGGAATCTGCCAGAAAACCTAAAGACATTCTGCTCATACATAAAGCACACCAGTGGCAAGACGCAATCAATATCTTCATCGCGTGACAACAACGGTGAAGTCAATGATGACAGTGCCGCTAAAGCAGAGTTATTAAACACGGTTTTCCGAAACTCCTACACCAAAGAAGACGAAGTAAATATTCTTGAATTCCAATCAAGAACAACTGCCAAGATGAGAAACATAGAAGTAGATATCCTCGTTGTCGCAAGGTAGCATAAATCACTTAATAAAAGCAAGGCCTCCGGTCCAGATTGTATACCAATCAGGTTCGTCTCAGAGCATGCTGATACAGTAGCTCCATATTTAGCAATTATATACAACCCCTCTCGCTCACAGAAAGATCCGTACCTAAAAACTGGAAAATTGCTCAAGTCACACCAATACCCAAAAAGGGAAGTAGGAGTAATCCGCTGAATTACAGGCCCGTATCTCTAACGTCGATTTGCAGTAGGATTTTGGAATATATACTGTGTTAGAACATTATAAATTACCTCGAACAAAACCATTTATTGACACATAGTCAGCACGGATTCAGAAAATGTCGTTCTTGTGAAACACAACTATCTCTTTATACTCATGAAGTAACGAGTGCTATCGACAGGGGATGTCAAATTGATTCCATATTTTTAGATTTCCAAAAGGCTTTCGACACCGGTCCTCACAAGCGTCTTCTAATCAAATTGTGTGCCTATGGAATATCGCCTCAGTTGTGTGACTGGATTCGTGTTTTCCTGCCAGAAAGGTCACAGTTCGTAGTAATAGACGGAAAGTCATCGAGTAAAACAGAAGTAACATCCGGCGTTCCCCAAGGAAGTGTTATAGGCCCTCTTTTGTTCCTGTTCTATATTAACGACATAGCAGACAATCTGAGTAGCCCTCTTAGATTGTTTCCATAAGATGCCGTCATTTAGCGTTTTGTAAAGTCATCAGATGGCCAAAACAAATTGAAAAATGATGTAGATTAGATATCTGTTTGGTGTAAAAAGTGGCAATTGACCCTGAATAAGGAAAACTGTGACGTTATTCACGTGAGTACTAAAAGAAATCCGCTAAATTTCTGCAACGCATCTACTAAACAGGCTGCTTACACCACGCATGTCCGCCCTATTCTGGAGTATCGCTGTGCGGTGTGGGATCCGCATCAGGTGGGGCTGACGGATGACATCGAAAAAGTTCAAAGAAGGCAGTCTTTTGTATCATCGCGAAATAGGGGAGATAGTGCCACAGACATGATACGTGAATTGGAGTGGCAATCATTGAAACAAAGACGTTTTTCGTGGCGACGGTATCTTCTCATGAAATTTCAATCACCAGTTTTCTCCTCCGATAGCGAAATCATTCTGTTGACACTTGCCTACATAGAGAGAAATGATCATTGCCATAAAATAAGAGAAATCAGTGCTCGTACAGAAAAATTTAAGTGCTCGTTTCTCCCGCGCGCCGTTCGAGTGTGGAATGGTAGAGAGACAGCTTGAATGTGGTTCATTGAACCCTCTGCCAGACACTTTATTGTGAATAGCAGAGTAATCACGTAGATGTACGAGTAGATTCAGATGTAGAAGAATAATTGCTTGTATAAGAGGCAGAGGTGGACCAAAGCGTTATTGACTTGCTCAATTAGTGAAGCTGTTTCTCTTAAATGAATCATCCAATTTTTCCAGAAATTGTAGTCTCTTGTTTGTCTGTACATGTAAACCATAGTTACCGACTTCCGGGCCATTCAGATAAGTTTTTCGTAGTGCGTTTCTTTCTTGCTTTGTCTTATAATTAGAGCGTATATGAGCGATAGTTAATGTCTCAGTGTCTATTATTTTAAGAGTAAGTCAGAAACTGTTCTTCAGGCTTTGGAAGACGTACCGTATTACAACAGTCTTGATATTGGTTGAATTAACCACATTTTCACAGAGGCGATGGATCACGTCAGGTGCAACAACTTTTGTTAGAGACAAAAATGTTCGCTGACACGTTATTGAATTTGTCGACCCTGGGACGACGAGATTAAATGGAACTAGCTGCGTCTACTAACCAGCTGCGCTGCATCTCCATAGTGGTTTGCAACAATAAAACCTTAAGGATGAATGTCTCTAAGTCGAGAAAGATATTTTACAAGAGCGGCCCATCCTTTTTGATGTTGGGCAAGTGACTGGATTATAGGCGACACACATTACATACAAATGCCACAAAGTGCCCATGTCCTGCCGCCTCTCAAGGACATAACCAATCATTTAAAGGCGCCTAATGTTTCCGGGAAGCGCCAGCGAACATTTTGTCTCTAACAGAAGTTGTTCCCCATGGCGTGCTCTATTATTCCTAGACAGTTGACGCATGGATTTTGATAGATCATTTATGGAAAGGTGAAAGGCCAAACTCATACCAATAGAACACGCTGGTGGAATCTATAACACCTTTACAATCAGTGATCTTGTGTGTGTGGATTCATCTTTTAAGTCCGGAAAGAAGTCTTCATGAAAAAATTCCTCGCCGGAAAAGTGATTAACGTTTCCCTCTACTACTCTAACTTTATTGTTTATCAGCCTCTCTTTCCTTTATACGCTCTACGGCACATCGTCTGCGTACGAGAAAGTGCCGAATCAAAGTCTCGCAACCTTAGAATATAACTTAAATGAGAAACTAATTGACCTTTCAAATATTCATATATACCCAAGAGCTATAACTCGTTAGGGAGAAATGTGTTTACATGTAGTCACAACATGTTAGTATCGAGTCAAACATTTGTTAATAGGTAGGGCGTTATCCTTCACTTACTCCTTCGAGTTAGACTCCGGCGTGTACTGTGTAACGTCTTCTAATTTGATAACGACTGTGCAATGAGGCTTCTTCGAGGCTATCCACAGAATGACATTCAGAGAAAGTTACATAACATATTCTAAATTGAAAGTTGTTGGATCTTCAATAGATCTCGTGTCAAGAGAATAGCGACTTCATCTCTTGCTGACAAAACAGTGTAACTTTGATGAACTGTAGTCGTCACACGAGAAACATATGGATGTGATGAGGGCAGTGATATTTGATTTTGCGGAATATGTAAGAAGAAGGCCTGAAGAGAATCCCTGAAGCAACAGCACGTCATCGGAACCTAGCACCGAGGAACAAAGCTCAATGATTAAGACACTAGGCTCCACGCTGTGGAAGAGTAGCTATTGAAAACCCTGTCCTCCAAACTCTACTCAGTTTTAACATAGTTTCCCGAAATCGATCAAGCCGAATGGGGGCACAGTTTCTTTTAAGGACACGGTCGACTTTATCTACCTCGTTGCCTGATACGAACTTGTGCTCCGGTTCTAGAGAGCTCGATGCCTGTTGGACATTAATTACTAATCTTTCTTGCTTCCTAGACGACAACTGGGAAAAGGTAGCTTGTCTCCCACGTATGATGATTTCAGAGAGTACAAGCGGATGGTAATGGTAGGTTTCGGGTCTGCCACAGACCACTTGGAGCCAGATTTCCAGATGTCACCAAGATTATGTACAACAGAGTGGTGTTTCTATAATGATGAACATTACTTGCATTTTTAATATAGTTCAACAAACCCTGAGTAGAAACTTCTTTGTTTTCTTACTGAGTCGCTATTCTTCGTATATGTAACTTCAGATCGACGTGGGGACGCCATTTCTTACTGTATATTGCTGGACCATGAATGAATCATTCAGTTGTATTGAAAGATCTTGCTTTATTTGCTATTGATTTTGGCGTTACAATGCATGATCTTCAGGCAATCCTCTGATAAACCAGGTACTCATGCGAATAACAATTGACCCCTATAACACACCTCGATTGGACTGTACCATCTGTCGGGGTGTATCATGGCGATTACCATGCTTACAACATCATTTTTTCTAGTAATTTGGCCACAAGAATTTCTTGTTGTGATCCAGCTACATACTGCTTCTGAACTATTCAGCGGTGACCATAATAGTACACTGTAGTTATGGTAGGCTATCGAAAGGTATAGTTAAATACATTTTCTGTTGAAGTTCAGAGACTGTCAAACTGAGATTTAACACAGAAACGACGTGAGGGAGAGGCTACACAATGTTAGCTATCTCAGAATTTAATTTACACTTATTTCATGCCCTACTTCTGCACGCGGATAAGGGGTGTGCTGCCAGGGGTGAGTAGTTGGACGTATTCGGTGCAGGCCCTGCTGATTACCGGGATCGGAGATTAAGAAGAAACGATATCGTAAAATGCATATTTTCAGTATGGCTGAAGAGAAATGAGCTGTAGCCTCGTGTCGCCCACGGCCTAAAAAAACAGCAAGTGTGTACAGAGTACTGCACGCGTGAAATCTGAGGCCCGGCCTACCTCGGCACTACTTGATACGTCTCGACCGTACTCGGTCCTTCTCGGAACTGCTCGGTACAGCGCGACGTTCCATTTAGCAGTGCGATGCGACATTGTTTTTCTTGCGGAATTTGATGCCGCATTTTCTGGTGGGCACAACTTTTTACAGTTCGGCAGAATCTTGGTATCAGTGCTGTTTTGCCGGACGGGGTAGCCGCGTGACTAGGGCGCCTTGTCACGGTCCATGCGGCTCCCCCCCCCCCCCCCCCCCTCGTCGGAGGGTCGGAGGCTCGAGTCCTCCCTCGGACATGGGTGTGTGTGTTGTCCATAGCGTAAGTTTAAGTAGTGTGTAGGCTTAGGGACCGATGACCTCTGCAGTTTGGTCCCATAAGACCTTACCACAAATTTTCAACTTTTTCAGCGCTGTTTATCCTTCCCTATTTGTTGATGGTATAACGTAATTTTGCAGGTCCAGTGACTATTTACACAAAAAGTAAGAGTCTAGGGACCTGTCGTCACAATTATAATTCTCTGTATGCAACATTCAGTCGCATAATCGAAGCTTATCGCAAACTTGCCGTGGAATTGCATAACGAAACCATGCAGAAAGATGTTAAATATTTGGTTGATAACTAAAGAGCAAAATATTACAATGATCGACAGACAGTTCGTACGGGATTCATTGTTTTGTACATCAAGAAGCACTTTGTGCTAAATTTGGAGGCATGAAGCACGTAAGAGAATTGGTGATAGGAATAAATTTTGAATATATATGCATTATTATACAGTCAATTGCAACAGTTTTTGATGGAAATGAATGAAAAGTATGGAGGCGTTACACATTACCGCAAAATACATTGATAAGTCAAGGGGCATTCCTGGAACGATATTTAGAATTAAGACCTGCATTTGTTGAATTTCGACGGGGATTGATCAATATAACGTCTGGAACAGGTGGGAGACCTCGCATTTAAAGTGGACGTTACTGTTCACCGCCCACTGTAAGACGTATGGTGAGAGATAAGTTATTTCTGATGCATGGCAAGCTAACTGGTGTAAATAGGCGAAATTCTCTGCGTCTGTCTGTATGCCGATGGATTGCACCAGGTATAATTTTTATTAGATCTTCAGCAAGTCAAAAATAATTAAATAATACTTAAAATTGTGGAAAGCTCCAGTTTCCCCCTCTCCCTCTTCCATCTCAGACAGCATGGCATAGTAGTGGGGGAAGTGTGCACTCAGGTGACAGAACTCCACACAAATGAAAGGGCTCTGCACGTGTGCAGAATTCTTGTCCTTACCTGACTTAGACATTCAGCATGTGATTTGCACTGGGCTATAAAGTAATCAGATGTGGGAAAATAGACTTTCGAGACTTCTTAGAGACTTTATACAATACTGGCCATTAAAATTGCTACACCACGAAGATGGCGTGCTACAGACGCGAAATTTAACCGACAGGAAGAAGATGCTGTGATATGCAAATCATTAGCTTTTCAGAGCATTGCACAAGGTCGGCGCCGGTGGTGACACCTACTACGTGCTGACATGAGGAAAGTTTCCAACCAATTTCTCATACACAAACAGCAGTTGACAGGCGTTGCCTGGTGAAACGTTGTTGTGATGCCTCGTGCAAGGAGGAAAAATGCGTACCATCACGTTTCCGACTTTGATAAAGGTCGGGTTGTAGCCTATCGCGATTGCGGTTTATCGTATCGCGACATTGCTGCTCGCGTTGGTCGAGATCCAATCACTGTTAGCAGAATATGGAATAGGAACGCCGTGCTGGATCCCAACGGCCTCGTATCACTAGCAGTCGAGATGAAAGGCATCTTATCCGCATGCCTGTAACGGATCGTGCAGCCACGTCTCTATCCCTGAGTCAACAGATGGAGACGTTTGCAAGACAACCATCTGCGCGATCAGTTCGACGACGTTTGCAGCAGCATGGACTATCAGCTCGGAGACCATGGCTGCGGTTACCCTTGATGCTGCATCACAGACAGGAGCGCCTGCGATAGTGTACTCAACGACGAACCTGGGTGCACCAATGGCAAATCGTCATTTTTTCTGATGAATCCAGATTCTGTTTACAGCATCATGATGGTCGCATCCGTGTTTGGCGACATCGCTGTGAACGCATGTTGGAAGCGTGTATTCGTCATCGCCATACTGGCGTATCACCCGGCCTGATGGTATGGGGTGCCATTGGTTACACATCTCGGTCACCTCTTGTTCGCATTGACGGCACTTTGAACAGTGGACGTTACATTTCATATGCGTTACGACCCGTGGCTCTACCCTTCATTCGATCCCTGCGAAGCCCTACATTTCAGCAGGATAATGCACGACCGCATGCTACAGTTCCTGTGCAGGCCTTTCTGGATACAGAAAATGTTCGACTGCTATCCTGGCCAGCACATTCTCGAGATCTCTCACTAATTGAAAACGTCTGGTCAATTGTGGCCGAGCAACTGTCTCGTCACAATACGCCAGTCACTACTCTTGATGAATTGTGGTATCGTGTTGAAGCTGCATGGGCAGCTGTACCTGTACACGCCATCCAAGCTCTGTTTGACTCAATGCCCAGGCGTATCAAGGCCGTTATTACGGCCAGAGGTGGTTGTTCTGGGTATTGATTTCTCAGGATCTATGCACACAAATTGCGTGAAAATGTAATCACATGTCAGTTCTAGTATAATATATTTGTCCAGTGAATACCCATTTATCATCTGCATTTCTTCTTGGTGTAGCAATTTTAATGGCCAGTAGTGTAGTTCTGGTGTTGTAGAAGTCCAGCTGACGCTGTGCAATAGTTAGGATGGATTGTATTAATGTTTTATAGGTGTAATGGACTGTGGAGAGATGCAATAATGATATACATCGGTCTGATGCAGCTTTCTTTAGGATAGGCAGAAGGTGAGGGTTCTGTCAAGGGTTCGTCCTGTGTGTTACACTTTATTAATTTATTTACTTCTTCGGCTTTTACAAAGGCTTTCATCACATAATGTATTAACTAAAATATTCTAATACCTCTATACTGAGTTACATAGATCACACTGATGCACTTCAAGCACATGTAAATTATTCATTTCTTGGATTTCCCCGCACTCATACTCAAGGTTGTCCGACAGGCACCAATTCATCAGTGTCTTGCACATACCAACACTTGTCCTGATGCGGTGCAAAGTTGTCCAGAGATTCCTCGGGAGGTTGAATCCATCCATCTTCTTGTTGGGGTCGTCCACCAAGTATAGGTTCATATGCCGACTTGCAGCCCGTAGCTATCTTCGAGTCGCAGCCTTACTGTTCTTAGGCGATATTCCATAAGGATGATCTGGATTTAAATCTATTTAGAAGCGCTAGATCTTGCTGTATAGGGAGTTCTGAGTTCTCTAGGATTTTTCTGCATGATTTTGTGGCTAATTGTGATTGCTTAGTTTGAGGGGACTCTATGTTTGCTAGGACGGGGAGCCAGGCACATGGGTGGCCCGGCGTGTTCCAGAGATTATCCACATCGTCTGGTTTTGTTGGATGTCCACTTTAGATAGGTGTGCGTTTCTCATTCAAACTGGCGATCAGTATTCAGTCACATTCCACAACCCCATATCGTTACAGATAGTTGCAATAGGATAGCGTTACGGGACTTTAGTTTCCCTTTTGTATCTTCTAGATGTCAGCTATACGTTAGAATGCGACCTAATTTCGCTCTCATGTATTTAGGCTCATCCCCATGCCTAATGCTTTGACCGTTGATAGAAAGTTGTGTTTTTCAATCTGAGTCTCTGTTGTTAAGGTGCATTATGGTGCTGGTCGTTTTGATAGAATTTGAATGCAGATGCCACTTGGAGTGGTCGGTGCTCAGTACTGCCAGGTCTGCATTCAATATTTTGTCGAGGTTGTTAAAATTTTTACTGTGATATGAGATGGCCAGGTTTCCACATACTCCGCACGTGTCAGTGATAAAAAAATGTCTCTCACAAAATTTCGTCTGACGAGTATATCTGGCAGAAAAAGAACGTTAAAGAGTGGCAGTCTGGAAACACGGTAACAACACGTGCGGTAACTACCTCTGACAGCAAATTTGAGTATTGCTGCACAGTTGGCTCCATGGATAGAGTTTTGGGTTAGCATGCAGGAGGTCAAGGGTTCAATTCTGAGTTGGGGTGCATTTTTTTTATTTGCTAATTTCATTCTCTCATTTCATACTGTAATATACATCGTTTCTTATGTCACATGTACCCTAAATTTACAATATTTTGTAACGCTGAACACAACGAATGGTTCAAATGGCTCTGCGCACTATGGGACTTAACATCTATGTTCATCAGTCCCCTAGAACTTAGAACTACTTAAACCTAACTAACCTATGGACATCACACAACACCCAGTCATCACGAGGCAGAGAAAATCCCTGACCCCGCCGGGAATCGAACCCGGGAACCCGGGCGCGGGAAGCGAGAACGCTACCGCACGACCACGAGCTGCGGACACTGAACACAACAAATACGTGGCTAGACAAACAAGAAATAGACAGTTGAAACAGTTAATGGGACCATGGTGATAACACATACAAATAGTAACCGAGTTTGGACATTATTCTAAAGCACGTTGCTAGTCGTACTGGTAATTTAAGGTCCTAACGAAACGTAATGGACCTGAACGAGGCAAGGATAATATTTGGTACTAATCTATGTGACCATTAGAGGAAGGTACGAAGAAAACAGGTTTCGCTTCTAGTAGAGGAAGTGGTGCAAATTAATTCAGGCCCACGACATGAAAAGGGCATCTTTCAGAGCTGTCCAATGTTCCATTTCTACGATTGTCGCATGTAAGTGCAAATGTTTTCCAGAGGACGTGCTGCAATCGCTGTTGACGATTAAGATGTCAGATACCGTACCGACTACATTTACTAAATAAAAAACATATTTTTGAACCGAGGATCGAACCCTCGACCTTCTGCATGCTAACCCAAAACTCTATCCACTGCGCCAACTCTATAGCACAACCTTACGTGTTGACAGAGCTAGTTGCTATACATGTGGTTACAGTGTTGCCACATTTCCATTCTTTAACGTCCTTTTTCTGCCGGATGTACTCGCCGGACGAAATTTTGCGACAGACATTTTTTTTTTTTTATCGCTGTCATGTGAGGAGTCGTGCTGCGAAGCCTGAGTGCGCGAATTTCGCTTCATCCTTTATAGACTGAAAAGAACGGACGCTAATGTATTAATGATTGGTATGAAATGGCTATAAGTAATGAGATAAATACCATGGTGATGGAGCAGCGAGGGACGCAATTTGTGGGAATTTATGTACAGATTTGCGATCTATCTCTCCACAGGGATCATAACAGCGGCTTGCAAACGACAAAGCAAACAATCACATTTGCTGTTTATAGCTTGATAGCTCACACGAATTCATAGATGGGCACTGCTCGTGCGAAGATAGCCCGTGTCTTCAGGGCCTCGAGCGCGGAGGGTCCTAGTCTGTCGCCAGCTGTGGAGAAACAACTCGAGAGCGAAGGTAAGTGTGGCGATGATGAGTCCGAAGAGCAGCGCCTTGAAGGCAGACTTGAGGTGCAGCAGCTGCAGGGGCTGGGGGTAGCTGCCGGGCCGGCAGCGCCTGCTGGTCCGCAGCCCCTCCTCGTACT
The DNA here is from genome assembly GCF_023864345.2 of Schistocerca serialis cubense. Taxonomy (NCBI): domain Eukaryota; kingdom Metazoa; phylum Arthropoda; class Insecta; order Orthoptera; family Acrididae; genus Schistocerca; species Schistocerca serialis. The sequence goes on from NC_064639.1 coordinate 433,571,894, forward strand.
CCATGTCGGACGACCACTTCGGTACCTGCGCAACCGCACACTGCGCTGACAACACTCTTAAAAAACGTAGGCTTCGCGCTCGTCGTCGATGAAGTTAAAAGTTCTCAGGTTTTCGTATCGCATTGTTCCATCCAGAATTTTGGGTCTGGTGCTTCGGTCTTCTTGCTGACACCTTCTTCTGGGAACTGACTGCATACTGTGGCGCACTGTCAGATTTTCAGCATTTATCACCGTGAATATTCGTGGCTGTATACTCAACTACGTTTCCGTTCTTGGAGGAAGCTTTACCGGTGTATTACTGGCTGGAGTGGCGGGACGTGAGGGGCACCCTGTTTGTGTTTATGGATTACACGGGGTGTTAGGAAATTCCTGTATTCCCGTTACAAACTACTAGGACTAGGACGGGAGTGTACATAATATTTTGAATAGTAACCAATATCCAGAAATTTCATCTCCACTGGTGTGAAACACATCTCCTGTATTGAACAAGTGCTCGTAGCTCTTAAGGTATGCATTTTAGAGCCCATGTTCACTAGAAAGTTTTTTCTTGTTTTGGCGCATACTTCCACCTCTGAAAGTTGCCTACGCTACGATCTTAGCGACAACAGTACCGATACATGTCTTCCACTGACAGAGGTATCAGAACAGTTTTCGTTTATAACTTTAAACTCGTTCATTTCTAGAATAGGGACCCTTACCTCAATTTGATGCATTCATCTTTCTCCATCATCCTTGAAAGTTTGTACCATCATCACGGAATCACCCTGAATATACATGCGGCGGCGCCTGTAACTTCGACGCCCTCTAGCATCGCTGGATCACCTTTCTGGACATGGGTTCCTATTCAAAATATTAAGTACTCACTCCCATCTACGAGTCTTAAAAGTTTCTAACGGGGATTTCCGAACACCCTGTATTGGCCCGCGCACTGACGACCGGTAGCAAACTCACTGGCAGAATAAAGCCTTCGTCACGATAAAAATTCTTCGGGCGTATAACAATCTCGACTGCCTCTCTGACTTTTCATTTGCATTGCTACGGTGATTTTGCTAAAAAGCTAATTTAAGCAAACTCTTTATCCTTACTACAGGTTTCGTTTTGTTCAGCTACGCCTGACATGCCGGGCTGCCTGGATCCAACGTGCCGTCACTGCCGTATTAAACGTCCATTAACTGCCAGATCCATTTGCCAGTGTATACTTTATCACACTTTTAACATAGTGAAACATCCGCCCATTTTATAGGCTTTGCTAACGAAAATGTTTTAGCAAAAACACCATACAATGCAAACGAAAACTCAGAGAGATGGTGGAGGTTACGGAGCACCTTAAGAAATCGTGACGACGGATTTAGGCTTCCGAGGCTTAGTGATCGTCGCAGCTACGAGGGCGTCACAGGCGTACGCAAACAAGGCGCCGATCATGGTGCGCCCTCCAGCCAGCAGTACACTGGTGAACACTTCCTCCAATCATGAAAACCCCACTGAACAGCCGCGCATGAACATTTACAGCGTTAAACGCAGGAAACAGTGTCCTAACATTTGTGAAATGCAGATAGTGTGCCCACCTGCTGTCTAAACCCTTTACCGTAATCCTCACCTGCAGATCCCTCAGCCACCCCACTCGAACTTATGCATTACCTGGATCTCCGCCTCCCCTAAATTCTGTAAGTCCCTAGAAATCCTGGAAAGACATGCACTCCGACTCGCCTTCTGTATCCGCCTAACATCCCCAACTCGCATCCTGTAACAACGCTTCCACTTCCAGTAGATTTTCCACTTCTTGGAACTCATTCGGACCCCATATATTAAACGCCAAACCTAGGCATGGCTCCCAATATCCTACCCAATAATCACCAGTCGAAGTATCCTGCTGCAGCACTAGATCCATATCACATCCTCCATCTACCTCTATATCTTATACACCCTCTTCCAGGAAACCTTAACCCACTCCCACTACCCAATAATAAAATCCTTCCAGAGATATACCATTATCTCCAGCTCTAGTCACAATACTTCGCCTCACACCATTCATCCACCCTCCTCCCTCTTTCTACTTCCAACTCGATGATTTGTAGACGCTGTCTGAAGTTCCACAGCATCCCGTAGGTATTTCATCATCCCACGACCCCCATCATGGTTATAAACATTTCAATGCAATATCAGCATAGCCATTGTACCACATTAATATTATATTTTCGTCAGTGATTATATATCAAATATACACACATCAAAAAAAGTATTGCATCTCCCCGATTCCCAGAACTCCTGAAGACAGACGTTGGTGTGAGTATTGTATAATAGACACAGTCCCTATGACTGTTCAGATATGTCACTAAACCCGCCCAAAGATGTAAATAACCATCAATGAGCAGCGCCTATTAGACGGAGGAGGTCCGACAGCCGATCAGTTCCAGTCATTCCACCAGGAATGAAGTACACGGCTCGTGTTGTCTGTAGTTCAACCATGCCTAGATGGTGAATACTGCGGTTAGATCGCGTTCGTATTGTTACTTTGTGCCAGGAAGGGCGCTCAACAAGGGAAGTGTCCACACGTATCGGAGGGAACCAAAGCGATGTTGTTCGGACATGGAGGAGATTCAGAGAGACAGGAACTGTCGGTGACATACCTCGCTCATGCCCACCCAAGGGCTACTACTGCAGTGGATGACCGCTACCTACGGATTATGGCTCGGAGAAACCCTGACAGCAACGCGACCATGTTGAATAATCCATTATGCCCAACTCCGACGGCCGTGGCGAGGTCCATCTTGGCAACCGCGATACCATGCAGCACGGTACAGATGGGCCAAACAACATGCCGAATGGACCGCTCATGACTGGCATCACGTTCTCTTCACCGATGAGTGTCGCATATGTCTTCAACCACACAATCGCCGGAGACGTGTTTGGAGGCAACTCGATCAGGCTGAACGCCTTAGACACACTGTCCAGCGAGTGCAGCAAGGTGGGGGTTCCCTGCTGTTTTGGGGTGGCATTACGTGGGGCCGCTGGTGATCATGGAAGGCGCCTAAACGGCTGTACTATACGTAAATGCCATCCTCCAACCGACAGTTCAACCATATCGGCAGTATACTGGCTAGGCATTCGTCTTCATGGACGAAGATGCGCGCCCCTATCGCGCAAATCTTGTGTCTGACTTCCCTCAGGATAACGACATCGCTCGACTAGAGTGGCCAGTATGTTCTCCAGACATGAACCCTATCGCACATGCCTGAGATAGATTGAAAAAGGCTATTTATAGACGACGTGATCCATCAACCACTGTGAGGGATCTACGCCGAATCGCCGTTGAGGAGTGGGACAATCAGGACCAACAGTGCCTTGATGAACTTGTGGATAGTATGCCACGACGAATACAGGCATGCATCAATGCCAAGAGAACGTGCTACTGGGTATTAGAGGTATCGGTGTGTACAGCAATCTGGACCGCCACCTCTGATGATCTCGCTGTATGGTGGTAAAACATGCAATGTGTGGTTTTCATGAGCAATATAAAGGGCGGAAATGATGTTAATGTCGGAAATGATGTTTATGTTGATCTCTATTCCAGTTTTCTGTACAGGTTGCGCAACTCTCGGGTCGAGGTGATAAAAAACATTTTTTGACGTGTGTACTATAAAATCATTCAAAAACTTTAAAACTCGTAAAAATTTTAAATTAATATGGTTTTTTGATAACGTTATTTATTGTAATCTGTTTTTATGTATTGAAACCTTCTTTAAAGTGGGTATAGCCTTTGGCAGATGTGCAGTTTTTTCCGTTGCCTGCCCCTTCATGAGGAACTGGAATAACAATGTGCAGCCACTTACGAGGAGAAGGTCACAGCAAGAATGTTGAAACCCTGGATCCGAAGACTCTGAGCGGAACAACGCTGTACCAAACCCACGACCTTTTACCTTAATTGCAGCACTCTGACTTACAGAAGTGAGCAAACAGCTTTCTGCCATTTTAAGTAAATTTTAGGAGACACTAGTCTCCAAAAGTTAAACGTATACGAGATAGGAGAGCAATTGTTCTGGAAAGGAGTTAGAACACTTACAGAACTAGATAAAGCTTTTTAACAATTTCCCTGAATACGATGCAGAATTATACGCCATCTTCACGACAGTGGAGCAGATGAGATTTGTTTAGACTGCAGTACTCCTCTGCTGCGACTCCCTGAGAGCGCTTCACTCCAGCAGATGAAAAGTAAACTGGAATATCCAGGACACACTTCTCCATCTACAAACACTAGGTAGGAGGTGTACGTCTGCTGCAGTCCGCAAGCTATCCTCTCATAATTGTTAACCAAAAAAATGATGTAGACTAACCACTTTGGAGTTTGGAGTACAGGAGAGAGGTTTCGCTGCATTGAAGTATCGAGTTGCACGTGACGTGCGAATGACATTTTGCTTAGAGTGAAAGAAAAGAATCCTCGTTCAGTGGTTCGCAAACTGGGCTCGGATTCGGGAGGCCGACGGTTCAGATCGCCATCCGGCCATCCTGAGCTAGGTTCCGTGATTTTCCTGAATCTATTAAGGCAAATTCCGGGTTGGTACCTTTGAAAGAACACGGTCGATTTCGTTTCCCATCCTTCCTTAGTCCGACATCGTTGTCAAAGGGGCGTTAAACATTAATCTTTCTTGTTGACTCCCTTCACAGGTATACAGCCAGATTTCACCGTCCTGAGGACGGGATATTTCGACGGTGCAACTGGTCACCATCTTCATGTGAGATTGCAGGTACAAAATCACACCGGAACTGAGGAAACATCAGATACGGCGGCTCCTTCATACCTTCGGGAAGAGGCCGTTGCGCGTGTGCAAGGAGCGAAAGGACTACCCTAAAAAAAGCGTTGAATCACAAATTAATATACAGCCCGTCGAAAACCAGACCGTTGTTCTTTTATATCTGATAAAACAGGACTCCACATCTTGCTTAAAGGGAAACCTTTATTTTTAGTAAAAATGTCATCGGATAATCGTATTTTGATGGATTTCTTAAGTACACTAATGGGAAGCCGGAACAATAATTTTCGTCTCTTTAAATGACATATTACGTCCTTGATTGAGACAATGTTCAGCGACGGCAGATTTTGCGGACTTGAACAAACGTGTGTGACGTTGATGTTCCACATATCGGTCTTGAACCATACGATAGTCTTTCCAATATAAACATTTCCGTAATGACAGGAAATTTTATTTACACCAGGCTTCCCCAATCCCAAATCATCTTTAACATATCCAAGAAGGGCTCTAGTTTTGGCCAAAGGCAAAAGGATACGTTTAATATCCTATTTTCTGAGGGTTCTTAAAATTTTCGAAGAAATACTCCCCGCAAAGGGAAAAAAAGCAACTGACCTACAAGTGTCCATTGTTGGTTCGCATGCTAGTCCAAACTGAAAAGCACAAACAATTTAATGATCAGTACGTCTATTTTGTCCGATAACAACCTTAAGATAATCCTGTTCCTGAGTGAATCTTTCCATGGAAGATTTTGAAGATACCGCACTCAGGACTTGTTCTCTCTTAAGCCCACATGTTTCTTGAGAGATGTGGATGATATTTTTATCGTTTGGCCATATAGAATGGAAGCTGATCTTCAGTTTTTGGACCATTTTAACTGCATTCATACATCCATCAAATTTTCAATGGAAATTGAAGAAGATGGAAAGTTGTCTTGTTTGGCTGTTTTAGCACACAAAAATGAAAATGGGGCTTTACGACACAGTGTATGGCGTAAACCTATGCATTCGGACGCCTACTTTCATGCTACTAGTTGTCACCTACCGCACCAACGCACTGGAGTTCTACGTACGCTCGTCAAGAGAGTTTACGCTATTTCGGATTCTCATAATTTGACGCAGGAACTGGATTATCTTAAGGTTGTTTTCAGACAAAATGGATGTACTGACCGTCAAATTGTTCATGTTTTTCAGTTTGGACTACAGTTTGTGGGTAATATTTCTTCGAAAATTTCAAGAATGGTTATCGCCGGCTGCATATTAATTTGTCATTCATCGCTTTTTTTAGTTTGTACCGCAGGTGATGCTGATATTCTTCGCTTCGCAGAAGGCAGCCCTTTCGCTTCTCGCGCATGCGCAGCGGCCTGTTCCCGGGTATAAAGGAGCCGCCGTATCTGATGCTTCCTCAGTTTCAAAGTGACCGTGCACCTGCAATCTCACCTGAAGATGGCGGACAGTTGTACCTTCGACACAACGCGTCATCAGGACGATGAAATCCGGCTGCATACGCGTGAAGAGCATCAACATTAGCTACACAGGGAAAATCTACCTGATCACTAATCTTCCTTCGCAGAAAAGAAATGTCCTTACCAGGCCAGCGGATGTTGTTCGGTGTATGATGGCGTTGATGGGCTCTCGCAGCGGGTGGTCCTTGGTTACGTAGATGGTGGCGCTCAAGGGTAAGAAGTTGGCGCTGGAGATGTGGATTTGGGAGCAGTATTGGTCGCTCTCGTAGAAGCTGGCGACACGGCGTGACGTCAGCACGGCGTAGTCTTCGGCCACCACCCTCTCGAGCAGCTGCGGTGTCGATGAAGAGATGCTGCACCGACTGAGTACGTTCCACAGGCGCGGGTCGTCGGCCTCCACGATGAGGGACTCCATGACCGACTGGAAGGCGAAACCGCGCGCACTCGCCAGCACCTCGTCCAAGGTGTCCACCTGGAGAATTCCACTGATTGGCCCACATTTCTGGCACAGTCTTCACGAAGACATGCCCCAGACCATAACGTTCTGCCCACAGTATTATTATTATTTATTACTACGAGAGAGAACTGGAAAGTAGCGCACAATAATTTTTTTCCCCTGGTATTGCAACTGGAATGTTGCAATTTCACGACGATATTATTTTAAATTTGCGCTACAGAGGGTATTTTATTTTCACATACAGCTACAGCTAAGGAAGCCTGAACTACGAAACAAACATGGCGTGCATATTACAGACGTCAACTTGTGAAGAGCAGTGACGTGCAGTTCGATCTTTATAGGCCAAAGCGCGTAAACTGAGTAATATTCACAGAGACATGAGTGGCGTATATAAAGGAGGACTGTGTGGGTCATAGCAGTGTCTCCAGATGGTGTCTATTCTTCAGGAGGGCCTTGTGAACCTTAGTGATTCGGCACACTCCGGGCGGCCACTAACAGCTTCGACCTCACAGACTATCGGAGCCTTTGAGGCAGCATTTTTGGACGACCGGCGTATACAACTGCGAACCTTACTGCAACCCTTCAACTGTTCCTTGGATGGGATGTGTGATATTGTTCGTAACAAGTTGAAATTCGTAAGGTTAGTGCTCGCTGAGTGACTGAGAACCTGTCAGAAAACCACAAGGACCAGAGAATGATGACAAGCATGGATGACTTAACGCTTAGAAGGAAGGGCATCACTTTCTGAAAGGCATCGTCACTGGTAATGAATCGTGGGCGTACCACTACGCGCCTGAAACCAAGCAACTCTCTATGAAGTGGAAACATGCTGATTTCTCAGTACGAAAAAAATTCGGAGTGACTCAGTCTGCTAGGAAAGTGCTTGTGACAGTGTTCATCTACATCTACATCCACGTCTACATCCACATAGACACTCAGCAAGCCACCGTAAGGTGCTTTGCGGAGGGTACCGTGTACCACTGCTTGTCCCCTCCTGTTCCACTCGCAAACAGAGCGAGGGAAAAACGACTCTCTGTACGCCTCCGTATGAGCCCTAATTTCTCGTATCTTCGTGGTCCTTACGCGCGATGTATGTTGGGGGGAACAGAATCGTTCAGTAGTCAGTTTCAAATGCCGGTCCTCTAAATTTTCTCAATAGTGTTTCCCGAAAAGAACGCCGCCTTCCCTCCAGGGATTCTCATTTGAGTTACCGAAGCATCTGCATAACAGTTAAGTTATTGGTGGAGTAAACGGGACCACTGTGAATGCTACAGCCTATATTAAGACTTTGGTTAAGTTGCCTCGTCCCCCTCACGACAATCGCCACAACTTTACTGCTGACGGTGTCAAACTTCTTGACAGTGCTCGCACCCATTTTGTTGTCCCTGTTCGCAAGAAAATCGCCAGATTTGCGTGTGGCTTTCATCTTTCTGGTCCTGTGAAGAAATTCGTGCCGGCCAACGCTTTTCGACAGGTGCAGAAGTGAAATCAATAGTCCGTAGATGGCAATACTCTATCCAAAAGGACTTCTAGGAATGAAAGATATTCAAATTGGTACGACGATGGGAGAAATGTGTTGATAACGTTGGTTACTGTGTAGAAAACTAGGTGAGCGATATAAGTTCATTTTTGACTTTTTTGTTTTGTTACCTGCTAAACTTTTTGTTAGTAAAATTATTGTGCGTTACTTTCCGATCTTCCTTCGTACTCCCCAAGCAATAGTCGAGAAATGTTTAATCATCACGCCCATGATCATTAGTCTCAAGAAGTACAAAATGTAGTTTAAGATCACACTGTCTTGCCAACTAGTTATAGTCCAACTGCGCCGTATCACACATATTCAAGCCTCTTCTGATAAAGTCTTCACGAAGATGTTCCCTAGGCCGTAACACTGTCCCTATCTATTTTTTCCGAACTGTAAGTAGGAAAAGTTTTATCTTCCAACGTAGTCCGTCACGCCGATTATCATCCGTTCTATGAAACAGAAAATTTTGTATAAGAATGCTATCCGTTGCTAACTACTTACTGCAGTGGTCGTTAAACTGCGCCCGATGGTCGTATGCAGACCAGTCAAGTATTCATGCGCCCCGCATTTCACAGTCGTATTGTATAATAATATTCGTCAACCAAACAACCTGTAGAATCAAGAAAAGCCAACCAACGTTAAGAGCTTCTTAAGAATGTAGGTTGCTGCTCAGTAACAAACAAAAATACCTATAGAGTGTAATCTTAGCCGCCCACATATCACTATTAAATGATGATTTATTATGAGACAGTGACATTTAAAGATGTGCTTAATTTTGCCATTTGTGAATTCGGTTGTGAACTAAGCAAAGTTGGCTACTTACCTCAGGGAAAGATGGGTAAACAGCGCGGCCACTGCGGGATAAGAGGATATAAGATAGAGGAATGTTTTATTGTTTGTCGTCCAGTGCTGACAACTCACGGGCGTGCGCGACTGGTACCGGTCAGCTATTATCGTATAAATTTTTACACAGAAATAATGTGGATTTGTGAATGCGCATTACAAAGGCGGTCGCCTTCAAATACGATACTTATTGTGGCAAAGAATATGAAAGTAAATTATGGTTGTTGTAATACAAAGTAATGAACAGAAGAAAAATCACACTGAAAATATTTAGTAAACATTTTCTGTAGTGTCCCACACTGCATAATGCATTTAAATATAGGTACAATGTACACAATTTTATCTTCGCTGAACATTTACTTATTGGTGATCATTCTCCGAGGAATTTGGAGGATATCGTAATTCCACGCAAAGAGGTAAAAGGGTGGATATTAGATTTATGGGAACAACTTGAAATTTTTCAAACACTTAAGGAGCAAAGGCGGCAATAGTTTAAGCGATCAACTCCAGCTTTCAAGTAGACTTTCCCTAAAGGCTTTAAGCCGCTACTTCTGGCCGCATAGCGAAGTTAATCTCTCGCTATTGGCCTCTGCGTTATGTTTGTTTTCCTTTGAATTCTATTTCCATTTATAAACCCTACTTCAATTTTATAATTTCGTATAGCATAATTTTCCATTCGTAACTACTTTCTCTACTTTATTATTTCTTTTTAATCTGCTTACATCTTTTTTAAGTAGCTTGCTCTTTTAGGTTATGCACGTTCTGCTCAATGTGATTTTACGTAGTTTTTTTTCCCACGCTGTATATCTGTTTTGTATGCGCCAGCCCAATAGCTACATGAAGCACGATGTATCTGATGTCACAACATTGTTTTCGTCTTTCCTCATTGGTAATGGTGACTGGACGAACTCAGTCTCTCATAATTGCTAGAAAAGCTAAAATGAGAATTTTAATGGGGCAAAATTTAGGTGGCCGACAGAGGACCTACTTGATTAAGAAGTAGCTGCTCCGGTCTCGAAAACTGACAATGCCCGGAAGAGCGGTGTGCTGACCACATGCCCCTCCATATCCGCATCCAGTGACGCCTATCGCCTGAGGTTGACAAGGCGGTCGGTCGGTACTGTTTGGCCTTTCGGGACCTGTTCGGGCCGAGATTAAAATATTACGTCTATGTAAGACTTTTTGCTTATTATTGAGCAGGGAACAGGAAAGTTACGTTATTAAGAAGCTCTTGATGTTAGTTTGACTTTCTGGATTCGAATGTTGCTAAGATACATATTATGTTAAACTACGGCTAACGACCACGTCTCACTTCAATTGACTGTCCAGGTCGACTTCATGAATCGACTTTTACCTTCTCGTCGCTGATAACTGGTTTTGTCGCTGTTGACATCGAGATTCCAGTCACAATCACCATCACTCTTGCTGCAGTGAGACATTGTATGAAAGAGATTTGATACTTTTCGCAGTAAAGAGCATTTGTTGTTAATAATGTCTCATTGCCATGGAAAAATTAGTAGCAACGGCCTACAGTTATTGACATCCATAGCGTTCCTGGGTCCTGGTATGTAGTCATCTTCCTTACAATTAAGCCCTGCTGATGTTATCCCCCAAAAGGGCAAACATGTGACAGTTTAACACAAATCACAAAGTTTATTTTAATTTGCATTACGTTTAAAAGATCCGTGGATAGCGTACATTAAAATCTGGAGACTTATGAAACCTCAAAATAAATATACTCATAACGCTGTGAGCGTTTATGTCCTTGAAAACAGGATTGCTTTCAGCCTTCCTGACCATTGACTCTTTCACTCATTCCCTGAGAATATATTCAGGCGTTTATTTTTTTGTCCTATAGCAAATGATGTAAACTGTATATGTTCCATTTCTACCATGATTTTAATAAAACATTTCATTAAAAATTTTAGGTATAAGTCACCCGTAGACGGGCGGGTCCCGCAGTGTAAATCCGAGTGTATCTTCAGCACGTACCTGTTTCTCGTAGCCAGGGTCGATGAGCATTCCCACGAAGACGCATCTGTAAACGGATCCCATTATGAAGCAACCCAACAGCCACGCACCATAGAACCGACGGAGGCGCCGAGGTGGTGCCATCGGCACGTGCATCATCACCGCCCACGTCGTCATCAAACTGCGGACACGTTAGGCGTCACAGTTCATAAGTCGTTGCTACTCTTCAGTCGCTCTTTTGTGAGGTCTGTGATACAGGCTGTTTCTGTGTGTACAGTAAGAGGTCACTTCTCTTTTCTTTCATTTTCTTTCTGATTCGCTATATGGTCCTCGTAATAATACTGCGCGTAACTAGTAGTTTCCTAAATTCGATACGTAAAAGCAGGCTGTTTGACTGTCTACGGGAATTGTGTGTGTCTCAATGGCGAGAAGTCATATACGTATTGTGGAATATTATATGGCTATCATCGGTTCAGGAAACGGCATCAAAGTTGAGACTGCGTTTGTAACAGATGCAGTCGTTACAACAATCATAACGAATAAAGCAACTAGCTCTTAAATTCTTTCAATATGTTCTCTTCATTCGATGTGGTGGGTAGGATATCTCGTATTATAGTTACACATGGATCTCGCAGGCAATCTCTTTACATGATGCTATACACTTCTCACAAATGTCCCTAAAAATCGAATGTACAGGGTGTTTCAAAAATGACCGGTATATTTGAAACGGCAATAAAAACTAAACGAGCAGCGATAGAAATACACCGTTTGTTGCAATATGCTTGGGACAACAGTACATTTTCAGGCGGACAAACTTTCGAAATTACAGTAGTTACAATTTTCAACAACAGATGGCGCTGCAAGTGATGTGAAAGATATAGAAGACAACGCAGTCTGTGGGTGCGCCATTCTGTACGTCGTCTTTCTGCTGTAAGCGTGTGCTGTTCACAACATGCAAGTGTGCTGTGGACAACATGGTTTATTCCTTAGAACAGAGGATTTTTCTGGTGTTGGAATTCCACCGCCTAGAACACAGTGTTGTTGCAGCAAGACGAAGTTTTCAACGGAGGTTTAATGTAACCAAAGGACCGAAAAGCGATACAATAAAGGATCTGTTTGAAAAATTTCAACGGACTGGGAACGTGACGGATGAACGTGCTGGAAAGGTAGGGCGACCGCGTATGGCAACCACAGAGGGCAACGCGCAGCTAGTGCAGCAGGTGATCCAACGGCGGCCTCGGGTTTCCGTTCGCCGTGTTGCAGCTGCGGTCCAAATGACGCCAACGTCCACGTATCGTCTCATGCGCCAGAGTTTACACCTCTATCCATACAAAATTCAAACGCGGCAACCCCTCAGCGCCGCTACCATTGCTGCACGAGAGACATTCGCTAACGATATAGTGCACAGGATTGATGACGGCGATATGCATGTGGGCAGCATTTGGTTTACTGACGAAGCTTATTTTTACCTGGACGGCTTCGTCAATAAACAGAAGTGGCGCATATGGGGAACCGAAAAGCCCCATGTTGCAGTCCCATCGTCCCTGCATCCTCATAAAGTACTGGTCTGGGCCGCCATTTCTTCCAAAGGAATCATTGGCCCATTTTTCAGATCCGAAACGATTACTGCATCACGCTATCTGGACATTCTTCGTGAATTTGTGGCGGTACAAACTGCCTTAGACGACACTGCGAACACCTCGTGGTTTATGCAAGATGGTGCCCGGCCACATCGCACGGCCGACGTCTTTAATTTCCTGAATGAATATTTCGATGATCGTGTGATTGCTTTGGGCTATCCGAAACATACAGGAGGCGGCGTGGATTGGCCTCCCTATTCGCCAGACATGAACCCCTGTGACTTCTTTCTGTGGGGACACTTGAAAGACCAGGTGTACCGCCAGAATCCAGAAACAATTGAACAGCTGAAGCAGTACATCTCATCTGCATGTGAAGCCATTCCGCCAGACACGTTGTCAAAGATTTCGGGTAATTTCATTCAGCCATATTATTGCTACGCATGGTGGATATGTGGAAAATATCGTACTATAGAGTTTCCCAGACCGCAGCGCCATCTGTTGTTGGCAATTGTAACTACTGTAATTTCGAAAGTTTGTCTGCCTGAAAATGTACTGTTGCCCCAAGCATATTGCAACAAACGGTGTATTTCTATCGCTGCTCGTTTAGTTTTTATTACCGTTTCAAATATACCGGTCATTTTTGAAACACCCTGTATATAGGGTGATTCATCTGCCCATACCATGTGGTTTTATGCAACCCGCAATGCTTTCAGGAACCATGTGTGAAATTTTCATATTCTCTCACTCGCCACATGTAAACCAGTAGCCCCAAAGAAGAAATGAACATGGCCTTTTTTTGGGAAGTTTAATGTTAAATTTTGTCCAAAGATATGTTTTCGCTAAAAGCGATGGTTTTCGAGTTGTACAAGAAAACCGCGTTTCCAGATCACTTGTGTACTTTTTTCTTGAATAATTACAAAACCATGGCCTCTAGTGAAAATGAATCCTAGGACAAAATTGAACAACATTAAATCTACGACAGAAGGGTCATGTTTATTCTTCCTATAGGGCCAACACATTACGGGGAAAAATTGGTACGCCTAGAAAGACGACATTGATTTTGATCTGATGATGGCACGTGTCCCCTTGGGAATAGTGGATGTAGTAGTAAAGGTTTCAGCATTGTCCCTAGTGGCATAACTACCAGGACGCTACCTTTGTCTATCCTTCAACAGGAAACGCTCACAGCCCGAAGGGTCACTGCGGTGCAAACGTGTGAAGCAAGCAGGCACCCCTGCCGCAGAGACACACTAGTGCTCCCTACAGCCGACTGAGCGAATTTGAAAAACGTCAAACAGTGGCCTTCCGAGTGGTGGGATGGTCCTTTCGGAGAACTGCCACACTAGTTGGACCTGCTGCTGCGGTGCAGTGATACTGGTACTAGTGGTCACGTGAACATTCTCATACCACACGAGGATCTGGACGTCCACGTAGCGTAGACGCCCACCACAATCGTCATAAGGGCAGCAGTGGCAGATCGTGCAGCTACCACATCACAGATAAGAGGGCTTGTCAGTCCAGACGTGTGGACACGAAATGTTAACAAACGGTTATTAGCAGTAGGACCACCTCTAGCCTGTCTTCCACTTACGCCACAGCATCGACTTGCACTGCTCGGCTTGTGCTGTCAGAGGTTCACTTGGAAGATGGAATGGCGTGCCATACTCTTCAGCGATGAAAGCAGATTCCGCCTGCACTGAAGTGATTGTCATTTGCGCGTTCGATGCAGACATGGTGAGCACTGTCTCGTAGCGTGCATTGGTCCAAAACACTCTGACCCCAACCCACGCCTTATAATCTAAGGTGCTATAGGCTACAATTCTCGTTCACGTCTAGTGTTTCGAAAATGTTGTTTGACAACATCAATCTTGTCCGCCGTATCTGCTATCAAATTATGCTCCCCTTGCATTAAAAGATTTAATGAAATTAAATAATTGGTGATATAGACCATAAAGATGTTGTCACTGCTCTATTTACCCTTAATGCACTTATTTCCTTAATGATGATCTTAAGTTCAACCAACATACGCTCTTGTTAAAAAAAAACGGTTCCAATGGCTCTGAGCACTATTGGACTTAACTTCTGAGGTCATCAGTCCCCTAGAACTTACAACTACTTAAACCTAACTAACCTAAGGACGTCACACGCATCCATGCCCGAGGCAGGATTCGAATCTGCGACCGTACCAGTCGCGCGGTTCCACACTGTAGCGGCTAGAACCGCTCGGCCACTCCGGCCAGCTCTAGTTTTTCTCGAGGCGACGCTAACCAGCACTCTGTACGTGCAGAATGTTATTAGACCCATTCTTTTGCCGTTCTTGCAGTTGCAAATTGATTAATTGTTGCAACAGGATAATGCTCTCCCATACCTTGCTTGTGCAAGAAGTGCAGCAACTTCCCTGTCCAGTGCGATCTCCAGACTTGTCTGCAATCGAGCACGTGTGGAATATGATGGCACAAGAAGTGGTTGGTGCAACTCTTCAACCAACAACTGTTACAGAACTATGTGAGCAAGTGTTGCAGGCGTGGTAAAACGTATCCTTGGACAGTATTCGCCATCTGTAAAATTGACTGGATGCCAGAGTCAGTGCCTGCATTGCCGCCCGTGGGGGCTACACCACATAATATTAAGGGTGTTTCAGCATGGATAGACACCTGGTACCTCAGAATCGTCTATGCTGCTGATCTGTAAATGTAATCATTTCCTGTATCCGTATGGAACAATAAATCTTGAGTGAATTGGTAACCTCTAAAATGGTGTACTTATTCTTTTCTTGTTACAATGAAATGAACACCCTTAGCTGCTTACAGGCGTTGACATACGTCAACAAGGACAGATGAAAATGTGTGCCCCGACTGGGACTCGAACCCTGGATCTCCTGCTTACATGGCAGACGCTTTATCCATCTGAGCCACCGAGGACACAGAACTTAGCGCGACTGCAGGGATTTATCTCTGGCACGCCTCCCGCGAATCCCACATTCTCAACGTATTGTCCCGCACTACATTCGTAGTGCCCCCGCCCATTATAATTACTCGCGGCGCGTTGCCGATTCCCGTAAGAGAACAGATACCATCTTAGTGAATATATCTTTTCTGGTTGTATGTAGCTAGTGAAATAACATGAAAATCTTGTGGGGGTATTTGAAGGCATTGCGGGTTGCGGGAAACCCTTTGGTAGGGGCAGCTGAATCACTCTTTATAAGGCAACCACAGCAACTCCCAGATATTCAGGCGTTCTATACGAACACGATGGTGACACTCGTCGAAAGCTCGAGGTTTTATTCTGAAGTGACGCGCAAGAAGGTGAATGGTGCAACGTACCATCTGAGGAGACAGCTGTCGTTGCCGGAGTAGCGCAGGAAGAGTGCGGCGAGCACGGAGGCGGCTACGACGCAGCCCCAGCAAGGGGGCGGCATGGCTTCGGTGACGATGCACCAGCGCTGCCTTGCCCGGGCGTGTCGCACCACCCACACTACGCCATCCATGACGTGCGGGAAGGTGGCGTCGAGCGCGGACAGGCGGCCGTGCACCAGCAGGAAGGCGCCGAGCGCCGCGTCGGCCCGGCCCGCAGCCACGGCTCCCAGCGCGCCGCTGCCGGAGCCGCTCGGCAGCGCGTGGCCGCGGCCGCCCACCTCCTCTGCAGGCGACAGCGCCACCCCAGCACCCAGGCCCCGCTGCACCATCTCCAGCATCTGGCGCCAAAGTTACCGCTATACTCAGTCTACATCTGCACTCCACAAGCCAGAAAGTAATTGAGGGAGCCTACGGTTTGACGTCCGGTAGGCGTCGAGGTCCTTAGAGATAAACAGCAAACTCCCATTGTGGAAGAATGGGGAAAGAAGTCGGCCGTGCACCATAAGCGGGTTAGGGAAATCTCGGAAAACCTAAATTTGGTAAGCCAAACGGGAATTACACTACTGGCCATTAAAATTGCTGCACCAAGAAGGTGACGTGCTACAGACGTGAAATTTAACCGACAGGAAGAAGATGCTGCGATATGCAAATGATTAGCTTTTCAGAACATTCACACAAAGTTGGCGCCGGTGGCGACACCTACAACGTGCTGATATGAGGAAAGTTTCCAACCGATTTCTCATACACAAACAGCAGTTGACCGGCGTTGCCTGGTGAAACGTTGTTGTAATGCCTCGTGTAAGGAGGAGAAATGCGTACCATCACGTTTCCGACTTTGGTAAATGTCGGATTGTAGCCTATCGGGATTGCGGTTCATCGTACATCGGCATTGCTGCTCGCGTTGGTCGAGATCCACCGTGGCTGCGGTTACCCTTGACGCTGCATCACTGACAGGAGCGCCTGCGATGGTGTACTCAACGACGAACCTGGGTGCACCAATGGCAAAACGTCATTTTTTCTGATGAATCCAGATTCTGTTTACAGCATCATGATGGTCGCATCCGTGTTTGGCGACATCGCGGTGAACACACGTAGGAAGCGTGTATTCGTCATCGCCATACTGGCGTATCACCCGGCGTGATGGTATGGGGTGCCACTGGTTACACGTCTCGGTCACCTCTTATTCGCATTGACGGCACTTTGAGCAGTGGACGTTACATTTCAGATGTGATACGACCCCTGGCTCTACCCTTCATTCGATCCCTGCGAAACCCTACATTTCAGCAGGATAATGCACGACCGCATGTTGCAGGTCCTGTACGGGCCTTTCTAGATACAGAAAATATTCGACTGCTGCCATGGCCTGCACATTCTCCAGATCTCTCAGTAATTGAAAACGTCTGGTCAATGGTGGCCGAGCAACTGGCTCGTCACAATACGCCAGTCACTACTCTTGATGAACTGTGGTATCGTGTTGAAGCTGCATGGGCAGCTGTACCTATACACGCCATCCAAGCTCTGTTTGACTCAATGCCCAGGCGTATCAAGGCCGTTATTACGGCCAGAGGTGGTTGTTCTGGGTATTGATTTCTCAGGATCTATGCACACAAATTGCGTGAAAATGTAATCACATGTCAGTTCTAGTATAATATATTTGTCCAGTGAATACCCGTTTATCATCTGCATTTCTTCTTGGTGTAGCAATTTTAATGGCCAGTAGTGTACATAAGACGAATACGAATAAAGTGTCTCACCACTGGGAGACGTCGTTCGTTATGTATGATGATGACACAGACACTAAATTGAGCTGACAAAAGGCAAGGGATACCTCGTAATATCGTGTTGTACTTCCTTTTACTCGGTGTAGTGGAGCCACTCGAGATTGTATGGACTCAACAAGTCGTTCAAAGTCCTCTGCAAAAATATTGAGCTATGCTGTCTCTATAGTCGTCCATAACAGCAAAAGTGTTACTGGTGCAGGATGTTGTACACGAACTGACCTCTATATTATGTCCCATATATGTTCGATGGGATTCATGTCGGTGACCTGGGTGGCCAAATCATTCGCTCAAATGTCCAGAATGTTCTTCAAACCAAGTGCCAACCACTGTGCCCCAGTGACATGGCGCATTGTCATCCACAAAAATTCCATCGTTGTTTGGGAACATGAAATCTATGCATTGTTGCAGATGGTTTCCAAGTAATCGAGCATAACCATTTCTAGTTAAATATCGACAAAAGGATCCAGTTCATTCCATGTAAACACAGCTGAAACCATTACGGTGCAACCACCAAGCTGTATAGTGTCTTGTTGACAACTTGGGTCCATGTCTTCGTGGGTTCTGCGTCACACTGCAACCTTACCAGCAGCTCTTACCAACTGAAATCGGGACTCATCTGTCCAGGCCAGGGTTTTCCAGTAGTCTATGATCCAACCGATATGGTCATGCCGCCAGGAGAGGCGCTGCAGGCTATGTCGTGCTGTTAGCACTTGCATCGGTCGTCTGCTGCCATAAACGCCAAATCCCGCCACACTGCCCTAACGGATACATCCGTCGCACGTCCGACATTTATGTCTGTGTTTATGTTTATTTGTTTGTTTCACGCAGTGTTGCTTGTCTGTTAGCGCTGAGAACTCTATGCAAAAGCTGCTGCTCTCTGTCATTAAGTGAAGGTCGTCGACAACCGCGTTGTCCGTGGTGCTTGGGAAAAGGTAAGGCCTGAAATATGGTATTCTTGACACTGTGGATGTCAGTTTGGTTTTCAGAAAGGTCTTCTAACAGAAAATGCTATATATGCTTTCAATGATCAAATATGAATTGCTCTGAATAACCGAACCTCACCCATTGGGATAGTTTTTGATCTCTCAAAGAGAGATGCGTGAATCGTGGAATTCGTTGTGGTATGAGTGGGACAGTGCACAAACCGTTTAATTCATATTTAACTGTAAGAATGCAGAAGGCTGAAATTAACAGTACAGATAGTCTGCTAAAATCAGCAGAGTCCTCTGACTGGTGAGGTATCAAGACCCACAGGGTACAGTCCTAGATCCCTTATTGATCTTAATATATATTAATGACTTTCCACTCTGTATTCATGAAGATGAAAAGCTAGGTATTTTTGCTGATGATACAAGTATAGTAATCACACCCAGAAACAAGAATTAGGTGAGGAAATTGTAAGCAATGTCCTTCAGAAAATTATTAAGTGGTTCTCTGCAAATGGACTCTCACTAAAATTGGAGAAAACACAGTATGTGCAGTTATGTACACTAAATGATAACCGTTGGTAAATATAGACTTTGAACGGAAGTCTGTTACTAAAGCAGAATATTCAAAATTTCTGGGTGCATGCACTGATGAGAAATTGAAATGGAAGAAACACTTCGATGATCTGCTGAAACGGTTAGATTCAGCTACGTATGCTATTTGGGTTATTGCAAATTTTGGTGATAAACAGATCAGTAAATTAGCCTACTGTGCCTATTTTCATTCACTGCTATCATATGGCATAATATTTAGGGGTAATTCATCATTAATAGACAAACTATTCATTGCACAAAAGCGTGCAATCAAACAATAGCTTGAACCCACCCAAGATCATCTTGCAGACATTTATTTAAAGAACTCCGGATATTCACAATATCTTAGCAACACATATATTCACTTATGGAATTTCTTATTAATAACCCATCCCAGTTCAAAAACAATAGCGAACTGCATAGTTACAACACTAGAAGAAAAGATGATCTTCACTATTCTGTGTTGAATCTCACTTTGTCACAGAAAAGGATGAATCATGCTGCCACAAAAATCTTTGGTCGTTCGTCAAATAGCATTGAAAGTCTGACAGATATCCAAACAACATTTAAAAACAAATTGAAATAACTTCTGAATGACAACCGCTTCTACTCAATAGGTGAATTTTTAGATGTTAAATAGTGACTGTAAAGAAAGTAAAAAAATATAATAAAATTATGTTGTGTAGTGAAAACTTATGGTTAACTGACACGTTCCACGTCTTTACGAAATGTCGTATTCATGATATATGCAACAAATATTAATGGAATGGAATGGATAAATGCCACAAGCCACAGGAAGAGAAACACCTTAGTTCCCACAGAAGCAACATGGTTTAGTCATGCATTAATAAGCCTCACCAAGCCCGTTTGTATGGTCAATACCTCCTACCACTATCAAGAGCTATAGACTGGCATCTACAACCACTGTATTTGAAACAGTCAAAACTCTTTAATTTCCGATGAAAAAAATAGTTTTTCTGTGACTCACATTTAATGTCTCTAGAGGACTGGAACAGTTTTTCTGTGAGGAACAACACAAAATCCCGTGGCCACCATTCATCGTTTTTATACCATTTGCCTAGAAAAACAGGTTTTTTGAATAATGAAAGTAGCTCTACACCACATTATGCGATTGTTCATATTATTCTGTCCAACCCCTGTGGACAGATCATATTCGAGATGAGCTATTTTGTAATAAAGATATATTAAAAAGTATCTTTTTGCAGTGTTATCAAGTTTAGCAACTGCACTTCAGTTCCTCTCGTTGTGTACTTACCTTGAAGTCCAAGCCATCGTAAATAATCGTCCTCCCGTCTCGAGACCTCTTTTGGATGATGTACGGAGGTTCCTCCTTAGCGAAGACCTTCAGCGGGCAACCGTGTAGGTCCATGAGCATTTCATTTGGAAACAGATCAGAATTACTCACAAAGTGGTTAGGATTTCCAGAGGACCAAGTACCCAGTTGCCTACTAGATACTGTAGAACAACCGCTATTAGGATCATAAATTACAGGAGAGTGTACCCTCATTGTGAATTCCCCGTGTCGGTAACTAGGCTCTAGCACAATAGCGTTAACAACATTCTTTTCCCAAAGCACTCTGAAGATGTCTGAGAAACGCGTGGTAGGAGCGTCCTGTGGAAGCACCAACACGAATTTTGCCCTTGCATTCCAGTGTGAGGAGGAATGTAGTTGCCTCATCGCCCGGATAGTGTCCATTATGGCGTCATTGTAAAGAAGAATGACATAAACCTGTGGTGTCGACTCACCCCAGAAGCGCTCCGTCTCATTTCCGTTACTGGTTCTGACAATCATGATCGGGTGTGGAAACGGGAAGATCGAAACATGCCTGTAGTCTGACGCAACTAGAACAACCAAACTGGAAGGGTATGTTAGAATTGCTCTCACGCCGATCCATAGCGACTCGTCCGTATTGGACACGTAGAGGGAGGCTACCGCTACTGTCGCAAAATACAGAACGGTGACAGTTGCGAGAATCATTGTCAATAACGTACGTCCTTCTGTCTACTGCGATAAACGACCAACTAAATGGAAGTCAAAATAAGCCTTAGTGGTGATGCTGCTACTACACCAAACTAGAGCAAACCCATGAGGACCCAACGTTAGACCATGATATCTTCGATATTTACAAAAATTCTGAACCACTGCCCTATACTTTCAGTAGCAGCTGTCACAACTTACAACCAGTTGACTATTTAAGGAAATGAGAAGTCAACATTACAGCATTCTCAAGTAGCAAATGGCGTTCAGACTCAAGCTCCAAGACGTTTCTGACTGTTGGAATACAGACTTTACTGTTCCGAAGTAATACATTAGGCTCTTTTGTCAGCCAAATGCGTCAGTTTTTTAACCGTCCGGTTAATGGCAATGCTACATTAACTTTAATTTTCCATCACTTTTTGTTGCCACAAAGTGAACCGATAAATTGTAGCCTGGGTGACGCACAATTTTTCCACAGGGACTACTCGACGTCAGCCTGTCCGTACGAGAAAGATGCAATCCACGGTCGGGCGATAAAACATGGCTTTTATCCATTGTCTTAATTGCAGAGGGGAGAAGTGTACCTCCATATCATGATCTCAAGAGTGCTGTGAACACATGTATTCCCCAGTGCACGTGCATTCTACGAGGAATTGTGTATATGGGTTCATATCAGTAAGACGCTTCACAGTCGACAATGAATGAGTAATTGCTTCAGTAGCTGCTACTATAATGAAGTCAAATTCACGACTTTGTGTCTATCAAATTCAGTCTCGTTGTCTTGAATGTTTCAAATATCTTATTTCACAACAGAGTGTTAAAAGCGTACCGCAACCAGAATATAAATTAACCGTAACTATAATATTAATCAAGAAAACATCACAAATATCACGATAACTTTAAAAGTTATAAACTTCGTCAAATTGCAGAACGTATGACATGGTATGAATAATGCACGAAAACACAGCTCCAGGATGGTGTTAAAATTATGAACGTCTCCGATGCAGCACAGACAACTTCAACACAGGGTGTCATTCCCACTAGCAGCAAGATAATTCAAAAAACTAAAACCGAAACGGGAAGAAATTGTTGAGTGTACATCGCAGCGTACCACGACATACGCACTCTCCTTTGTTTGGGGCTGAGCACGGCACATGTGACTGGTCGCCTCATCCATGTATCACTTTCACGAAGCCTGCGACATTCCACATTCAATGTACGAACTCATGTGCGTCACAACTTAGTGTAAGGCTTTAGAGTTGACGCCACTTGGGTGGCTTGTACTCAGGTGCTTTAAGTGTAACTATCCCTCGTCAGTAAAGGAAGTAATGTGAGTTTTATGGCACTGTTGTTGATGATGATTATGATGATGAGAGAAGAAAGAGTAGAAAGAAAGAGTCGTAAGAAAGAGCCGTGTGGAGTTGTTGGCTAGAAGACTCCATGAGACAGATCCAGCCTCATATTTGACAGATTTACTTCCTTCTTTACACACTAAGTGTGAGAAATGTATCTTAGGCACATAAGTTAAGTTTAGGTGACTGTTATGAGTGCGTTTTAAGTTTTAGCTGTCGTGTTTCTATTGCTAACAGCTGTGAGAGAGGAAAGGTGCAGGCTCAATGCCGCTGCCAGCTTATAGCACACTCCCCTGTGATAGCACAAATGGGGTCGCCGAACTTAGCGTCTCCATATGAAGCACGGATCACCATCAACAGCGTCACGTAAAGTCTGGCTTTCAGGAACTGCAAACCATCACTTGTACTCCGCTGACTGGAGATTAAATTGTTTTCAATATCATGATTTGAAATGGCTGCCTCTGGGTCAAGAGCCACAGCACAAGCGTGCGTTGTCGACCGCGGCTACGGTGACGTGTTCGAAATTAGATGATAACAAGTTTCCGTTGGTGATAGAGAGGCAGCCCATAGCTTGGATGGATTCGCAAACCTGTTTCTATGAGTAATTACAGCAGGTATCAGTCACTGCCAAGCGTAGAAGTCCTTGGCTAAGATTTCTGGCTGTCGTACCTAAGGCTAGAAATTGTTTTCGCTGTTTTTCGAGGACCTGGTCCCGTATCTTTCAATAAGACGTGTCGATAATCTACCAGGGGTCCTCCATCGATATCATTCTACAACGCTTATTTTCCCAGTTTCCTCTGCTCGCAGCAACTGCCTCCGAAACGCAATAACACAGTTGTCTGATACCTAAAAATTGCCCAAGCTGAATACGGCGCCGTTAGTTTGCATATTGGAAGTTTTGTGAAAACTGCCGTGCGATAAAGGTATTCGCCTTCCACGTCATTTACTCAGTTTTCCCAAGTTATTGCTGTTTTAATGATAATTCTTTGATTTATGGATATTATTGTATTTCCTTGTTTCTTTAACTGTACCTTTAAGGAGTGTACTTATGATTAACTTTATACAAGTCTGGAAACAGGTCTGTCGTCCAATATTCGATGAGTTTGTCAGACTCCATACTTTCTTTTGTTTCCTCCATGTGTTGTATATAATAATTTCTTCCCCCTTCTATGGCACAGGCAATCTCATTTAGGTTTCTTCGCGGATTCACTACATTACTTGAGCGAAATAGGAGGTTGGTTCTGCGAATAAATCCAAAGCTAATCTCCTTCTTTTGTGACCTTGGTCCGACTCCTCCCTCTGCGAAACGGGACTGAAAAAGTACACTTGGTTGATGCTGTATTTGTCAGCAACATTATCAGCTCTTTTCCGAAGCAGGGCGTGTTCGCAGAAGAAAGTTTTCGTTGATGATTCCCATTTCATGTTCATTTGGTAAATATTGTATTCTTGCGATATAGAGATGTACATTACATTCGAAAAAGCCGTGTTCCTTGGCATAAACGAAATTTACATAACACTAAAGTAAGATCTAAACAATTATTCCATTGTGTATAATATTTACTAACAAAGTTAGCATGAGTTTTGTATTGTGACTAACACGCATGACAGATTAGCACTGATAAGTAATTCGCAGCATTCATCATAGGTTGCGATTGAAACACAGTGCAAGATTAAGGCAAAGTCAGACAAATCTCCGTCAGTTCATGATCAGAGATTTGAGTACCTTGAGCAACAGCTATTAACCTTACGTTGAAATGACGTCACTAACACATGTAGAATAAAATGTGTAGACATGTACTGGATTATAAGTAAAAAGTAACACTCACTAATTAACATTTTTTGGTGTTCTTACCCCTGCATACTGAAATCAATTTTGCATATGACAAGGAACACATACCAACAATTTTTTGCTGCAAAACGTACATCGATTTTTGATTGCCAAATCGTTAGTACTGGTCTATGTATTAACACACAGTTTGATCAGCAGGCGTGTCTTTGTAAGTTAGGATCCAGTCGCTTCTCGAAATTATCTGTAACAGCATTTGAGCTGTACTTCATTCTTACCACAAGCACGGCACACAAAGTCACGGATAATACGTAGCAGAGTACGCTTCTAATGAACTTGTTATGAGTGGACGGTAAACGCTGGACGAAAAGATACATTATCTAATTAGTATCACACCGTATTTTTTTCCTAATAGCGAAAACATATAAGCTGCCATTGTGGCTTCCTGACCACGTGAGTTATCTTAGATTAATTTCGTAAGTTGTCTTGTGGAAAAACTTTAAACCGAAATTTCCCAAGTCTTGTTTACACAAATCTCTGTTCTCCTCTGCTTTATGCTGTGCTAAAAATGTCTCATCGAATGAAACCCAGTGTTGCGTCAGCTCTCGACAGAATACCCCAATCGGTTTTTTCTATATCATCCGATTAAAATCCTTTACGCACATAATACTTCTTGGTCTAGTTCCACTCAGGCCAAGTGGTGACGTACACAGCAAGCGCACTTTTTGTTGTCCCCTCAGCTTCCTAGTACTCAACTAGCAGAAGCTTTAAGACTCCGGGCGGGTAGTGCTCCTGTCTCTGATCATGGCTAACCTTTGCCATCAAAATATCAGCCCGCTGTAGAGCATTTTCGACCAATGGTTGATGCCGTGTTAGCTTCGAATCGTATGTCAGAGTGAATGATGAAGAGAAAAAAATTATCGTTCGTTATTTCTTCATATCTCTTTAACTTTTGCACATTCTCGCTACGATTTACATATCCAACGTTTCAGAAAATGCATTTGAAAGCAATCCAAAAGTGCAGCCATAAAGGAATATTAGAATTCAGCTTGACACCAAAGATATTAAGCGATAAAGTGCTAAGGAAATAAATACTAAAATGAAGGATATGTTTGTGGAAGGTTTCTGCATAATTATTTCTGTAATGAAATGAGTAATGGAAGATACTAATATTAATGCAAACGATAATGCCGTTTTTGGAGCTATAATTCCTTTCCACAAATTGACACTGATTCCAGAAGGTTCGAACCTATGAAATGCATCTTGCTTTGTGCGCTGACGATATTTGTCAATACATAAACAGAAGACCCCAGAGTGATCCCATGTTCCCTGACTCCAGGAAGCCTTCGGTACAGTTCCACAAGATTACGCAGTATGCAATACGCGCGCTTGTGGAATACCTGAACATTTGTATGATCAGACTGAATACATCCCTGCAAAACCTCAGTAGCCGCCTCAATGGAAAGATTTCATAAGAAGCGAAAGTTCCATCAGGCATACCTCGAGGTAGGGTGGCGGGGCCGTTACTCTTCACAAGGTACTCTCATACAGACGATCTGTCAGATGGCGTCTGTCACTTTATCAAAGTATTCGAGGGCAACGCCACAATGCACTTAAACATACAGTCATTAGACAATTATTACAGTATGCAAGGACCGTGAAGACGATTAGCACGCAATGGACATACGATATTAAGCCCAAATATTCGTATTGCAGTGTGCGTAAACAGACGAAATATCCGTCATCGTTTAACTGCACGATGACTGATCAGACGCAGCCATCAAATACACACCTGACAAAGAAACTGAAGCACCCAGAAGAGAACTTCTGGTGCCAGTGTAACTTCGTACACGTACAGGCCGTCAACGTCAACGAGTATACAAGTTACTAGAGCTGCATTATTGTGTGACAGATAAAACGGTCACCACAGCGGTTGTTCGTGTTTAGTGTTGTTACCACGCCTGTATCAAGGAGTGTGAACAAAGTGAGACGTTGAGTGATCACAGTGCAGGACGCGGCGATGCCTATTTTCGTGTCAGACAGCGCTAACAGCACATGACAGGGTTTGAAAGGGGTCTCATAGTTGGTCTTCATTTGGCTGGCTGGTCGAATAGTGCAACTTAGGGACATTTGGACGTGTTAGTGGCCTTATACTGGACAACAAAGGAACGTGAGGACAGACATGCTCGCCGTCAAGGTTCCGGCCGGTCGCGTCTGATCACCACGAGGGAGGATCGCTGAACTGTACACCAAGCACATCGAAACTCTTCTACATCTGCGCCTCCTTATTATGTGCAATATTCTATGCCATCCCCTACCACTGCTCGGAGAATAGCAGCAATAGGTTAGTTAGGTTTAAGTAGCTGTAAGTCTAGGGGACTCATGACCTCAGATGTTAAGTCCCATAGTGCCTAGAGCCATTTGAACCATTTTATTTCCCGGTCATGGCATCGCTCCAGTCACGGCAGTTTGTGTTGCTGGAGTGATGCCATGACCGGTAAATCAAATGGTTCAAATGGCTCTAAGCACTATGGGACTTAACATCTGAGGTCATGAGTACCCTAGACTTACAGCTACTTAAACCTAACTAACCTAAGGACATCACTCACATCCATGCCCGAGGCAGGATTCGAACTTGCGACCGTAGCAGCAGTAGCGCGGTTCCGGACTGGAGCGCCTAGAACCGCATGACCGGGAAGCGTAGACAGCTGATGAGTGGCGTCTCAGTGTGTTCAGTTGTGAATTGCAGTTCTGTGCATACCTGGATGACCATTGTAGGTGAATATGACGGCGAACTGTGGAGATGTACCTTTCTTCCAATATTTTGGAGAAGCACAGTAGTGTTACTCCTGACGTCATGCGTATGTGGGGCCTTCGGGTATGACTTCAAGTCACGCTTGGTAGCGATCACACCACACTTCATCACGGATATCCTGTGTGCTAATGCTTTTCCCTGTCAGCTGACAGTATCGTAACGTACTTTTTGAACAGATAAATGTTCATCCACGCATGTCTTTGTCTGTATGAACTGTCTGCATGATGGTGAGATAATCTCGTGACCATCTAGATCTGGAGATCTATCCCTGATAGAACAGGTGTGAGACCAACTCAGACGTTAAACTTCTCCCAGTGCCACTATCCAGGATATCAAGTACCAGTAGCTACAGTTGTGGGCCAGCTTCCCTCAGTAGAGGATACAACGGATTTATCACAGCCTTCCAGATCGAATCAGTGCATGCACACATTACACAACGCATGCAATGTAATATTCATAAGTGGGTTATACTGTCAAGTTCTTGGTAACTTTGACTCGATATTGTAATCACTGATATATCATATACCATCTCAACCCCTAAAGTTTTGCTTCGTTTGTTTTGTTAGGCAGTGAGGGAATGATTCAATGTAGAATGTCTAGCTAAGCTTAGCCGTGGAGAAGGAAGATTTCGACATGAGATTTGTAGGTAGAATACTACAGAAGTGTACAATACACTGAACAGAATGTTGCTCTTGTTCGACCGATTCTTGAGCTTTGTGGACCATTGATATGAAATTGGTACAACGAAAAAGATAGAGAAGATTCAAAGAAGAAATTTACGGTTTGATCTTACGGTTCGGTCAGCGTAAAAGCGTCAAATAATTTCTTAGTAAATTACTGTGGTAGATACTACAAGGTACACGTTGTGCACCTCAGTGAGCCTTAGTCTCAAAATCCCAAGAGACCACGTTCAAAATCGAGTCAAGAAAATATTAGTGCATCCGACAAACACCTAGCGTAATGGTCACAGGCTAAAAATGAGGACAAACTGAGTTACGTGGAGGCTACCTACATCTTCTTTCACGTGTGCCGTCCGTGGCTGGAAGAGGAGAGGAAGAAAATTATAGTGGGACGCTATCTGTTCTCCAATGCGCCCTTTAAGTTCGTTTCCCAACTCCAATTACAGATGTTGAATTTGAAGATCCTTTAACGCAAATTAGTAATGATATTGGTTCCAGGAAGTATTCAGAATCGAAAAATCTGACGCAAGATGAGAAGAGAGACTCACATTAAACCAATTGAATTACTGATGTCTGGTATGAAAACACCTTCCATGTAGTGATTAATTCGACTTGTCAGTTCGAGCTGTATGAACTACTCTACCATACTATGAAATAAATTACTTGCCACCTGAAGTTTTAGGTCCGAAGTCGCGACAAGTGCCGTTTTCAGGCAGCCGCCACAACACTCCGCTCTCCTCGCCAGTAAGAAATCGTTTTCCAGTCTCTATCATCTACAATACTAACGAAAAACTGTGTAAGGTACACAGCTGTGTACCATCTCTAAGCATGTCAAAAATCTGTTCTTAATTTTAATTGGGATCGTAGTTATGCTAATTTTTTTGAACGCGAGAAATTTTCACGTCTGAGAAATGGTTTCAAACCTATCACATAACATCTCAAAAACTACTTACCACTCTCAAAAACGTCCTCTCATTGACTACCAAACTGCCACCCTCGGCACTGGATCGTTCCAACGTATCGTATCGCATTGCGTTTCTGTGATTAATCTTCCAAAAATAGAGCTTTCTTGGGAGTGGAGGACGTTTAACTCATGTTGTTGTTGCTGTGGTCTTAAGTCCTGAGACTGGTTTGATTCAGCTCTCCTTGCTACTCTATACTGTGCAAGCTTCTTCATCTCCCAGTACCTACTGCAGCCTACATCCTTCTGAATCTGCTTAGTGTACTCATCTCTTGGTCTCCCTCTACGATTTTTACCCTCCACGCTGCCCCCCAATGCTAAATTGGTGATCCCTCGATGTCTCAGAACATGTCCTACCAACCGATCCCTTCTTCTCGTCAAGTTATGCCACAAGCTCCTCTTCTCCCCAATTCTATTCAATACCTCCTCATTAGTTACGTGATCTACCCATCTAATCTTCAGCATTTTTCTGTAGCACCACACTTCGAAAGCTTCTATTCTCTTCTTGTCTAAACTATTTATCGTCCACGTTTCACTTCCATACATGGCTACACTCCATACAAATACTTTCAGAAACGACTTCCTGACACATCTATACTCGATGTTCACAAATTTTGCTTCTTCAGAAACACTTTTCTTGCCATTGGTTCAAATGGCTCTGAGCACTACGCGACTTAACTTCTGAGGTAATCAGTCGCCTAGAACTTAGAACTAATTAAACCTAACTAACCTAAGGACGTCACACACATCCATGCCCGAGGCAGGATTCGTACCTGCGACCGTAGCGGTCACGTGGTTCCAGACTGAAGCGCTTTTAACCGCACGGCCACACCGGCCGGCTTTCCTTGCCATTGCCAGTCTACATTTTATATCCTCTCTACTTCGACCATCATCAGTTATTTTGCTCCCCAAATAGCAAAACTCCTTTACTACTTTGTGTGTCTAATTTCCTAATCTAATTCCCTCAGCATCACCCGACTGAATTCGACTACATTCCATTATCCTCGTTTTGCTTTTGTTGGTGTTCATCTTATATCCTCCTTTCAAGACACTGTCCATTCCATTCAACTGCTCTTCCAAGTCCTTTGCTGTCTCTGACAGAATTACAATGTCATCGGCGAACCTCAAAGTTTTTATTTCTTCACCATGGATTTTAATACCTACTCCGAACCTTTCTTTTGTTTCCTTTACTGCTTGCTCAATATTCAGATTGAATAACATCGGGGAGAGGCTACAACCTTGTCTCACTCCCTTCCCAACCACTGCTTCCTTTTCGTGCCCCTCGACTCTTATAACTGCCATCTGGTTTCTGTACAAATTGTAAATAGCCTTTCGCTCTCTGTATTTTACCCCTGCCACCTTTAGAATTTGAAAGAGAGTATTCCAGTCAACATTGTCAAAAGCTTTCTCTAAGTCTACAAATGCTAGAAACGTAGGTTTGCCATTCCTTAATCTTTCTTCTAAGGTAAGTCGTAGGGTCAGTATTGCCTCACGTGTTCCAACATTTCTACGGAATCCAAACTGATCTTCCCCGAGGTCGGCTTCTATCAGTTTTTCCATTCGTCTGTAAAGAATTAGCGTTAGTATTTTGCAGCTGTGACTTATTAAACTGATAGTTCGGTAATTTTCACATCTGTCAACATCTGCTTTCTTTGGCATTGGAATTATTATATTCTTCTTGAAGTATGAGGGTATTTCGCCTGTCTCATACATCTTGCTCGCCAGACAGTAGAGTTTTGTCAGGACTGGCTCTCCCAAGGCTGTCAGTAGTTCTAATGGAATGTTGTCTACTCCTGGGGCCTTGTTTCGACTCAGGTCTTTCAGTGCTCTGTCAAACTTTTCACGCAGTATCATATCTCCCATTTCATCTTCATCTACATCCTCTTCCATTTCCATAATATTGTCCTCAAGTACATCGCCCTTGTATGGACCCTCTATATACTCCTTCCACCTTTCTGCTTTCCCTTCTTTGCTTAGAACTGGGTTTCCATCTGAGCTCTTGATATTCATACAAGTGGTTCTCTTTTCTCCAAAGGTCTCTTTAATTTTCCTCTACATCCTTACATTTGTCCTCTAGCCATCCCTGCTTAGCCATTTTGCACTTCCTGTCCATATCATTTTTGAGATATTTGTATTCCTTTTTGCCTGCTTCATTTACTGCATTTTTATATTTTCTCCTTTCATCAATTAAATTCAATATTTCTTCTGTTACCCAATGGTTTCTACTAGCCCTCGTCTTTTTACCTATTTGATCCTCTGCTGCCTTCACTATTTCATCCCTCAGAGCTACCCATTCTTCTTCTACTGTATTTCTTTCCCCCATTCCTGTCAATTCTTCCGTTATGCTCTGCCTGAGACTCTGTACAACCTCTGGTTATTTCAGTTTATCCAAATCCCATCTCCTCAAATTCCCGCCTTTTTGCGGTTCCCTCAGTTTTAACCTACAGTTCATAACCAATAGATTGTGGTCAGAATCAACATCTGCCCCTGGAAATGACTTACAATTTAAAACCTGGTTCCTAAATCTCTGTCTTACCATTATATAATCTATCTGATACCTTTTAGTATCTCCAGGGTTCTTCCATCTATACAACCTTCTTTCATGATTCTTGAACCAAGTGTTAGCTATGATTAAGTTATTCTCTGCACAAAACTCTGCCAGGTGGCTTCCTCTTTCTTTTCTTAACCCCAATCCATATTCATCTACTATGTTTCCTTCTCTTCCTTTTCCTACTCTCGAATTCCAGTCACCCATGACTATTAAATTTTCTTCTCCCTTCACTACCTGCATAATTTCTTCTATATCATCATACATTTCATCAATTTCTCCATCATCTGCAGAGCTAGTTGGCATATAAACTTGTACTACTGTAGTAGGCATGGGCTTCGTGTCTATCTTGGCCACAATAATGCATTCACTATGCTGTTTGTAGTATCTTACCTGTACTCCTATTTTTTTATTCATTACTAAACCTACTCCTGCATTACCCCTATTTGATTTTGTATTTATAACCCTGTATTCACTTGACCAAAAGTCTTGTTCCTCCTGCCACCAAACTTCACTAATTCCCACTATATCTAACTTTAACCTATCTATTTCCCTTTTTAAATTTCTAACCTACCTACCCTATTAAGGGATCTGACATTCCATGCTCCGATCTTTAGAACGCCAGTTTTCTTTCTCCTGATAACGACGTCCTCTTGAGTAGTCCCCACCCGGAGATCCAAATGGGGGACTATTTTACCTCTGAAATATTTTACCCAAGAGGACGCCATCATCATTTAATCATACAGTAAAGCTGCATGCCTTCGGGAAAAATTACTGCTGTAGTTTCCCCTTGCTTTCAGCCGTTCGCAGTACCAGAGCAGCGAGGCCATTTTGGTTAGTGTTACAAGGCCAGATCAGTCAGTCATCCAGACTGTTGCCCCTGCAACTACTGAAAAGGCTGCTTCCCCTCTTCAGGAACCACATGTTTGTCTGGCCTCTCAACAGATACCCCTCCGTTGTGGTTGCACCTACGGTATGGCTATCTGTATCGTTGAGGCACGCAAGCCTCCCCACCAACGGCAAGGTTCATGGTTCATGGGGGGAGGCTTAAAAATGTATCTACCTCAAAGGAAGATTGGGAGATAATGTCATTCTCCAGGAGAAGGAAATGAGTTGTTTTCTAATCATAGCAATCGTCTCATCATTCACCTTAGTTGATCTAGTGAAAGTATGGAAAATGTAAACAAGGGTGAGAGTAGTGGAACAGTGCTGGCAATGCCCAAGATGATGGTCTTAAATCAAGATCGTGCACTCACTTCTGGGGAATCCCCCCTCCTCTGCCACCACCTGCCAGACAGTTGTGTAAG
Source organism: Schistocerca serialis cubense (assembly GCF_023864345.2). Taxonomy (NCBI): domain Eukaryota; kingdom Metazoa; phylum Arthropoda; class Insecta; order Orthoptera; family Acrididae; genus Schistocerca; species Schistocerca serialis. The sequence goes on from NC_064639.1 coordinate 433,604,585, forward strand.
GTACATTCATGGTCAGGATATAACCTGATACCTGCTAAGTATCTCCCTCATGCACCTCCAACACCTGTAGGGCAGGGTGTAACCTGATACCCCAGTCACAGCTTTCACGTAACTGTAAAACATAAAATAACAGGTACATTAAGGTCGCCCTCCCCCTCCTCCAATTCCCTCCATCCATTCTCTCTAGACCAATGGGAATCAAGCTCCCCCCCCCCCCCTTCTGTATTGCTATTCAAATTGTTTAAGATTCGTCATTTGTGCTCCGTGCACTGTAATTGCATGATTTATGATGTAAGACACTTTGACATTACAAAGGGCTTCTGGGGTGTTGCTGAATTACTATAATGTAATGGCACCATAAATATTCTGAAAAACGACGAGAATAGCAACATAATATATGACACTTTCACATTTCAGTGTGTGACTGAGGTATTGCTGAATTACTATAACGTAGTGACATCATAAATATTTTTCAAAAACAGCAGGAAAGATTAACACAGTATATGCCATAACATTTTCACATTACAGTGTCTGACTTCGATGCACCTGATTAGTTGTAATTTAATGACATCATGACTGCGGAAAATGTCAATGTACACTATGACATAAGACACTTAGACATTGCAGTGTGTGAATGGGCTGCACTGAATTAATATAAATTAATGATGTCATGATATCTTTTTTGTAAGCATTCCAAAGTATAACCACCTCTGACTGCTATAATTTATTACATTTTTCCAAATACACACTTCTCATGATCGTCAAGCAATGGCGTATATAATACAAAACTGAACAGTTAAATCAGTGTGATATTTAAACAACACACCAATGTCACATGTTAAACAATTAGCAAACTATGTTATTTTAACAAATATACCCACATTAAAAAATAGCAAACTGCAACAAGTACATACCAAATCCACAAGGAACTTGCCCCTGCATTATAACTATGTCAAAAACTATGACTTCACTATAAAGTTCCATAAGGGAAAATGATACTATACAGCTATAGTACGATAGTAAATAATGGCAAGAAAATCTCCTCACAACACATCACTAAATATACAATATAAGTAATAAACAGCTTCCCCACTGTCATAGAATGGGAATAGGATAGAGATGCATTTTACTGAAGAAAGTGAGTTGGAAAGCAACGTATGTGAGTTGGAAACCAACCAACACATAATGATCTGCACATTTATCTTGCTATAGGACACCAATGTGTGATGATACTTACCCAGTTTTCAAGATGAGGCGAGGTGGCTCACTGCATCTGGCAGCATTGGGCTGTCACAGAAATGCAAGGTAACGTCATTCCAAAATAAGGAAGACTAAATTTGCTGTATATCTCGCCGACAATAGTGTAGGGGAGATAGATTTATAGTTCTCCAGAGAAAAGATCAGGGATTATCTAGTTTTTGCACCATCAATTATACTGTGGTTAGTATAGTATCAGCATGCTATAAGATTTAGACTAGAGTAGAGCATATGCTCCCTCCATGGTAATGAACAAAGTCGTCCACTTAGTTGCATGATAATGCACAGTGCATTGTACATATGATAGTTAGGAACTTAAACAGCATCTGAAAAAGAACAGCTGTCTGAGATGTAGATCACCACTCTATCAAAATAAATGTTCATTAAATGTAATTATTCCATGGGTTTAAAAAATCAACAATGGTTGTAAAGATCGATTTTCGGTAAACCTAGATATTAGCTCTAATTTTCCAGATTTTCCCATTGCAGTCATGTCACAAGATGTATGTGGGAGGAAGTAAGATATTGCCACAGTACAGACCATTTTTTGCTGGCTGTGGTCCATACCTGGCCAGTCTACCACAACAAATTTAGCAACTAACAATCCCTTAACCAAACTCACTCTATCAACACTGAAATTTCCACACTAATGGGACTCACTCTCTCACCATCTATATCATGTACATGTACGAACCTTCTACATTTAAAACATATTGATGCATCCAACACATAGCTCACCTCCATTGGTTCAAGGTAGTTGTGTCCCCATACCCATGTGAAGTAATTCCCTAGTGCTTTTGCTTTGTGATATCATAAGAATAAAGCCTTACTGATTTTGCCTGGAGTTTAGTAGGATCATCCTAGCGTACAGAAAACCATGGATTTATATTTGACTGTACTGTAGAGAATGGTTTGAGAAAATATGTTTCTACAGCTTTATTATAGCACTTATATTAATACTTGTATCATCTTCATTGGAATCTGCATTAACAGAGCCGCTCATGTCAGAGGCAGCTTGAGCAGCTTGACCTACCACACAGTGATGTGATATGAGTGAGACTTACATGTACCACATCTTTGACCATTTCCAATGAATTGCAAATTTGTTTCTCTAATTCAGTGTAAACTATGCAGAACACCCAAAACACCAGTTTATATTTCCCTCATGTCCAAAGTATCATGTAAAGTAATATGCACATAGTAAATAGCATCAAACCTTTTTTTTCTTTTCTTTTTTGCAAGATCAACAATATGTGATCATCCTCACCCAAATCAGTAGTTTTATGTCAAAATCAGTCAGCTTCATATATTTCAAAAGTAGTGAATTTTTCACCACCGACACTGTGGAAAGAACACAAAAAAAAGTCTAAAATTATGATAATTGGCTTAAAATTAGTCAAATGCTAAGCAATAGTTTTAGTTAATTATCAGAGTCATGGAGAAGACTGTAGAAAAAATGTGTGCAGGCATTGCAACCTAGCCAGTTGAGGGGTGATAGCCATCTCTCTGCATGAATTCATTTGAATCTATTACTGCCTGTTGCAGTACTGTAATCGAGGTAACCTATTTTTCTACTGTATAATCTGACACCTTACCAGCTGAGCTGTGAGTTTCACATATCTTTATAGCCCTTATGAATTGTGAATAACAGTAGCACTTCCCTGGTTGTGTCCTCTTGCATGCAGAAGTCGTTGTTTGATGTTTGGTAGTCACTAATCTCCATTTTGTTAAGAATCCCAAAAAACTCTTCCATTATATCGAAAAAGCTGATGCAATAGCCGATGTACTTGATTGATTAGGACATGCATTTTAACATCAGGGGATCCCATTTTATATAACGTAAGCACATGTTGTTCATTCACCCTCAAACTGGCTTCCAGCGCTTCTCCGCTATATCTATCATACTTAATAGGTGACAGCATTAGAGTTATTGTGTATCACAGAGAAGTTTATTGTTGTAAAAGTGGGAGTGAGTGTACTGGGTGAAATATATTACTTCCTCTCTCATATGGCTCATGAAATGAGCACAATGAGGAATTACAGATGTTTACCACCAGCAATTCCTTCCACATGAGGGGAGTAGCATGAGTCTTAATTTACTCTCCACCACCTACCGTAAGGGGGTATGTGAATGTTAAAAACTTTCTCAGTACTGATCTCGTAGAATCACTAGAATGATTTCAGACAAATGTTTTATTTTGGGTGCTGTTTAAGTTTCTAAAAATCATATGTAGATCGCATAGTGCACCATCAGAAACTAAAGGGGATGACTTTGTGCAATACCCATGGAGGGGGTGGGGGGGGGGGGGGGATGCTCTACTCCAGTCTAAATGTGATATCATGCAGATACTGTACTAAGCACAGTACAATCATTGGAACAAAAGCAAGATTCCTCTGATCGTTGCTCTGGAGAACTATTAATCTATTTCCCCCTTCACTACTGTCTACAAGATATACAGCAAATTCCGTCTCCTCTATTTCAAACTATGCTTAAAGATGATATTACATTGTAACTAAATGTACATCTTGTTACTCCATAATCTTAAGAAAACATGCTGACGTATCTTATAGACTTCGAGATATATGCTACTCTACACTAAATCTGATATCAAAGTCATTCCACTCTTAAATGGCGTGTAGAAAAAATTAATAATGTGCTAAATCTTTACATATCTCACTGTTCTGCTTGTCATGTTGTTAAGCAATATATACCTCATTACTTTTAAAGCTACTTTTTGTCCCATCTGTCCCACTTATATCTTATTCCTTTGGACTCTAAGAGAGATATATGATGGCTGTTGTAGAACTATTGCAGAGCCTACGTCAAATGCACATTTCCTGAAATTCCCCTGCAGATTTTCTTGAGAAGGGTGTTGACACTCTTTCATAGAATCCTATTTTACTGCGGAGCTAAGAAACTAATTCAGGGATTACATCTGCGTACGTCTGAACAACTATCGAACTGAACTGTGAAACAGCAAACGCTCACAAATCCTACACGCATGTCACACCCTCGTCAGTTGTGTTTTTCATTCCTTAAACATGGCCTGCTTTTGGTCTAGAAGACACTCCCAATATAAATGTCCACTAGTAGGTCTCTAGATACTAACATCGGTCAGTGTAAGGTATTTTACTAAGAAATGTTCGGTTATAAATGAGGAATACATATATGGGGATGCTATATAAGGAGGCTGGAATTGGGAAGCTGACATGTATGGATTAATGTTTTGCTATGTTTGAGGTACGGATATTCTTCGTGTTTCTAATGTCCCTGTTAATTTATAGCGATAGACAGATTTGGGACTGTTGTAATGAATGACTATGCAAAATTTCGCTTTACAGACATTTTGTTTCTAATAGGGAAACCATGTTTTTCTTCCTCTAGGTAACAACATTTACCATTACACCATAGGCACCAACGTGTGGAGTCGTCTTGCTGTTTACATGTGATACATGATAAGTAGTATTGCCATTGGACAGCCCGTTACCTACAGTGACCATATATTAGTGTTGCATATGCCAATAAGACAAATTTAATGATTCCACCACAGTTCTCAGCGGTTTTTCGCTGTCATGCAGAAATCATACAAACCCGCCAATTTTGTAGTTGTAGGATCATTCTTAGTAAAATACAAATGAGTACAACACTGATGGTTGATTCCCCACTTGTGATGTAATGATCGTAAAAAAAGCCTCACTACTGAAAATATGCTGGGGAATTAGAGAGATGCAATAAAAAAATTAGACCATTTTTCGGACTGTCTGCATTCGCCTTTGCTGCTGGCTGCTTCTGATAGCACACCAATCTTGTCACAAGTGCCTGGAATGCTTCTTGGCTGTTACCCATGTGAGAGAGAGAGAGAGAGAGAGAGAGAGAGAGCTCAGATGTGTGGGCTGCTTTCAGCAGTTGCTTTTTGGTTAAGGCATGTTGAGTCCTGTTGAAAGCAGTTATCTGCGTGGGTTGTCTCTGGCATACGTGGAGATACTTACCCAGTTTTCAAGATGGTACGAGATGGTTCACTGTATCTGGCAGCATTGGGCTGTCACAGCAGCAATAGCTCCTGAGCCATAGCACAGCAGCATGCTATGGCAAGATAAGCATGGAGACAATTACGTGTGGGTCTCCATGTCGAGTTTGTTTTACTTTGGATTGTAAATAAATTCCATGTCTACGCTATTTCCATCCTATGGTGGCAGTGGTGGTGGTTTGTAGATGCACCAGAAAAGAAGATAGAACAACTGCATATAGAGTTAATCAAATTACACAGAAATATAAAATTCACTTTAGAGAAAGAAGAATCAGGTCAAATAAACTTGCTAGATATATCCATCACAACGAAAAATAACCACCCACTCAGCAGCTACATGTAAAACACCACAACAGACACAATACTGCACCAACCATCTAGTCACCACACTCCAAAAAAAAAAAAAAAAAAAAAAAGGCAGCTCTGAGAGATACGCTCCCCACACTAAATATAGTACCACTTGACAAAAACAACTATAAGGAGCTGGACATTATAATTCAGATAGCAGGGAAAAAAACGCTGAATCTCTAAATATGAAATTGTATAAGAACACCCAGAGAAACATAAAAATAAAAAAATAAAAACATCACACAAGTTCAGACACCAACAACATCCACAACAAACACACTCACCAACAATTCCACGATGCAGCTCATTGTAATTGTTAACTAATTGCATGTTTATAATTCATGTTGACATTGTATGAGTTCAACAGGCAATGGGTGTTTGAGCTGAAGGAAAGTAGCATCGAAACATAACAAAAGTTATCAGTATCTAACAGTGTAGTAATGTTGCTTAGTGTCCAGTTTGTGGTCCAAAGTTTAAAATGACACAGAGATAATAATTTTTCTGTCTCAAATGTTTTTTATTCATTCTTTCACAACACATTTCACACCTTTTCAAAATGCCACAGGTAAATATCAAAACATAAAATTTAGAACTCCACACCAATTACAAAGAGTTCCTAGGTGTTAACTCAAGCCATGTCAAAAGCAGTAAGTATGAGTCTGACCAGAACTAAACATGAGTGGAAATTAGTCTGATGCAAAAGTTAGAACTCAACATCAATTGCAAAGAGTTTCTCTGTGTTAATCCAAGCCATGTCAAAAGCAGTAAGTATGAGCCTGACCAGAACTGAACACAAGTGGAAATTAGTCTGATGCAATTAGTGCCAATCAGATCTCATAAGTACTTTGCTCAGCCAATGGCCTTGCCACGGTGGTAACACTGGTTCCTGTCAGATCACCAGAGCTAAGTGTGGGCTAGCACTTGAATGGGTTACCATCTTGTCTGCTGAGCACTGTTGGCAAGCGAGGTTCACTCAGCTCTTGTGAAGCAAACTGAAGAGCTACTTGATTGAGAAGCAGCAGCTCCAATCTCGTAAACTGACAAATGGTCGGAAGAGCAGTGTGCTGACCACATGCCCCTCCATATCTGCATCCAGTGACGTCAGTGGGCTGAGCATGACACAGCAGGTGGTCAGTACCATTGGGTCTTCATGGCCTGTTTGGGCGGTGTTTAGTTTTTTTAAGTACTTTGTCCCAGAATATTGCATAAGTCAAAATAATATTAAGATAACTTCTGTTTTTTGAATTATATATTAGATTTAGTTTACAGAATGTCTCTTGAAGATACATAATTATGTGAAGATTTTTACCAATAATATCTGATAACAAAGATTACAAAAGTACCAAATATAAAAATTGGAAACTTCTTATTATATTGCAATATTGATCACATAATGACAGTGAAATAAATAAAAATATAAGTAGGAACATTTGCATTGTCTGCATTTTGAATGATAAAAATAGTAAAAATAATGTCGATTTGTTTTCAGAGCACTTCCTGTTAATTATTTGCCAACCACCTTTCTCTGTGCAAAATTAAATTGTGAGAATATATTGATAAATACATGGAAAATCATATTTCCTGGAAAACTGCACACAGCAACTGGAAAACTCTATGAACATCCACAGTTATGGAACATATAATTTACTTACAAAAGTCAATTGAAATCTGGCTGGAATTTTGGTATCATATAGTTTGTTAACTGAACTAAAGTTCTGTCAGATCCTGATTTATTACAACCACCACTACACAACAAGGCACAACACAGAAATTCAACAGACGAGCTGGTACACACTCACATAGAGAGACAAACTGACATGCATAATTGGGGACATCCTGAAGAAACAATGATTAAAAACAGCATACCAACTCAGCACAGAAATGCCTAAAGAAGGAAGACAACACCAACATTTACCAAAAATCTGGCATTTACCAACTCTAGTTAGAGCAGACCAACAGCACTTTTGACATAAGGTATCAAGAACATACCAGAGCATGGAAATATGATCTAAAAGACATGGTTTGTGTGAAAATGTAAATTTTGTTGGTGATTTGAGTGTACATTTTCATAAATAAAGTGTGATCTTGAAAAAAATCTACACATTGATCATGCCAAAAGTCGACAAACAATTCTTGGTGTAGTAGTTCTCAGGGGCACCCTGGGATGTTCTAAAGAGAGCAATAGCAAATGATCTCCTTTCCACCATAAATAAACAAAAAAGGAACACAATCCACACATCAAAACAAAGTGCACAAAATGGAGAGATTGCAGTAGTTTTCATAACACAAAAATGTGAATATATTTAATGTCAGTGAAAGTGCTGTGTGCTAAAATTTGCCACATATATGGAAGAATCTGAAGAATGATGTAAGAAACAAAAAACTGAGAGTAATAAATACTATTTATAGCACAAAGTTAAAGCATGAGAACTGTTCATGATACTAGCAAAACAAAATTGTGAGAAAAACTATCTTGTTACAGTGACCACTGCAGATGCTTTAAAATGACATGAAATACATTTAGTCTTAAGTAGACTTCCTTACAGTTGCAAAAGACTGTATTTAACCTATGTAACTTATGTTTATTAATTTGTAAAGAGGGCATTACAGTGTACGCTCAGCAAGTAAGCAGCATTACATGTGATATATGTTTATTGTTTTCTATGTCAAGTAAATTATGCATTTCAGGTACCCATGTTCACTGGTGCTGCAATAGAGGGTGCAGCAACCTGTGCCTGTCGACTTGTCTCACGTGCGTTGAACGAAAGGGAGACACCGCTAGCCAATGTACTCGATGCATTCTTTTCAACAGCTCTAGTTGTTGCAGGTAATCAAATACATTACCTTCTGTTGCTATTCATTTTTGCTGCGATTCAATTCCATTTTGTCCTTTGATAAAAAAAGACTGCTATCTTCAAGCAACACTGTATGAGCTGCTATTAAATTAACTCATATACCAACTACAAAATTTAAAAATGCAAATAAGATTAATAGAATGGGCCTATATACCCTCTTGATGACAACTAATAAAGTTCTTGAAGGTTAAGCAATGCTTATAATTTGGAAAACCAGTACTGATGGCTGGAGAAGGTTCTGTTGATGATTTTTCTCTTATACACTTTGTTCAATGCTGCTAAGGCAGAGGATGAAGCAGCTGCCAACTGACAACTTTTTATGGTACCATGGAGTTTATTGCAGAGTTCAGTTTATCTTCCCCCTTCCCCCCCCCCCCCCCTCCCGCACACCCCCACTCCTCCCCCATGAACTGTTGACATTGCCAAGATGGGGTGGCTTGGGTAGCTGTACCACATTTGCAATCACAATGGAAGGGTATCTGTGAACAGATCAGACAAACCTGTGGTCCCTGAATAAGTGTGGCAGACTTTTCAGTAGTTTCAGGGATGTTCAGGGTGGTTGTCTGATCTGGCCTTGTAACATTAGCCATTGTTACGTTAGTATGATGAACATCTGAAACCTGGGTGAAACTACATATGTCATTTTCCCCAAGGCCCTGCATTCTTAACTGTATGGCTTAATGATGATAGCATCCTCTAGAGTGATCCCTGTCTGGATCTCTAATAGAAGCTGCTCAGGATGGTGTCCTCATCAGGAAAAACACAACTGGCATTTTATGGTTCAGAGTATGGAGTTTTAGATTCCCTAATTGGGTCAGTAGGCTATAGAATTTTAAACAGGAAAGAGATAAATTGAAATTAGATACAGTAAGAATTAGTGAAGTGCAGTAACAGGAAGAGCAGGACTTGTGGTACAGGGTTACAAACACAGAATCAACCAGGGATAATGCTGAAGTAGATCTAATAATGAATAAGAAATTAGAAATATGAGTAAGCTACTATGATCAGTGTCATTAATACATTGTAGTAGCCATGATAGACATGAAACCAACACCCACCACCCTAGTACAAGTTTATGCAAATAGACTGAAAAAAGTATGTAAGACAAAACTAATTATTCAGACAGTTAATTGGACAGAACTTTAATTTTGATTTGGCACTGGTGTTTGGTACTAGTAAAGGAAAAGAAGAAAAATAGTAGGAGAACATGGACTGGTGAATGTGAATAGCAGGAGAAACCACCTGGTAGAATTTTACTGAAAGCATAATTTAATCATTGCAAACACTTGGTTTCAGTATCAGGAAAGAGTGTTGTACATGTCGAAGAGATTTGGAAACACTGAAAAGTTTCACATACATTATACACTGCTCTGCAAAATTTGAGGACGAGATAGATAAAGCAACATAGCATATCAGCTATCACTGGAAACAAATGAAAGTGAGGGACCATGTTGCCAGAGGTCTCCCAGTAAAGTGTGTGTCAATCAACAAGCAGTTCCACTGCACTGTGATGGTGTTTACAACATCATTTGGACAGCTTCACACAGTGAAGAATCGTTGGGAAACTGGAAGAAGAATGAGGCATGATATGTGTAGCTCAAAAGTATGGTATTACTCACAGCATTGTTTCAAGTGCATAGGGAGTGTTCCAAACCATAGGTGCTGTTGCTCAAAGGAGAGAAGATGGTTGAACATGGTCAGCTACAGTGGCTTACGAGTGGTATATTGTGCAACAGACAACAAGGAACCCATGTCAAATGTACTGCACCCTCCACAGTGGCACAGTGATTTCGTGGGGGACTCACTTTGTCAATGACCAATACCTTGTGATGTCTGTACAATGATGGCACCATTTTTGATGGTGCCAAGAGCAGAGGAGTGGGATCATGTGCTCTACTCAGATGTAAGCAGATTCAGTAGTGATTCTTGGTCTACTCTCATATGGCAAGAGGTGGAAACATATAATGCAACCAGGAAAATTGTCAAACATGATAGTTTTGGTGGTCCAAGTGTTATGGTGTGGGACACATAATGTTGCATGACCTTATTCTTGAACATGTTACACTCAGCAGTCAACATTATAATGACTCTGAACTTCTTCTCCATATGCATCCATTCAGGGCTCCATTTGGCCCTGGCTCCATTTCTATGGATGGCAATGACATCAGGTGTCAGTGCAAGTGGAGGAGCTCCTTGGACTGAGAAGATATTCGGTGAATGGATTGGCCTGCATGTTTGCATGATTTAATTCCCATGGATGGGATGCATCTATGGGATGCAATTCGGAGGTGTATTGCAACATGTCCAAATGGAGCAATAATCAGCCTGCAGTTGTCAATCATGCTGCTGGAGAAATTGAATGCATTACCAATATTGTGGCCAACATGGGAGCACTTTGCAAAGTATGCTTTGCTGTCTATGTTTTTAATGTCCAGGGGACCATCATATAAATCACAGAGACTACAGTACAGTTCACGAAATTTATTTCCAGTTGCACATACGAACAACCATCCACTGTATAAGGCAATGACAACAATGAAAATTTGTGCCAGACTGGGATTCAAACCCCACTTTCTCACTTTACTCAAGCGGTCACCTTAACCACTTTGGCTATCAGTGCATGATTTGTGGCCAGACCAAAACTTCCATGTGTCATCGTTCCTGCATCACAACCTGTGCCTTTACACACGCTATGTAATTCCCATATAGTGGAGGACTTTTTAACTCAAAGTTACTGCCCGGTATCAGGTATTTTGCAGTATATGTGTGGTTAAGAAGAATAATCCAATGTAGAAGGAATTACACTACAAGGAAGAATGGGGAAGAGATGGATGCAATATATCTGTACTCACTCCTATTCACCAAGTTTGCCAGTTGCAATATTTATAGGCACCAGTATGATCTGTTTCACAAAATTAACTGTTAAAGATGCCACAAAAATCATTAGCTCAATGAAAACCAATTAGTTTTCGAAGTAAGATCATATTTCAATCAAATTATTATAATCTGATGCTGACTTGATAATAGCCCTCTTGATTTACTGTTTCAAATATTTGTTGAGGTGTATTTTATGAAAGACTGACATTTGTGGTACTAATACCCATTTGCAAAAGAGAAGGTGAACAAGTCACTTCCAATTATAGACCCATCTCCCTTGGCCCATCCCAGTACTTACAAAGATTAAATTATTGTTAGAATGACAAATTGATATCATGTGCCTCAGATTAATGTGCTTTGCTTAAACTATATGTGGTGATTATCTTTTTCTTTGTGTATATGGCTGTGTATGTGCCCAAGTCCATGAAGATGTACTACATTCACTGTTTTAATAATCTAACTACATCTTAAAGGTCTTTCACCAATAGTTACAGGCATCTGTAATACATTACTGATACAAGAAAATCTGAAGGATTTTTCAGGGTCGCAGACAAATAACAAACCCTTCTGAATATCTGTTCCTTGCAAAGAAACAAAAGGCAGAATGAATAAAAAAGTAAAATATAGTTATACAAAAAAATGAGGAAAGACACACATCAACTCAGAAAACTGCACCAGTTTAAGATCTATTGCTCATTTTTTACTCTCTCTTTCTCTTCATTACACACACACACTGTTTTCTTCATTTTTATTTGCTGTTTTCTTTACCACAATTTTTAACTGGAACAGTTTTGTTTTGTACATCTGTGTGTTTATTTGTATGTATGTGTAGTCAGACTGAAGTCTTTATCCAACAAGTATCTTGAGGGCTATGCTGAAAAGAACAGACATACCAGTATGATAAAAAATATGACTGGCCATTGTCCTATCTGTAAATTTCTACATGTAGCAAGATCAAGAGCAAGTGAAGATGGAAGAAGATTTGGAGATAAAGTTAACCTATATAAAAAAATTCACAACTGCAGTTCATTTAAACTTATTGGTTTACAACACCCATATTAAAAGGCAAGGCATGTCAGTCTCAGAAAATATTCAGAGCCTTAAAAAGATAAAACATTTATTCTCATAATGTTGATATAAAACCTCAGACTAACACACTGTGAATAATATTATAATACTTTTTATTCAAATGGAACCATTATAACCTTAATTGTTTGCATTAGTCCTCCATCTACATCAGATCAATTTATTTAATGAAAAGTTGCATCAATTAATATTAAGCAATGTAAAAAATTAAGCAATGGGTCTTAGTATGATTTCCTTATTTTTGAAATTCACAATGAAGACACAAACTTGCTGAATATTTGTGACAAGCTAAAACTCTGTGCCAGACCAAGATACCTGCCAAAGTATCTGCCTGTCCTGGACAGCATCCTACCAACTGTGCTACCTGAGGATTGGCCACTGATTGATTCAACGCTTCACCTTGTCACTAGTTCCTCTTTACAACTTCCAAATTAGCTGAAGCCCTGAGAAGATTCATGAGCCATACTGAGGGATCTGAGTTGGTAGTGTATTTCCCATGTAAGGAAAGTATAAAGATTTGAGTTTTGATCCAGCAAATAGTTTCAATTGTCACAAATATTCATTTCAGTCTGTACTCTACTAAAGAGCAAATACACACTATCTCAAAAAATTGTTGGGTTTTCAGCATTCAACTACACAGGTGGCTATTTCAACCCAGTGTTGGCCTCATCACTGAAATATGACTGCCCTGGAAATACATACGAAGAGCACATAATTGTTTACTGGGTAGGATCCTGCCTTGGAGCCGCAGCTTCGGTAAACCTCTACAATCACCCTACTGTGCAACAACTTCTGTTCACTGGAACCAAGAAGAAGGAAGAATGAATAAAAAGGCATACCACCTGTGGTTATTAATTAATACAGGACTATTCCACGTAAACAGGCATCATATGTCACTCCAAATAACTTTTGTTACAATTACTTGTCACTTCTCAGTATCAGTAAAATTGTTTTACTGTAGTTTTCCAGAGATACTGTTGTGCATACAGCAAACACAGTTTAAGAAAATAAGATTTCTGGAATATCAGCAAGAAAATTCCCTTTCCTTTGAAGTCATAGCAATGACTTCAGCTTTATAAGAAAAAAGTTGAGGTAACCCTTTGTAGTGAGTGCAAAAATGTTGACTTATAATTTTCGAACGATGCCTGAAAAATGGGACACGAATGATGAGAATCTGTGAATGATGACAATGAGATACTTTCACTGCCAATCAATGACAACTGCCTATTTTGTACGTTGAAATATACAAAGCAGTATTCGCACAATAATGTTATACCAAAGAGGTACTGAGACATTCAGCACAGCCGTACTAATGGACACAACTGAGCATTAGTTCTGTTCTGCCATCCAGCCATTTTTTCTATGAAGTATTATGTACAGCATTGCTCCAATGCACACAAACTAAGCACAATGAACTATCTTTAAATTTGAAAACTTCGTTCATCCTAGTAAGGCATTTAGCAGTGCACCATAACAAAATAAGTACAACCCTTGCCTGTTTTTACTTTTTTATGTAGTAGATAACTGTTGTGTTTCTATTCACAGTTAATGTGGTCTTCACAAAGTTAAATTGCCAATAATTCCTCAATATATTGATATGCATTATAATAAATAACACAATTACAACTTAGATGCCACATTTTAATACAATTTCTTACTGCAAACTTAGATGCAAGATACAACTGTGCATTTCTGAAACAAAAAATTCTGGTTACAGATCATTAATTTCATTTCAAGTGCACTGTCAACATAATATAAGCACATTTTTATTTTTTGAGAGATACCATTTTGGATTAATAACATATGTGACAAACGTAAAGAGTTGTGTGCCAAAAGCATTGGAGATTTCACCCATCAATTGCATATGCTGTACAGTTGTTGCAGTTACTTTATATAAGAGTTCTATTTATTTTCTGCACATTGTACTTGCCAATTGTAAAGACCATGTTATTTTTTAAAACCCTAATAAAGAAAGAAAAACTTGTTTACCATATTATTAATATCCAACAACATGCTTGACTCTTCTACAATATAAAAAAAGTTTCAAAATTCTAAGGTAAAAAAATGTGGTAAGTATGAATTTGGCACTTTACCAAAAAATATGTTTGTAAGTCTTGCACAAATGGCTCATGGCCTAAAAGGTTGTATTAACGCAAATTTATCTTTCTTCTGATTAAATGTGAACAGTAGCAGTATATGGTACAGATATAGCAGCACCAAAGAATCAGTGCACTTTCTTTCATGTGGCAGGTTTAAGAATTATCAATTAATCACCAAGAAAGTTACAATCTTTGAACTTCCATACGAAACAATTACAGGATGAAGCACAATGCAAGGAAGTGAATTACAGCTCCATAAGCTTACAGAGGAATGCTGAAGATTAGGTGAGTAGATAGGATAATTATTGAAGAGATACTGAATCAGAATAGGGGGAAAAGAAACTTGTGACATAATTAGACTAAAGAAGAGATATGTTGCTAGGACTTATGCTGAGGCATAGGGAAATAGTTAATTGCAGTCTTTGGACTGAAGATCACAACAACAAAGACAAATGCATTTGTAAAGGGTTTGCTTTAATTCAGTCAATATTAAATATTATTTTCATAAGTTCATATACATTGAAATGTCAATTAACAGTAAGAAAAATACATATCAGTCACTCTTTTACTCAGTTCAGCTATATTGATGAGAAGTGCACAGAGTCTGAAATGCCTGTAATTATAGCTACCAGTGTTTCAAATGCTGTTTAAGGATTTGTCCAAAATCATGAGCACAGACATTAGTAATGCATCAAGCCTTGGAGCCATTTGCTTCCTTCCGTGGAAGTACATGTAAAATTTAAGCCAAAATCCTCCTCAAAAGGCATGCAATGTTGTAAGCATACTTACCTCAATAGTTTACCTGATTTGAATAACTGGAGAGCTCTGCACTTAATATTAAACTGCATCTACTGATGTTGACATTTATCACTCCAGTTATTGTGTAACTTCAGATGAAAGTGATACCCACTGTGGTTTTTGTAACATTCCTTAGACAAATCCTTAATTTTTATTAACATATACTCTTAGTATAAATAGAATCACTCAATTTAAGTGATGATGAAATACATACACACACATCAAAAAAAGTTTTGCAACACCTCAGTTCAGAGAGTTCCAGAACCTGTACAGAAAATTGGAATAGAGATCAACACAACCATCATTTCCACCTATTTTATTGCCCATGAAAATTACACATTGCATGTTGTACCACCATACCACAAGACCTTCAGAGGTGGTGGTCCAGATTGCTGTACACATTGGTACCTCTAATGCCCAATACCATGTCCTCTTGGCATTGATGCATGCCTGTATTTGTCGTGGCATACTATCCACAAGTTCATCAAGGCACTGTTGGTCCAGGTTGTCCCACTCCTCAACGGTGATTCAGCGTAGATCCCTCAGAGTGGTTGGTGTGTCACGTTGTCAATAAGCAGCCCTTTTCAGTCCATCCCAGGCATGTTCAACAGGGTTCATGTCTGAAGAACATGCTGCCCACTCTAGTCGAACGATGTCATTATCCTGAAGGAAGTCATTCACAAGATGTGCACGATGGGGGTGCAGTTTTAGTCCATGAGGACGAATGCCTTGCCAATATGCTGCCAATATGATTGCACTACCGGATGGAGGATGGCATTCACATATCATACAGCCATTATAGCACCTTCCATGACCACCAGCGGCATATGTCAGCCCCACATAATGCCACCCCAAAACAGCAGGGAACTTCCACCTTGCTTCACTTCCTGGACAGTGTGTCAAAGATATTCAGCCTGACTGGGTTGCTTCCAAATAAATCTCCAACTATTGTCTGGTTGAAGGCATATGCAACACTCATTGGTGAAGAGAACGTGATGCCAATCCTGAGCGGTTCATTCGGCATGTTGTTAGGCCCATCTGCAGTGGGCTGCATCGTGTTGTGGCTGCAAAGATGGACCTCGCCATGGATGTCAGGAGTGAAGTTGTGCATCATGCAACCTATTGCGCACAGTCTGAGTCATAACACAACATCCTGTGGCTGCACGAAAAGCATTATTCAACATGGTGGCGTTGCTGTCAGGGTTCCTCCGAGCCATAATCTGTAGGTAGCGATCGTCCATTGCAGTAGTAGCCCTTGGTGGCCTGAGTGAGGCATGTCATTGACAGATTCTGTCTCTCTGTATTTCCTCCGTGTCCAAACAACATTGCTTTGGTTCACTCCAAGACACCTGGACACTTTCCTTGTTAACAGCCCTTCCTGGCATGAAGTAACAATGAGGACATGATCAAACTGCGGCATTGACCGTCTAGGCATGGTTGAGCTGCAGACAACACAAGCCGTGTACCTCCTTCCTTTTGGAATGACTGGAACTGATTGGCTGTCGGACCCCTCCATCTAACAATCACTGCTCATGCATGCTTCTTTACATCTTTGGGCGGTTTTAATGGCTCTCTGAACAGTCAAAGGGACTGTGTCTGTGATACAATATCCACAAAGCTTCAATTGATCGATCAATATAGTGATAATGTTCCTATCATTTGACTGTGACATCAACAAAAAACTGCATGCAGTGTAACTGCTGTGAGAAATGACTATGAGAACCTCCAAATGGAGATAGTTCTGGATACTTACGTATGTCCACAAAAAAAGGATAATTTGGTTACAGCAAGAGCAAGGAATGACAAAATAAGAATGATTTCCTGTTCACACATCTAAACATTGGAAATTAAAATGAAACATAAGGTAGATCAAAATTAATGTACCTTTCCATATCATGTTAGTGTGCAAACAATGCTAGAAGTTAAGAAACTAGTAGTCCCAAAATCCTACATCAGACTTTTGACAATGCTCATCCTGGTAGTGACATTATAAGTTAATGATAAGTTATACACATATGAGAATCAACTTGAAGTTACTGATTGTTTTTGGGTAAAATATTTCATCATGACACGTAATACCTTTGAAATGGTCCAGGTACATACTGACTTCTGGAATGTAGTCAGAAACATCCGAAGGTAATAGCATCTCCCATTTACATGCTCACACAGCCACAGTCTGCAGACCTGTGTTCACAATCATAGAGCCAAGTGAAAAATTCATAATAATGAGTGCATACTTTTATATTGTAGAAATTATGACTTGCCAGAGTAGTGAGAGTTTCTTGTTACTATAGTTGTTAAACTAATTGCACCAACTATGTACTTATGTACTTCTCAAATTTTTGGATGTATGCATTTCAGATGCTGAAGTTTCTTTGATGGCATGTTAAAAGCAATACATTAAGCACTGATTTGAGAAAGTATTATTGTTTTGTTAAAACATTTTATTATTATTATACTAAAACATGTTTTTATGATTATTATCATTAAAATTGTAGGAACTTCAGGCTTGTTAAAAGGCCAATAAGGTAATGTGGTATGTGTTGTCCTTACAACATAACTGAAACCTGGATCTGTGCCTGCTGCATGTAGCACATATAATTTGCTGCTGGCGAAGTAACCCTTGCCATTGAACTACATCCCAGCCAAATGATAACTGTGGCAACACCACTGAACATTCAATGCATTCATCAGATAACTAAGAATGACCAAAGGAATCATTTGTGAGCCTTGACAGATTACAATTACTTATTTTCTATTTCAGTGTGTTCCATACTGAGCATGGGAAACTGCATTTTGAAAAATTCAATGTTCACTGGGAACAAGAGAATCTAACCATTCATTCACACACCCTGTTCAATAAATCTCAACATGAAGAAAGGCCTTTAGGTCTGTTGAATGAGTCAAGTCATATATTACAACAGGTAGAAACAGTTACTGCTGGCTACTTCTATAAAGTGTACTAACAACATATGATTAGTGATGTTCTACTTACACTGACAATTATGGTAATTACTTCTAGATAACTTTATGTAAATACATAGGAGAGAAATAGCTACTTTCCAAAAAGCAATTGCTTTTCCTATGCTAATTATATGCTGTTTTCATCTAACACTTATATAAAAGTTTTTATATAACTTTACAAAGGTATCTAGCTATTGAAAAATTCAGGTTCCATCTGAATACAAATATTAGTTATGCAAAATTTTATATTCCTGAGTCTAAGTTTTCATTAAATTTTAGAAGTGGGTAATGATGTGTTTTTGTACTTTGCATTTGAATATTTGGCGATTTTCAATTCCCTGCCTAGTCTCCACCAACAACCTGTTGTAGACTTGTGCACCAGAATATAAAACTTGATTCCGAACCCTTGAGAGGGACGTGTACTCTAGAGGAATTTATTTCTACTTCTGGTATTGTGGTTGCGAATTTCTGAGTTTGTTGAACTGGGAATATGCATGCTGGAATGCAACTATAAGAATCCCTAGGTCCATGAAGAGGCATCTGCAATATGTTTTATTATCAGCTTCACACAATGTTCTTACTGCACACTTCTGTAGACTAACCCTAACAGTAATGTGCCAGAAGATTATACCATAGGACCAACAGGACAGAACTGAATTAAAGTATGCAAAATGTGATAGTAATCTTGTCTGCAGATCAGCACAATGATAAGGCTTTCTCAGTACAGTGCATGCAGAAATGAGCCTTATCATGAGTGTGTGCACATGCTACCATCACCTCACCTTATAATACATATGGATTCACAGGAACTTCCAATATGGATATTTATCCTGTGTATAACCATTTATCTCTACTTATAGTATCGGTAAGTTGTTTTAATTTGTTCAGAATTACATAACATGGGTTTTACTAATATTAAGGGTTCACCTGTTCACTGTGAACCTGGTTAAGCCTGTTCATTATCCTTCTGAGCATGTCTGCCATGAGTGAATGTCATTTGGTCCTTCATTAATATACATTCTAGTTTCTGATGAGCCCTCCAACATTCCAAATAAATCATTTATGTAGACCAAGAACAGGAGTGGGCCAAGCACTGAACACAACAATATTTAATTTTATTCCTGTACAGTCATTTGCTAATGTGATCCTCTGGTTTCTAATGTTAAGGTATCAGTCCAGCCATGTAAGAGGGCAATATTTAATGTCCTATCATTTTAGTTTCCCTAGCAGAATTTCATGATTATATCATCAAAATACCTTGGTAAGATCACAAAAAAGATGAAAAGGCTAATGTTTATTGTTTACTTCTACTAGAACTGAGTTCATAAGATCATATATTGCCTTCTCAGTAGGGAAGCCCCTATGGAAGCCAAACTGAGCTGCTGTTAAATGGTTCTTCTCAGAAAACTACTTTATCAAAACTTTTCAAGAAGGCAGCATGGATGGAAATTGGTCCATAGTTAGAGGTCACATTGATATCTTCACCTCAAGCCAGCACAAAATTTTATTACTTTTGGGGTGAGGAGCCTGATGTACCCTCCCATATATAGTAAAATATGTAGTCAACCAGTGTTATTAATTAAAATCTTCATATACAATCACATTCGTGTCATTTCTATGAAGTCTTATTAGTATCCTCTCTCATTGCTTACTGAAGTTTAAAACATTTCCTGATGGGGACATACAGACAGTCTGGACTCCTACTGTGTATGCTGCCAGATTTATTACTGAAGCATAACACCCATAGAGCAATACACACAGTGGTCTATGGCCTGGGATTTTATTCCACCTCTGGTATTTAGCCACTTCCCTTTCCTCATATTACACAAAGAGTAATGTAATAATAATTTACATCCATCTAAGTGGATCTATCAATTTCTGTGACTTTCAGATGATGTTTTATTAAGCACAGCATACCTGCAAAAAAAGTTTTGGTTTTTCAGTGACATACATAGATATAAGGAGCTCATTTTTCTTACTGAACAAGCATCTTGTATGTTAATGGAAAAGTCTAAATGCATTACGATTGTTACCATTTGTACTGTGCAATTTGCCATTTGTTCTTTTTCCACTAATTGTTTCAACTGTCCCTAGTTATCTAGCAGCTTTATCTTTCGTAAAAAGTTGCCCTAAAGAGACCCAACCAGTATACTGGAAATTACAGTGACTGGCAAACAGTGTTCTGCTGACACTGAACACTTCTGGAAATCAGCTGTGAAAATATACTACTGGAAAAATTCATATGTAGACAATGCCATGCCTGGTGCTACCATGTGAAGAGTCTGGCATACTCTCCAAACCATAATATAAAATGTATTCTAAAAATACTATTAATTTAAGGAAAATTTCACAAATCATGTTAAGACAGAAGGATTATGTAGTACTTTTAAAATACTTCAAATAATCAGCTTCCTTTCATATTTTCTACAGAATTCTTTAAATGATTTCATACTGCATTCATCTGTCATTTTCACTTATTTGTCCCACTATCATATGATTCTGATCCTGGACTATTTTCAAGTATTTAAAACAGAAGCATCATATACAGGAAGTATATGCATCAGTTAAGAATTGAACACAAAGAATATCAGATCTCAAGATATGCACAGTGGTACATTATGCCATACAGTTTCCTGCTCCTGTGATTAATTAGTGTTCATCACTGTTGTGCATATGACTATATGTATTTGTCACAAATTTGGAAATATTAGCTACGTTATTATGGGAGCTCATCAATATTAATCAGTTGTTGCAAGAACCTTATGCTAAGTACACACAGCCATACAATGATACAATGTTTATGTATTCAGTATAATATATAGATGGTGCTATACTGTCATATAGATTTAAAATCTTGTCACCCGAGGGCACATATGCATATTTTCACACCATGATAAAAGGCTGGAAATTTTCTAGACAATTTTACTACAGTACTACAACAAAATGTTGTAGAGCCATAGAAACCACAGTAATTGTTATATTCACATACATAAAGAGCCATAGTATGGAGAAGATGAGAGATAACAAATCATGGCAGTCTTATTTTAATTTTCATTCTTTTTTCATTACATGGCTATAAAAGCACAGTTTTAAACATTTATATACTTGAATGGTAGATTGTATAGCTTGTCTTTACTTTATATTAACTAATCTTACTACTTTTATATCCACATTGAGAATAACACACATTTTGTACCAGTACCTTCTATGCTAGTCGAATCATCAACTTCGTATACCTATTGTGATGTAGCAAGCTGGGATCTTCTTACTTCCTCTCGTTTTGCCACCTGCCTCCTTAAATTCATTTTATTTTCAGTTTTGCCTAAATACCATCAACATGCATGAGTATAATCTGCATTTCCATAAAAGAGAAAGGGTGACCCTCAGTCTTAAAGAACAACACACCAGATCTAATTTTGTGCTTAGTTTTGTATATGTAATTAATTTCCTGATTCATTGTGACCATTCCTAGTTAACTATATATGACGGTAGTATCTGTTCCCGAAAGAACAGTTACCGTTGATGACCGCGCAGCTTTGCTAGAAATGAAATGACAATTAAATGGACACCCTAGCTGCAGACAGGCGTTGATGTACTGCATTGGGGAGATGTTGAAAATGTGTGCCCCCTACCGGGACTCGAACCCGGGATCTCCTGCTTACATCGCAGATGCTCTATCCATCTGAGCCACCGAGGGCACAGAGGATAGTGCGCCTGCAGGGAATTATCCCTTGCACACTCCCCGTGAGACCCAAATTGCCAACATGTCCACACCACTACATTCATAGTGCACCTAATAGATGTTCGCCCATCATACTCATTACTCGTGGCAAATTAATCTAAAAAGTCCCATACGAGTTCAGGCATAGCATGTGCGTTCGCACAAGGT
This sequence comes from Schistocerca serialis cubense, assembly GCF_023864345.2. Lineage (NCBI taxonomy): Eukaryota > Metazoa > Arthropoda > Insecta > Orthoptera > Acrididae > Schistocerca > Schistocerca serialis. The sequence goes on from NC_064639.1 coordinate 433,626,786, forward strand.
CAATGACCGGGAAGCCATATTTTAATTATATATATGACGGTAGTATCTGTTCCCGAAAGAACAGTTACCCTTGATGACCATGCAGCTTTGGTAGAAATGAAATGATAATTAAATGGACACCCTATCTGCAGACAGGTGTTGATGTACTTCATTGGGGACATGTTGAAAATGTGTGCCTCCACCGGGACTCGAACCCGGGATCTCCTGCTTACATGGCAGATGCTCTATCCATCTGAGCCACCGCGGGCAAGAACTGTAGAATGGGTTTTTACTGCTCATAGATGTTCAACAGAAAATTATTGTAGCAGTATGCTCATGTTTGCCTGCAACCTATTAATGAGGCTTATCTACATTTACCAATGGTGAACTGGCCGTATAACTGTGCAATGGTGGGAGGTTGTGGACAGTGAAAATAAAGAACTGTGAAACACAACTTTGCAACTGTCAGCTACATCATTTACAGTAGTCAGTGTTGAATATCCACCTCCCATTTTACAGACAGTATAACAATGCAATATGTTGACACCGAGGACTATCAATGAAGAAATAAAGCAGGCGACCATCACACTATGTGTACTTAGCATAAGGTCTGTGCTACAGCTAATTGCAGTGATGTACTCCCATAATAACTGAACTAATATTTCCTATTTGTGACAGTCAGATATAGTCATAAGCACAACAATTAACCCTAATTAAATATAAACAGAAGCAAAAACATTTATGACATAATGTACCACTGACAGTGTGAAGTAAGTTATCATTTTCATAGCTTATCTTGAGAACTGACATACTTCTTGTTCAATTCTAACTAATGCAAATACATTGCTATTTGAAATCAATTAAGATTATACATAAGTTACAGAATGAAACACCGACTTTTGTGTCACTTTATTCCTGAGGAGTGTAAATGACTAAAGGAGGCTATCTAACATGGCGCCCATGTTTGCTGCACTCTCTTAACAAACTCTTTACTGACCCATTCATTGCTGATAGGCAGCTATTTGTAGTACCCTCATACTAAGAAGTTTTGTTGAAGGGCAGCAGTGGCATGCTCAGTCGATTGGCACAATGCTGCATCGATGTGTCATTCCCACATGTCCACATAATGTGTGGGATGGTTTTAGGTCATCTGTGTTGTCAACCCCATGCCTTTGAGACCCTAGGTCCTTTGAGACACTAGGTGGATCACTGTGTCCCAAAATGCCTTGGCATTGTGGTGTGCTGTCCACACTGCAATGATAGACTGAAATGGACTGTGTGTCAAAACCATCATAGACAAACTGGAACTTGTTCTGGAACTACTACTGGAACTGGTACTGAAACTTTCATATGAAGAGCTTCATCCCTTCAATATCTGAATAACAATCACAGTTATTACACACAATATAGCAGTCGGTACATTTACAAATTTTCAATGGAAAATTAAATGTTCATATAATCCCTTGTATGTTTACATATTCTGTATAAAAAATGAAAAATCTGGGATGATAATTTTTGTTAGACATTATGTATTTCTACACAAAAAATTGAGAACTTCCTGTTTTAAATAATGAAATACCAATATTAGTTTTATAGACAAAATAATTTCAGGTTTCAGTTGCTTTTCTTTACGGATAATCTATGACTAATGCAATAACAGTACGACTAATGCAATAAACAGAAATGTTTTCAAAGTCATGTTTATGGTCATAGACATATGAATTATTTTTATATCAAATAAGCAACCATCATGTTTTGCATTGTTTTCTAGAATGTTCCATGATAAAAAATTTTGCTGGAAGATTGTATTAAATAATTAGACTGACATTAAAATGAATAAATAGACTGAGTTGAAACACATTTATTTGAAATTTTGATTTCTACATTTTCATTATTTAGTATATGACATGAGGTGATGAACTGTGTTGCCTGCAAGTCATTAAATTATTTTAAAAGCTCTTAAATAGCATGTAAAATTGTGAAAGTAAGAGATGTGAACACACAAAACAGGTAAACATAATAAAAATATTACATGTTGAATACTCATAGTTGTGGGTACTGTATAGTTCAATTGAAAAGTGCATCACCTGCGAGTACTCCAACATGGATCTGGTATCAGGTAAATCATCACATAGCCCTCCTAACTTTGCAGTTATATCTCAGGGGCAACACATTTGGCACACCCCTATGTGGTCATCTCAATCTGTTGAGTAAATCCGGAAGCTCCGCAGTTACACATTCAACGGAATGCTTCATCGAGCAGCTTTTCATATTGCAACAAAATTATCACAGTTGACCTTAAGAACCAGAGGATGAAAGCATGACTTGAACATTTAGCACACAGCGTGACTTTATGGAAAGCACATTGTCAGGTTTAACTTTTAACCATAACACTACAAGCTGGTCTTAATGGTGTGGAGCAGTTTTTAACCAGAAAGGAGATTACCAATAACAATCTCAAAATAAGTTTCTTATGACTGTTCTGGGGCATTCAGAGTGTTGTGTTGGTGAAGTCTTTACCAATCAGGATGATTTCCAATGGAAAAAAAACAGGCTGAAGCACTAGTCAAATTATTTCTATTCTTCATGACAAACATCAACATAGGGTGGCTATCCCATAACTAAATGCTCCCCATGTTATGACATTCATTAACAACAAGACTGGACATTTCTATTGGTAGGGTAGATACTCGAGCACCTACCATATTCCCTGATCTTGCACCATGGGACATCCATCAGATTATCAAGTAGGAAAAAGCTTTGAGTGATTGACACCATCAGTGATACTTGTAGACTTAATCACTTGTATGTTGTCTAGTTCAATTGAAAACCACATCACCTACCCCCACATGGATCTGCCTTCATGTATATCATTAAGTAGCTCTCCTGACTTAGCAGTTATATCACAGGGACAACACATCAGGCACACCCCTGTGTGATCCCCCCAACCTATTATGCCTCTATAGTATGAGTTATGTATTCTCTTTGTTAAGCATTTTTTATCTTTAAGATACAATTTTATGAATGAAAACCCTACACCAAAGAATCCTAAGTTATCCGTTTTAGCGATAAGGATGTACCTTTACTGTAATGTGATAGACCAACATAATTGCATGTTGTCCGTCCACAATAAGTGTCATCTGCTCTTTGACTAGGGCTGTAGTTGTGCTGTGATGATTTAGAAACTTTGGTTAATGAGTGTCAGAAACTCATGTTTTCTTGTGCATTCATAGTACTGGTCTACAATGATGGGCCCACAGGGATAACTTCTTGTATCTTTCTCACATAGCAGTGTACTTTAAAGAGCTTTGTCATTTATTCCAGAACTGATTCTGTATCAACATAAGAAGAGTGTCTCTGTAGAACTTCGGAGGTTTGAAGGGAATCAAGTGACAACAGATTTTGAATCATTCCATTGGGCATGGATGCAGGGAACCAGTTTTGATTTCCAGCCTGGTAACAGCCATCTCATAAATATTCATCGTAGCTTATATTTCACGAAGAGTACAAAAAATGAAAGAGCTTATTGAGGAGGAACTGCTTTGTTAGTTGGTTAATAGTGAAATCATGAGCTGTCAACTTATAACTGAGGAGGTTTGTGTGTCCTATAATACAGCAAATTGCAAGCATTCACACAACTGTTGTGCCTTGATAAGAAGAGCCAATTCACTAATCGCTTGCACCCTTAACCTCCATTGACACTTACGACCTGCCCTGAAATGAACACAGTTGGTTCAGAGCTTTTCTGTAACTTCTGTGTGTAAAAATTCCATGCAGTTTCTGCACCATCACTTAAGATGTTAAGTTCTTGATTTATGTGCTACCCTTTGGAAACAAAATATCTCCATTGACCAGTTTGGTACATAGGACTTGTCAAATGCAATTTTTCATTTCAAAATATGTACCAAACCACCTATGTTGATCTTCTGCTTGCATAGATCCACAATCTTAATACAACTGTATATTGTATTTAGAAGCCCTTTACCATGAACATCAATAGGTCTAATCTTCATTGTATGATGGGTGGTACAATTATACTCATCAATGATTTGCCATAGACTGTTTAGTCTTTTGTATGATCCTTGAAGATTAAATTGCATCCATATAGGGTTTTTGATTGTCCTGTTCAACCACTCAGCAATACTAGCTTTCAAATGAGAGACTTTTGAGTTGTGGTTTATTCCTTATTGTTCCATTATCACTCTGAAATTCCTATTGTAAAAGTCCCTCCCTTGCTCAGTTTGAAGGTTGTCCGTACACCAATTCATTTCAGTCTGCAGCAATTATTCACAAACCTCCACTACCTCCTTCCCTGCCTTGATCTTCACAGATAGAGCCCAAGTGAATTTAGAATATGTATCTATGGCCATTACTTAAAACCTTTATTTGATCATGAATATTTGCACATATCAATGAGATCAGGCTGCCATAAATCATCCAGACTTTTTATCATCATATGTCTGTATGGGAATGTTTTCCATGCTAGCCTGTGGAGCTCATGAACAGCCATTTTCATAATTACTCAGTAATGTATCTTTCACAAAGCTCTGAGATGGCTGATGTGCTTTTGTTTACGTGATCCTTATTTCCTACAGTAGATGATCCTGTCAGTAGTCATAATTAACAGAGAAAGCAACAGGTTTCATCAAGCCTGGGGCAACACTGTCTCAAGTAATGAGGTACATTCATTTGGAGGAAACTGGTAAGTTATTATTGGAGGATTATGTTGTACTATTTGGTGGCTCAAATGATGTGTACTGAAATGAAACTTCAGTAGCCTGCCAAGAAAAAAAGAAGTGCTTGGGTTATCTGGTACACACAAAGTGTGAACAAAGAGATCAGCACTGCAAATGAACAGCTCTCAAACATACGCAGTCAGTTTGCAAATGTGAATGTTCTGGACATCAATAATACTGGCGAAAGATTCCATACCACACATTACCTCCATTTGAATGACCTTGGAAAAAAGTTCATAACTCAAAAAATGGTCGAAACAATCATGTGTAATTCTCTCATGCCAGTTGCAAGAGAACTCATGAAAAATGTTGTATCTCCCACTGCAAAAAAAGAGAAATATTGACTGTTTGCCACCATAGCATATTCTTGTAGAAGTTAACACTCAAAGAAAGCCTTTTTTTAGACTAGAGTACAGGGAAAGTTACAGAGTAAATGTATCCTTTAATAATAATTTAGCACTTGTCAAATCTAACATTAAGAAACCTATCAGAAGTGCAACAGATTACCTGAATAGCTTAAAAATATTTCACCAAAATGTAAGAAGCCTATCAAATAAAGAAAACAAATTACTGCCTTCTCTTCAAGAAACAGCTGACACTAAAGACATTATTGCTGAAGTGTTCTGCCTAACTGAACATCACCTGGAAGCAACAGAAAACAATCAAATACATGTGAATAGCAATAGAATTGTTTATCAGTACTGCAGGACCAACTCATGCAAGGTGATGTGGCAATTTACATGCACAATATTCTTATGTCACAAGCTGCAGCTGTAGCTCAGTACTGTACTAAACAACATTTTGAATGCTGTGTTGCCATATTAGAACTGAAAACTCAGTTCCTCATAATAACTGGAATTCACAGGGAAGATGTGGGAAACATTAATAAGTTCCTCTCATAGCTAGAATTAGTTCTTACAAAACTTTATAGGAATAACAGTCATATTATAGTATGTGGCAATTTTAAACTTAATTTTCTTTCAAATTCTAACAGTCATAAACAAATGGAACCATTGGTCTATTCCTAGACCCCACAATTTACAATCACGTAAAAACACAAGTCATCATAAATGGACTGTCTGATCACAGTACTCAATTAACAACCTCAAAACTCACCAGTAAATAAATATGGAATCTACTAGCTTGTTTAGAAATAGTTTACACCATGAACAATGAGAGGAAGTGTACCAGGCACATACAATGAATGAAAAACTCAATTCATTCCTGGACTTATTGCTCAAGCATTTTGAAGCCTGCTCCCCCCATAGACAGATTAAAATGAAATCAATTTGTTGTGGAAGGGAAGAGTGGAGAACAGCTGGCATCAGAATATCATTTGCTAAGAAGGGAGACCTGTATATAAAACAAAGTGCTAGTACAAATCTAGCAATGAAACTACATTACAAAAAATGCTGTAAAATTCTAACATGTGTAATCAGGAAGGCCAAACAAATTCATTATGCTGAAACATTCAGCAAGTCAAACAATAAAGTAAAAACCATATGGAAAATCATAAAAAAATGAGACAAATAGGAAAATAAATCTGAACAAGCAGGGACTCCATAGTCGTTGATTGTGGATTAGACAAGAACACTCAAAGAGAATAGAAGCTTTCGAAATGTGGTGCTACAGGAGGATGCTGAAGGTTAGATGGGTAGATCACATAACTAATGAGGAAGTACTGAATAGAATTGGAGAGAAGAGAAATTTGTGGCACAACTTGACTAGAAGAAGGGATCGACTGGTAGGGCACATTCTGAGGCATAAAGGGATCACCAATTTAGTATTGGAGGGCAGCGTGGAGGGTAAAAATCGTAGAGGGAGACCAAGAGATGAATGCACTAGACAGATTCAGAAGGATGTAGGCTGCAGTAGGTACTGGGAGATGAAGAAGCTTGCACAGGATAGAGTAGCATGGAGAGCTGCATCAAACCAGTCTCTGGACTGAAGACCACAACAACAACAATCAAAAAGCTGCAGCCTCTGAATTTAATAACTTTTTTCTCATTGTAGCTGAAAGAACAGGGAACCATAATAAACAGTCTCCCACAGAAAACACAGAGCTACTAAATCACATGCAAATCACACCAAATATAGGACTTAATTTCAAAAACACAACTCCTAAAGAAATTTAAAAAATCATGAAATTATTTAAAAGCTCTGGATCTTCTGGATATGATGGAAAATCAAATATGATACTAAAATCATGTGCACACTTAAGCAGTCACATATTATGCTGTTTATGTAACCAGTCGATGATAAATAGGACATTCCAAGACAGACTGAAACATTCAATAGTGATGCCCATCCACAAAAGTGGGGCAAGGAATGTACCATCCAATTATCGGCCCATCTCTTTGCTGTCAGTGTTCTCAATGGCGCTTGAGAGTAGTTTATTATAGGATTTATGGCCATATGACACAAAATGGCTTACTGACATCTGCAAAGTCTGGCTTTTGTAAGGGATTTTTCCACAGAGAGAGCTATATTTAGCCTAACAGGTAAAACTTTAGGTGAATCAAATCTCAGAAGGTACCCAGTGGGGATCTTTTGTGACCTTCCTAAAGCTTGCCGACTTCTAGATCATAACACATTGCTAAGAAAACTTCCACATTATGGCATCAAAGACAAACCTTTGACATGGCTAGAATCTTATGTAGATGGCTGGAAGCAAAGTATTGTTTCAATGGTGGTATGTGTAACAGTAAACTCAGACTGGGGAAATGTAAAATACAGAGCCCTCCAGGGCTTGATCACTGGCACTGATTTTCCTGATCTACCTCAATGATCTATCATTTACAATAAATGACAGAGCAAAAATGGTCATGTTTGTGGGTGATATGAGTATTCTGATCTAGGTTCCCGACCCTGCAATGCAGGATACTGCCCTGACACTCACTAACCAAGTGCACAAATGGTTCACAGCAAGTAGCCTAACCCTAAATTTTTCATAAACTAACAATACACAGTTTCATACAGTAAATAAAAAACTCAGGTTCCTGAAATGAAGATCAACAACCAAAAAATTTATGAAATCACACGTACAAAGTTCTTAGGCATCCAGACAGACAACCAGCTAAGATGGACAGTGCAAATTGACCAGATGGTCAAAAAATTCAGCTCTGCATGTTTTGTCCTGAGAACTATTTCTCACCCTGTTAACAGAGAAAAATGGCTTTTTCATATTTTGCATATTTTCATTCTGTGAGCTCCTATGGAATTACCTTCTGGGGAAATGCTACAGGGGTTGAAAGAGTCTTCGAGCTACAAAAACGAGCAGTGAGGTTGATATATGGGCTCTCTAACAGAGTCTCTTTAAGACTCTCAGGATATTTACTGCTACAAATCAATACATATACTCTTTGATGATGTTTGTAGCCAGCAACAAGGAATTATTGCAGAAAAACTGTAATAGTCACAAGCATAACACAAAACAGAGGAAAAATTTCCACTAAGGATCTGCAACTCTGATGAAAGTCCATAGGGAAGTAACGGAGTCAGTAATAAAAGTACATAACAAACTTCCCATCAGTATACACAAGGAAACTGATAACATACAGTTATTCAAAAAGAAACTAAAAACATTTGTCAAAGAAAAAACTTATTATAAAATGAATGAATTCCTAGAGTAATAAGAGATCTTTTTGAGTAAAAATACAGGAGAGCAAATCTTTATTTCATGAAGACAAAATTGTGTACTGTACTTTTAACATAAATTGTAATGATGAAATGTAAATTTATTTACACCATAGGTTAAAATGTATACTACCATTTATTCTACACTATTAAGTATTCAATTGAAGTTACTCATGTGATGAAGATAAAAATATTGTATTTTAATTTAAATCATAATGTCAACATGTAAATTTCATTATTTATTTGTGGCAATGGAATAAAAATGTGTATCTCAATTCATTCTGCTTTTTGAAGCATTCATTTGAACTTAATAAAATGCTCACATAATTTTGTGTTATTTCATTTGACTTGTCCTATAGTACTAATACATTCTTCACACAGTATATAATCAACAGGACCAAATAAAAAATCAAATCAAATCATTCTGATTTCATTCAGGTCAGTGTAGTATGTATACTCCAGAGGTAGATTGTTTGGTCATTTATGCTGAACTTCAGCCTTTTTGCCTGCACTATGTGATGCTGCTAACATTAGTGTACTCATATTCCAATATTTGTGACTCTTTGAGGCTTTTATTTGTCCTTTCAAGGTCTTACACTTCAAAATGCATAACATTTCACCATATGCATACTTTCGAAAATACTTTGTGACATTCAAAGTTTTTATGAGTATTAGCTCTAATAACCAGATGTTCTTTCAAATTTATTATTCCCAACTAATACTGCTTTCTCAGTTACATGCATCAGGGGATTACCTGACACTGTGTGTTCTGTCTAACTCAGCATTACTGTGAGAGTTAATGAATTTAGTAACAGCATATACTCCCTCTTCTTCTCCTTCCTCCTTCTGGTTTAAACATTTCCGAAAGTGACCGATCTTTATAACTGCCATAATTTTAACAATTCTAATTCCTATACAATAGCCCTCTTGCACTTCTATAACTACAAGCTAACTTTGTGCACAACTTACTGAGACTACTGGTGGTCATGGGAGTCAAGTGCTCTAGGTATCATCTTGATATATCCATGCATGTAAGTTAGTTCTGTGCTGACTCCTTCAATTTTCTCACTGACATATAATGTACAACGCTTCATTGTAGCATTCAACACCTCACCACCACCTCAGTAAGACTTTCCAGTTCCATTAATTTGGCACTGACTGTTTCTAATTTTCTGTCAATGTGTAGGTGGATGTTCTCTGCATCCTGTGAGTGAGTGTACAACACTTGTACAAGTCTTTTGAGTTGATGCCACTTCAGCGACTTGTGTGTCAATGGGGTTGAGATGATGATGAAAACACAACATCCAGTCACTGAGCGGAGGAAATTTCTGACCCAGCTGGAAATCAAACCCGGGCACTTTGGCATGACATTCCATCATGCTGACCACTCAGCTACTGGCTCAGGCTACAGTATACTGAAACAATAATAATTTGGAACACTGCCATTTATGTGGAATCTCTTCACATTCAATTTCCTAGTTTTATGTGCAACAACAAAGCCATATTCCAAGTTATTCCAGCAGTCCCCACATATTGGCTGGCAGAGCTTATAGGTGACACTGTAGTGGGTGGTGGTGGAATCACTCACAGGAAAATTTCTGTAGTAGTTGGTGTTAGAACTGCAACCGTTTTGGATTGAAGTCAGCTGATAGGTATACCTGCCTAAAGGAAGTCCCTCTACCTAAGGTCTCACCTTCAGAGGACATCATGTTTCCAAGGAGAGAAGGAATTAGCATATTTCATCAAAATATAAGAGGTGTTAGAGATAAATTAGTGAACTGCTTATAGATGTTGACTCTGAAATATCGGAGCACCACTTGACAAATAAGAGGCTTCCTTTACCAGGATACAGATTAGCAGGCTGTTTCTTAAGGAGCTTCTTGCGGGGTGGGGGAGTGGCCATGTACATAAAAAACAGTATTCCATTTGAGTCCATAGACATATCAGGGCACAGCACTGAACAGATATTTGAATGTTGTGCAGGGGCAGCTGAATTTAGTGAAACTAAACTTCTAATTGTTGTTGTTTATAGGTCACCTAACTCTGACTTATACTGTGTTTTTCCAACTAGGGTACAGAGGAACAGCAGCACAGTCATAGACAACACTTTTATTCATTCTTCATTACTAGATGGGCATCTTGTTAGTAAAAGTCAGTTAGAGGCAAAAATATTTTTGTTACTGATAAATCAGACATATGTACAGTATTTAACAGACAATTATGCACAAATTTTAACACTAAAAGGCTTTTGTACTCAAACAAATGTCCCATATAATTACAAACTATGTAAGAAAGTTATTCCAACAGCAATAGAGGGTTTCTTAAACCTCGTAAAGGAACAAGAGCAGCAGGATGTTTATAGTGCAGATAGCATAGATGACAAATATAATGCTTTCCTAAACACATTACTCATGCTCTTTGAGAGTTGCTTTCCATTAGAACATTTTTACCGGGTTATAGCAGTAAAAGGCAGCCCAAGTGGCTGACTAGTGGGATAAGGACATCTTGTAGAACAAAGTGAGAACTATATAAAAAATGTTAGAAGTAGTCACAATCAAGCTACAGTAGCCCATTACAAACAGTATCGTAAGGTGCTTAAAAATGTTATCAGCAAGGCAAAGAGTATGTGGTATGCAAACATAATAGCTAATTCAGAAGATAAAATTAAAACCATGTGGTCAGTTGTGAAGGAAGTGTCTGGTCAGCAGCACAAGGTCGATGATATAAAGCCAGTTGAAGCAAAAATATTTTTTCTATTGATAAATCAGATATATGTACAGTATTTAACAATCATTTTCTGAATACTACTGGAGAATTAAATAGAAACTTAGTTTCTACTGGGAATCATACTACTCTCTTGGCAAATGCCTTTCCGAGATTGATGTCTGAAATACTCCTCTGTTATACTGACAAGAGGAAGATTGAGTCAATAATTAAATCATTGAAGACTAAGGACTCTCATGGATAGGATGGAGTGCCTAACAGAATATCAAAGTAGTGTGCTGCGAATGTTAGCCCTGTATTTAGCCATATTTGTAATTTTTCCTTTAGGAATGGTTGGTTTCCTAAACGATTAAAGTACTCAGTAGCAAAGCCGCTTTATAAAAAGGGAGAAATGGATAATTCTGACAATTTTAGACCTATTTCTATCCATCAGTGTTTCTAAAGTTATTGAAAAGGCTGTGTATGTAAGGATAATTGATCATTTTATATCACATAATTTGCTATCAAATGTGCAGTTCGGCTTTAGAAGTTATTTAACAACTGAAAATGCTATATTCTCTTTTCTCTGTGAGACACTGGATGGGTTAAACAAAAGGTTTCAAATGCCAGGCATATTTTTTGATTTAACTAAGGTGTTTGATTGTGTTGATCACAAAATTCTGCTTCAGAAGTTGGACCATTACAGAGTACAGGGAGTATCTCATAATTGCTTCACCTCTTACTTTAACAGCAGACAGCAAAAGTCATTATTCACAATGTTGAGAATGGCTGTGATGTGGGCTCTGAATGGGGTATGGTCAAGTGAGGGGAGGGTTGCCCCAGGAATCGGTGTTGGGGCCACTCCTGTTCCTTATTTATTATTTATATAAATGATATGCCCTCTAGTATTTCGGGTAACTCTAAAATATTTCTGTTCACTGATGACACTAGCTTGGTAGTAAAGGATGTTGTGTGCAACCTTGGTTCAGTTTCTAATAGTGCAGTTCATGATATAAGTTCATGGGTTGTAGAAAATAAACTAATGCTAAATCTCAGTAAGACTCCGTTTTTACAATTTCTAACACACAATTCAACAAAACCTGACATTTTAATTTCACAGAATGAGCATATGATTAGTGAAATTGAACAGTTCAAATTTATAGGTGTTCAGATATATAGTAAGATGTCATGGAAAGCCACATTCAGGAACTTGTTCAAAGACTTAATGCTGCCATTGTTACTATTGGAATGGTATCTGAAGCTAGTGATCATTCGACACAAAAATAAGTCTACTTTGCTTATTTTCATTCGCTTATGTCATATGGTATTATAGATTGTGTAACTTTTCCCATTATAAAATGATATTTTTCTCTCAGAAACAGGTGGTTCAGATAATAAGTGGTGTAAGTTCACGAGCCTCTTGTCGACGCCTGTTCACGATTCTGGGTATTTGACATTGGCCTCTCAATATACATATTACTTATTGTCATTTCTTGTTAACAATATTAGCTTATTCCCAAGAATAACCAGATTTCACTCAGTTAATACTCGGCAAAAATCAAACCTGCATTTCAGTCACATTTCCTTAACTCTTATGTAGAAAGATGTGCAGTATATAGCTGCATCCATTTTCAGTAAGCTACCACAAGAGTTCAAAAATCTTATTAACAGTCCACACACTTTCAAACTGAAACTGAAGAGTTTCCTCATGGGTCACTCCTTCTATTCTGTCAAAGAGTTCCTTGAAAAATTAAGCTGATTCTTGTTGTATTGTTGATTGTGTTTACTTAAACTTATGGATTGACTCTTTTTGGGTTCATAAAAATTTTACTTTTATCTGTTATTGCTTTTATGTCGTAACTTCATGTACTGGCATGTTCCATGACCTTGGAGATTTGTTCCTCAGTTTGATTCTATGGAACTTGATGTGTAGATAAATAAATAAACATGTCAGGTTCTACATGTGCTTGATAAATATGCTTTAAATTCAGACTGTCCGGTTTGAAAGCAATAATAAGGTTTGCATAACCCAGACCAAATGTTTCGGGATGCTTGATTATATCTGGCTCAAATGAAATGTACTGACTTGCACATGGTGGCCAAGGAAAAAATGTCCCTAAATCTCACACTGATTTTCCACTGCAGCATCATCAATTATGACTATGTTGTTTTGCTTTCCTTTTCAAGGCAGCAGAATATCACTGCTTTTGCTGAATATGTGGTATGTTACTCCCTCAATGCCATGCACAATCTCCTGTAATGGCTGATATTTTGGCTAAAGCAGGGATTTTGAAAAAAACATATACACGCTCAAAGTGGACTCTCTCAGGATGTGCTAACAGTGTTAGTAAAAGTTTAAGTCTTCTCGCAGTCTGAAGATCTGGCAGTTAAAGCACATATGTTATAGGGAAATAATAACACATTCCTCTTCTTCTCCTGGTTGCAGCATCATTTCTTACCATAGGACACTTATCTTGAGGTTGTTTCATCCACTCATTCATGATGGGAACTTCTCATTTAAATTAGGATGCAGGGTGTTTTAGAGGGAAACAGATAACACACATGGAGTTCTTAAACTTTGTAAATTCTTACATATAGCTGGATATAGAAACAAACTTAAATAAGACCAAAATTCTGCACCCACGTCTGGTAAAGCTGAATCATACATCTCGATGTTCACAATGCCCGATAAGCATTGTAGAGTTGCACAATGGATTCTTCTGATGGGTGGAGAATTTAGCAGGTTAACTCCAACAGATTATGCCACAATGTCTCATAGAATTAGTGGACATATGGCTGCACTCTCTGTTATTAAAAATTTTAACTGTTCTGGGGAAGTCCCCTATAGAAATTGTATGACTGTCTAGTATCACTGATGCAGAATAAACATTTCCATACTATAAGGCTGAAATCTGCATTGACAAGTCAATACCATCCACACATAGATAATATTACTTTGATATCACTAAATCAAAGGTTTTCAAATACTAGCACTGGGTGGAACTCCTGATTTGATTTCATACTGACATACCTTACAGCTACTGGTGTTCAAATAGTATGTTTGGATGAATAGTAGTATTTCCACATTACATGACTATTGCTGGAATGATCTCACCTTGCCTACACGGCAAGGAATTATTAGTTAAGCATATATATATATTTTTTTCCCTATTCATAACCATCAATGCTATTATTTACACTATCTCACAACAGGGAGCATTGATATATGCCTCAACATCTTTAACCTCTGACAGTTCTCTCACAACTGGGTGAACCATTTGTCAATCACTGTAAATATATAAACAATTTGTGACTACTGCCTGTTCATCACTGTTATTATTATTACTAAATTTAGGGGTTGGGGTTGTTTGGGGGAGGAGACTAGACAGCAAGGTCACCAGTCTCTTCGGATTAGGAAAGGGCAGGGAAGGAAGTTGGCCATGCCCTTTCAAATGAACCATCCCAGCATTTGCATGGAGTGATTTAGGGAAATCACAGATAATCTAAATCAGAATGGCCAGACACAGGATTGAACCGTCATCCTACTGAATATGAGTCCAGTGTGCTAGCCACTGTTCCACCTCACCGAGTTTACATTTAGGGGTACCCATGTCTATGCATAAGTGATTGAAATATTTAGGAAAATATTGTAGGTGGTTTGTATGTCCTGTAGTTACAGCTGTGACTGTTGAGATGACATATGCTGTGTACTGAATATTATACTGCATGGCTCATAAGTGCCTCAGTGTCAGAGGTGGCACATTCCCGCAATGCACCATGCTTGGCACTGTACATTTGAAGTCATTGTCGCACCATTACAACCTTGATCTATCAGTAGGCAAGGCACACCCTCTTTATAACCTGCAACTGACTGAGTTTAAAATAAAATAAACACTTTATGGGGATATATCTATTTACAGTTTTTTTACAATATTCCTCCTGAGTGTGGACTGTTCCTGTTGCTGTGAAGACGTCCATTTTCTGGTCTAATAGTAGTTCCACTAGTGCTGTAATAGTAACAAAAAGCCCTAAGTATAGTCTCATACAAACATAGTAGATGAATATTTTCTGCAATTGTTGGCACTTTTTGCATTGTGGGAGACTGAGGAGACATTTTAAGATGGATATACAATCCAAACGCATGTAGTATGGTGTGCTGGTGAACCCAATTTTGTAATGCATCTTTTCGCCATTCTGTTGCATTGCCATTACTTGTTGAACAGTATCCCTCCTGTTTTCAGTCATACATTCCTCCACTATTATGCTTTTTCATTCTTGATGAAGAAAGCTCTGAATTCATTTTCCTGACAGATGTTTAAAAAAGATAGAAATGCCAAATTCTTCTTTGCTTAATGCAAGTGTCTCACAAAAAGTACATTCTCCAAAATACAGTTTCTTTATAACACAGTGACAAGAAAACTGTATTAATGCAATCAACTGACAGAATGATGAGGAGCAGGTGCATGAGGGCATGGTAAGAGGGGGGGGGGGGGGGGGGCCCTTGATGGCAGGAAAGTGCTGATGCTGATGTCAGTTGTCTGTGAAATATAACAGTCACAAGTGCTTGAGAACTGGATGTCATGACCTTGAAGATAACGAAATACTAATGCTGTTAAAGTTCTGATGAGGATGTCAGCGTTTTCCTGCCCAGAAACTGCACTGACCTACTACTGTGAACTTCTTTTACACCACTGACAAATTACTTAGCTAAACCAAATTATATATATATATATATATATATATATATATATATATATATATATATATATATATATGTGTGTGTGTGTGTGTGTGTGTGTGTGTGAGTGTGTACATGCTATTGCTTATTAGACCACCTTCCAATTCAATTTGGATATGGAGTGCAAAAAAAATGACTGCTTGGCGAAATTTCATATCCAATTGCAGCCATCAGTCTGACATTAGGAGGCGTGACTGTTCAGCACACATTTAACAATGGCCACACTGCAGAAATGGGGAGGTAACTTTGCACAAGGTACACATGACATAAATTGTCATGTATCTGTCCAAAGTAATGTGCCAACAGATATTCCTGTCAGAGTAGAAACACAGCAATTGCACTGGAAACACATAGTCAGTCCCTTTGTCGGGTCGACAGAAGCGTCCGATCCCACACGTCGGCTTTGACCCGTGACGTAAGGGTGTTGTCGCGTGTGACGTCATGACGACGCGGAGTTTGGTTTGTGAGTGTGGCGTGTTTGTAGATGTCATCGTGTTGTGGTTTGTTGTGCTCTCTGGTGGTATGTTCAAGGTTTTCGTTTTGGTGGTGTAATGGGCTCAGTTTGTTTTTGCTCATTGTCCAGAATTGTTCGAGTGTCGGCTGTGTTTGTAGTTGAATTCGTTTCAGTGAGTTAACGATTTTGTGTGAAGGTTAATTTAGTGTTGTTCGCTGTACATCGTGCGGTAATTTTAGTAAAATTAATCGGTTGTTGTTTTTGTTCAGGAATAGATACGACGGATGAAATTAACAGTGCGCAGGTCAAGGGAAGTGTTCATTCCCAATGTGTGGCTGTGTATGTTGATATTGGTATCGGGAGATGTTTTTGAGCTATATAGGTCGAGGGAAATGTTTGATCCTAATTTATGGGATCGGGAGCTGCTGTTGAGCTATACAGGATGAGTCAGCTAACGTTACCGCTGGATATATTTCGTAAACCACATCAAATACTGACGAACCGATTCCACAGACCGAACGTGAGGAGAGGGGCTAGCGTAATTGTTTAATATAAACCATACAAAAATGCACGGAAGTATGTTTTTTAACACAAACCTACGTTTTTTTTTAAAGGAACCCCGTTAGTTTTGTTAGCACATCTGAACATATAAACAAATACGTAATCAGTGCCGTTTGTTGCATTGTAAAATGTTAATTATATCCGGAGATATTGTAACCTAAAGTTGACGCTTGAGTACCACTCCTCCGCTGTTCGATCGTGTGTATCGGAGAGCACCGAATTACGTAGGGATCCAAAGGGAACGGTGATGGACCTTAGGTACAGAAGAGACTGGAATAGCACATTACGTCCACATGCTAACACCTTTTTATTGGTCTTTTTCACTGACGCACATGAGGGGTGAGGTACACGTACACACGTGGTTTCCGTTTTCAATTACGGAGTGGAATAGTGTGTGTCCCGACTTGTCAGGCCAATAGATGTTCAATGTGGTGGCCATCATTTGCTGCACACAATTGCAATCTCTGGCGTAATGAATGTCGTACACGCCGCAGTACATCTGGTGTAATGTAGCCGCAGGCTGCCACAATACGTTGTTTCATATCCTCTGGGGTTGTAGGCACATCACGGTACACATTCTCCTTTAACGTACCCCACAGAAAGAAGTCCAGAGGTGTAAGATCAGGAGAACGGGCTGGCCAATTTATGCGTCCTCCACGTCCTTTGAAACGCCCGTCGAACATCCTGTCAAGGGTCAGCCTAGTGTTAATTGCGGAATGTGCAGGTGCACCATCATGCTGATACCACATACGTCGACGCGTTTCCAGTGGGACATTTTCGAGCAACGTTGGCAGATCATTCTGTAGAAACGCGATGTATGTTGCAGTGCTCTCCGATACACACGATCGAACAGCGGAGGAGTGGTACTCAAGCGTCAACTTTAGGTTACAATAAACAATCTCCGGATGTAATTAACATTTTACAATGCAACAAACGGCACTGATTACGTATTTGTTTATATGTTCAGATGTGCTAACAAAACTAACGTGGTTCCATTTAAAAGAACGTAGGTTTGTGTTAAAAAACATACTTCCGTGCATTTTTGTATGGTTTATATTAAACAATTACACTAGCCCCTCTCCTCACGTTCGGTCTGTGGAATCGGTTCGTCAGCATTTGATGTGGTTTACGAAATATATCCAGCGGTAACGTTAGGTGACTCACCCTGTGTAGGTCAAGGGAAGTGTCCGATTCCAGATGATATTGTGTTTAGTGGTATTTGGGGAGTTTTGTGATGTCGGTTTTTTTCGTCGTTTTGTGTGGTTTTGTATGGGGGTGGGTGTCTAAATTTGATTATATTTAGTTTGCCCCCACCCAAAAACACCCCATTTCCCGCGCTTGTCCCGTTAGTGTCATCAGGCTTTTTGTGGAAAGTGTGTGTGTTTGTTTTTCGATGTATTTTCGTCCTCATAATGTGTACGTACCGACTTCATATGCGCCTTATTGGAATCGTGGTTTATGGTCGTTTCCGCCATATTTGTGACGTCATGGGTCAAAGCAGACAGGCGGGATCGGACGTTTCCGACGTTTGTCAGTGCGTCAACTAAAGCCGGCCATGTTGGTTGGTTGGTTGATTCAGGGGAGCGGACCAAACATCTAGGTCATCAGTCCCATCAGTTTGGGGAAAGATGGTTAAGGAAGTCAGCCGTGCCCTTTCAGAGGAATGATCCCGGCACTTGCCTGAAGTGATTTAGGGAAATCACGGAAAACCTAAAGCAGGATGGCTGGACGCGGGTTTTGAACCATCGTCCTCCCGGATGTGATTCTGGGAGTACTAACCACTGTGCCACCTTGCTTGGTTGAAACATCGGTCATACTGCATGATACATAATTTGAAACCTCAGTCATAGTGCATTATATACTGTAGGCAGGTAGGGGATATACACATCAAAGTAAAGCTCTCATCATGATATAACAAATGAGGCCATGCTGAAAATTGTAGCATAATTAGATTAGCACATAAAGAATGACAAAGACCTACCTCTCATTATATTTTTTTAAGTTAATGCTTTTATTATATTAATTCCGCAAAATTGAAAGATGGCTCAAAAAAAGCTAATTTAATGTACCTAGAAAACTAATACAGCATCGAAAACTTCCAGTTAAGGTTAATTACGACGTTATTGAAACATTTCTGTATCTTGTACGTAATTTTGGTAAAAAAAACGCCGTAAATGCTGCAGCCTATGGTGCTCCTCAATCTGACTCGAAAAATCCGCCTTGAGCAATACCAACACACGCGTTCACAGTTCCGTCACCGAATTAGCAACCACTCCCAATAACACTGGCCACTAAAAGCTGATGATCTAGCCTTTCTCAGAATGTGCGAATGTAATAGCTTTATACCAATTTTAAGCAATCTGTCTTTGTGGGTACATCTTGGAATAAGTATTTTAAAGATTTATGAACACATGAGATTCACACTATCCGAGATAAATAATGGTAAAAGACAAGATGGCTGTATTGAGAAAATGCACAGTAAAGTTTGAATAAAATCGCATAAATAAGTCATTTCAGTTACATGCAATGTGATATTTTTTCCAGATAAGTCATAGTTTTCAAATATAGCTACTGCAACTACATATTTTTAAAATGATAAATTCTACCCAACATTTTATTCTTAAACGTTCTCGGCTACTTAACATCGTTTACTTGCATACTGTGTGCACTTAACATGGTTACCACTGTTCACTTTCTGGGTGATTTAAAAGGTCCGAATTGTTTCAGTTTTTGATAGGTACTAAGATTTTCATTGACTGTTTTTGCAATAATAAAGTACAACAATCACACTCATGATTCAGTGCAGCACAAACAGCGTTAAGCATGACAGTTAACATTTCTACCGTCACCCTATTACGTAAAGTAACGCAAACTATGGTAAGGGCCACAAAATTGTTTACTTACTTAAATAAATACTCAGTTTTGCCTCATTAGCTACATTTTTCAGGCGCGTTAGCGTTCAGGAACATATTCTTTATCTGAGTCGTAGTTGCCCAAACCATCGTCAGATGTGTATAAATTGTCCCTGAAAAGCATTTTTCTGGTACGAACACTTACATGCTTAACTACTGTTGGCAGCAATGTTTTTTAGCACTTCAACGCTTACATGCACAAGTTCTGATGATGTTGTCAGTAGTGAGATTGAGAAATTAGATACAGAGCTGCTGTCTCCCGGTTTATCGTGGAATTCTCAACTGACAAGAATAAACCGTGTGACTTACTGTGTTATATATGCAATAACTCCGATTGTCACTGACTACCGGTACACCTTGATCTATTTACAAGCGAAGTCCTCTGTTGTGTGAAATATTGTTGATTAATAACAATAATATTAATGTTATTTCGTGTAGATCAGTGGTCTGTTGGAAGTCTTTGAACTGGACGCCACTTCGGAGACCCTAGTTCAACCGCGGACTCCAAATCAAGTGTTTCTGCTGAATATGCACATCATTGACAGGTGAATGCTACGTTAAGACGCAAACTGAAAAATTCATGGTCCTACCGGAATTCGACAGCTCGACCTTTCAGTTTCCAGGCACACGCTTTACGCCGTTTTCCCATCCTATCTTTCTGTTCGGCTTTCTTTCTTTTTTTTTTTTACACTATGTTTACATGGTGTTCCCAAAACAGGATTTCGTAAACCGATTTCACAATACCGTTCCTGGTTTGTCATCTAAACATTCCAAAACTTTTCTGGAAAACTTTTTCTAGCTACCTCTTTTCCACTTCCACAATCGATTATCGCTTTCATATAAATGCACAACCGTTTTTAAAACGTGCTTGGATTGTCAGGTTACGTCTTTCTTCTTTTCTTTTTTTTCTTCAAAATACTCGATTAATATGGATGGGTGGGGAGACTTACTGTGAAGTGAAGAAGAAACAGAAATGTTAGAGTGAGCCTCCGAAATGTCTGCCTCCAAACAATAACAAATAACGACTATGCTGATTAAACTATAAACCGGAGCAGCTGTTTTCCAGGCGCCTCGCCGAACAAGGCTAGCAAATCCGCTTCAGACCTTAGCATGTAAACAAGAGAGCGAAAAATGGTGCCAGAAACTCGGGTTTCGTCTTTCGGAAGATGTATCGCATGTAAACGCATGTTTGCTGTTTATCAGTGATCTGTACGGGGACGGCTCTCTCGGGGTCAACGGAGTAACTGTCGCGCTGTTGCAGAAATTCTGCTAGAGCGTAATCGTTCAGCGAGGAGAAAAGAAAGAGATATTGGACATCTGCGTTGAGAAATAAAAAGAAATTGCGAGGATGTATCTCAATTAAATTATGGAGGCTAAAGTAACAGTAGTGGTTTTAACCACAAGTAATGGTATGTCAAGGAAGGTGGAATAAAGGTGCAGAAAGGCATCGGAAGTGTATTTGAAATGTGAAAAGCATAAAAGGCAGACCTCACAATTAAAAATAGCAAGGAAGGATTGTATAAATTAATGCAGGGTATATTACAATCTAAGAATGAAAAGACGTATCAAGAGGAAACAAGACAACTTTCGTGACAACTAGCGCTTGGTGCACTATAGCGTGCCGACTTAAATATCCAAAGTGTTACCGAATGTTAGATGGTCATGAATACAGGGAGATCCCTATTTCGGTGTAATACAATGAAATTTGTGCTATGAGATCCGAAGTTCAAACACATAGCATTTTGAGACCAAATCAGAAGATAATGTTTCTGTTAGCGCACATGTAGCATGGCAGTCGGTAAACCTGGTAGACAGCGGGTACTTGTTTACCTGTTGTCCGTTTTTTGGTAAGTAATAGTAATTTACAAAATAATGGCCAACTTTTTGGCATTTATTTTGTTATGACTCTACCTACTATCGAATATATTTACAAATCATGAACAGCAACAAAAAAAGAAAAATCACGTGTACAGACAGCAGAGATGAAGTTCATGACATATGCAAGGGGCTGTAACAAAATGGGTAAAATAAGAAATGAACCGACAGGATCTATTCCGTTTATGACAAGATAGAAGAGAATAGAGTGAAATGGAAGGATCACGTTGATAGAATGATAGAAAATAGATTGCCGAAAAAGACTGAAAAGAGAGAACTAGGTAGACCTCGTAAGAGGTGCTTGGATGTGTGACAGAGACTGCAATAGGTGATTACAACACAGAACCTTGGAAACGAGCGTTTGGCGTCATTGGCCGGGAGGCCCCTTGCGGGGCAGATCCGGCCGTCTTGGTGCAGGTCTTATTACATTCGACGCCACATTGGGCGACCTGCCCGCCGGATGGGGATGAAATGATGATGAAGACAGCACAACACGCAGTCCCTGAGCGGAGAAAATTCCCAACCCACCCGGGAATCGAACCCGGGCCCGTAGGACAGCAATCAGTCACGCTGACCACTCAGCTTTTTTTTTTTTAATCGCATTTTGTTCGTTTTCGTTTGTTGCAACTGCTCGGGGCGGACGTTGCAAGACACCCGTTTCAGTTCGTCGTTGATCCATTGACTCAGTCTTTTTATTACAGAGGGCAGCTAGCCCTCTGACATAACACGCTGAGCTACCGTGCTATCGGGGCGGAGGAGTCCTTGGAAGATGATGATGGTAATAAAGGCCACTGTGCTCAGTTTACAGTGGTATCCAGGTGCCGGGAGGTGATGATAAGCCACAAAGACATTAATATATTCAATAATCAAAATAGTAGTTCTGTCTTGTGCCAGTGATTTTCAAGTTCCTAAGAAATTAAGACGTCATTTCTTTTTTTCCTGTTTTTTGTTAGCCTGATGTAGTAAGCAAAAATAAGATGTGTCTGAACGAGACAATATGGAAGTCTAGTCGAAGAGAAGGAATGGGGACCTAATTCTTATTTCCCAATCAATACAAAAGCATGTAGCTCGACTGCGGAGTAATCTAGAATAGCGTTTGTTACTTTTTCGTAAAGTAAATTTTCCTTCCAATTTGAACGAAAATGTCTTCTAATTAATTATCTTAATTGCTACGGTAATCAGCGAACTGCGACTCCTGTGAAAACATTCCACGCTCTTTTGCACTTGTCTAACTTCCTATGCAGAGCAAGGTTTTTCACGGTGGAGAAAGCGTACAGCTAAAAGGATGAAATGTATTATACTTTCAAAGCGAACCGAACGAGATGACAAAATGCGTCTTTAGTCGTACAGAGTACCGTATATATTAATCGTTACCGCCGTTATCGGTAGTTTTGGCAGTGTTAGATTAATTTATATCTAATTAAATATTCGTCATAAACTTTTACGTTTCCTTTAAAAATTCTTCACAGTACAATAATGAGTAAACAACATTTCGTTTAGATACTCGGCTTTTGTAATAAGGGACTGTCGGAAAACAAAAGTTTTACAAGACAATCGAGAATAGCTGAGTCTACGAAATGAAGTAGTATATTTTGCATTCTGTAGGTCATTACACTGTTTTAGAAACATTGCGAACCTACATGACAAATTTAAACTATGAGCGAGACTATGAATGGAAACCAGAGCTTTGCCTGAATACTCAGCCTTCCCAAATAATATCACTGCTCTTCCCATAATTTCAACTCAGCATATGTTTTCTCCTGCCAAACTCCATTCACAGTTGTTGGATTAGCGCCTCTGGAACATGAAATAGTATGGAATTCGTTCATATTAATCGGCTTATATTTCTGGATTGAAACTTTTGCTCTTTGGCAGAGTGTTTGTCAACGATGATCTGACATCAACTAAACATAGTCTTCGTGTACGCCATCGTCGACCCGGCTAATTTCTTCCAGACGCCTTAGACCTGAAGCGTCGTGTGAGTACCTGCATGGCGTTAAGAGCTGTAGAAGACAAACTTGTACCTAGCGACAAGCTACAGAAATGAGATTAAGTACAACAAAGCGGCAATCTTCGGCTGAGGACCTCACGTTCTAGTTATTAGGCCATGTTGGCATTGGTTTCATGAGGAGCAAATATACGAGGATATAGAGTAAGTAACTTTCACCAATTCATTCCCAGATACAGCCTATAATAACATGCACACCACGCCATCACTGTGTCACCGCGGTCCTGAGTAATAACAGACTTATCGAGACTAATACGAGCTGAGATAAGACTAAAAGCCCTCGCGCAGGCGGCCAGCGAGTGAGTTGTGGCAGCATTGTGCTGACGGCATGCACTTCTACTGACACAAGCACTTCATTAGCACTCCGAGATAATGGCAGCTTGCGCGCTTGATTGTACGAGTCGCTGCATGCATGCTTCCAGCCCTTACAATACCGACATTTTGTACTGGACGTTATTGTGATTACATGAATGTTTCAAACGAATACTCTTATTCAGTAAGTATTTGTTAAGGTGTTAGCCATAATATCTCTGTATATAGAAGGCAATGTCCCAACAGGCCGACACCATGACTGATCATCGCCCAGCCCAAAGCACTAAGGACAGAAACTTAAATTTTGGAGAGGGTGCCGGTCGTATACCGTAGGCGTCTTTTAAGGAGGGATTTTTCGAAATTCTACATTCAAGAGGATGAAATAAGCGATGAAAGCGTCTTTGAAAAATCTCGCTGTTAGGATAATTTTCAAGTTCGACCCACGAAAATTGGTATTTGGCTTATCAGTCAGAAATAAAGAAATACGTATTTCATCATTTTTGAAAATTCAACCACGTTTTTCTTTTTTTAATAAATCTTTATTTTTTTAATAAATATTTGTTAAAGAACTACTAAAGTGTTTTTGAAGCTACATCTGTGAAATTGCTATTTGACTTCTCGGTTAGAAATTAAAATAAAACGTGTTTCAGTATTTTTGGAAATTCAACACTAAAGGAATAAAACAGGGGATGACAAGTTTCATAAAATTATTTCATTATAAAAGCGTTTTGAAAGTTAGATCTATGAAAAATTTTTCACTGTTTCTGGAAATTCAATCTATAGGGGGGTGACATGGAGAATGAAAATTTTAGTGAAAATATTTCGTTATACTAAAATAATTTAAAACAAAATCTGTGAAAAATTGGTATTTCACCTCTTGGTTCGATATAAAGAAATAAGTGTTAGGGGAGGTCAGTTTCTATGGATATGATTTACCATAAGTACACATTGAAATGATAAACAAAAACCTAGGACTGCAGCCACCAGAATCCCTTTTAATTAATGTGAAATTTGTAAGCAACATGAAACATATAAAAATTCGATTACAGAAAAACAAAATAAATCTGTACAGACCACACAGGCTACACAAGCAAAGCAAAGGGCGCAAAGCTAGTTTTAGAATACATGTGAGTGCATTGAAATTAAATAAGCTATTTCTGCTTGGAGTATTCAGCTGCCCTTCCTCAAGACATTTAGCCTCGTAATTCAGTTGGCATCCACACAATTGCATCATGACAAGCTTGGTTGTGGTAATGTCTCTGTTGGTGCAGACACTATACTTCAGCAACTTTATTCTCGGTATCCCTTACGCGAGAATGAATTTCCACTTATAGGTGCTATTATTGTTAGCATAAAAAATACTTTTAGAAAAGTGTTGAGCAGAGCACAGCTGTGGTTTTCAAACGGTTTTCCCCATGTGTTGAGGCGAATGCTCGGTTAAGCTCCCATCTAGGTCTTAGAAACATGATTAGGAGGCAGTAAAATGTGGCAATTGGTAGAACAGATTTGATACTTTTTTCGCGTGGAATTCGCGAAATTCCTCCCCTTCGATCAAATGAGACTGTAGAGCCAGAAAGGGATTCCAGCCAAAGAAACTAGTGCCGCGTCCTTGGTTCGGAAACCTCGTCAGGTACAGACACAATAGCTGGACTTGGCCAGGGAGGGAAAATGTACGCAGTTCTTTTGATTTTCGAAGAAGTCTATTTATGGAAAAACTAATGTAGCAGCAGCTCCTAGATTTCAGCCCAGCTGGACAAGTTTGTGCCTCTGCGCAGTGTTTCATGCAAGTAGGCTACCGAGCTCTAGCCTTTGTAAATATTGTCATTCTTTTATAAATTTGTATTTATGCCAGTCTGATGGTCACATTTTGACTTTTCACTTTGTATAAAATTTGTTCTCATTTTGAATGATAAATATCTGGTGTATGCAGGGTCTTTCGGAAGTGATGGTCAGTAATTCACACATGGAAAGTACAGGCCAAAAGTAGTTAAAAAGCTCCAATAAACATGGGTCCGCTAATCAACCGTTGATGAGGTATTGCATTAATTCGAGTTGGGAACCAACTGTAAATGCCACAGGATTCCGCGGTATTTACGTTGGTATCTCAGTTTTTGCGATCGACTATCTGTTACTCATGCGCAACTATTTCCCTTTCCCCCTTCTGTGTACTGTGCCGTACCGGCCTCACAATCAGTTACGAACGTAAAGGCTCCATGGACAGAGGTTACACCAATGAAGACTACGCTGACATCAGTGGCCAGTGGCGTATACATATGGGGTGTTGGGGTGTGCGCTAGGCACCCCCCTCCCCCCTCTCCCTGCCCTCCACCCCCTCCCCCTTGCGGATCCGACCGCATAGCCACCCGCGCCATTCCCGCCAGTCAGACCGCACGCAATTCGTTCGTTTCTTTCGTCAGTCGACTCGGCTGAATCGAATTATCGAGTAGTTGTACTTCCCTATGTGACACGCGTGTCTGCGTCATCGCATTTGATACATTTCTCTCTGGCACATAGATAGCTAACAGGAGATTAGCCAAGAGTGAGAGTGATCAGTTGATTGTGAGGTAGCTCAAGATACCTTTAGCGCCCCCTGCTTGAGGTTTTTCTGTATCATATTAACAGAATCTTCCGTCGGTTCTTGGTAGAACAACATTATAATAATAAATGAAAAGCACCAGTTTGCTTTTGTTCTACAATATTACTTTTATTGCTAACCGGTTTTCGGCTTACAAGGCCCTCTTCAGACATTTACTGAGTATTATCACAAAAGAAGTTAAATGTTAACAGACAACATTGGAAAGAAGTAACACATCTAGAGTGAAGTAGAAACATACAGTGAGTAACATCTTTGCAATGAAATAGTAAAAACTGAACAGTACATAAATAACACTGTGGTTGACAGGAAAACCTTTAGCACAAAATAGGAATAGCATGCCTACATAACAGTATCTATTAATAAACAAAACTAATAAAATAAGATAAAATTAGTACTAGACAAGGCTGCAGCAAGAGGTATGAAACATGGAAAGTGATACACAGCCAATTAAAAAAGAAGAGACAGTTCTCAACGTAAATACAGAATACATAAGGAACTTAAGCAATATCAATAAGATAAACATAAATTAATAAATGCAGGAAAATTGAGGTGTTTGAGGGAACCTACAATTTTAGAGTGTGGTGGTACTGCATTTTAACATTAACATTATAATCAAAGCAGTGGCTGTATCTGCCACTGGCTGACATGCACTTCAAGTATGGCAAAGCGAATGGCAGTGACCTTGAGGCTGCACGATTGCATGAAGAAGCTTTTCCTCTCAGCATTTAGCCGGTTACATCAGCGCCTTAGAGAAACTGGGAATTTCACACACCATTTACGGGAAGGTCGACCCAGATCCATAACACCCGTTGTTGAAGTACTTCAACAAGGAGGATTGCTACCCAAGAGTGTATCCTGAGTTATAGCAGTATGTGGCGGATATTACAGCTGAAAGTACTCTACCCCATGTGTGAATTATTGGCCACCACTTCTGAAACACCCTCCATAACTTCAAAAGATTTTTGAGCAGCTCGGGTGGTAAGCTATGTCAAAGCTATCTTACTGTCTGTTTTAACCCCTTGACCACCATTGGGACCTATGTGTCCCACAATAGGTTGTTAGACAAATGCTGCCTATTATTGCTTTTTATCAATGTCTCACTAGTAAAGAGAAGCCTACCAATGGAAAGTAGAATCACAGACTGCACCTGTATGTCGCGCTCTTGAGTTTCGTTGTTAACCCTTGTGTCCGTATTGTCACATGGAATTAGTTCGCATGTAAAGATAGGTAATCTAATTACCAGATTCGCAAAGCGGGCTGCCTTCGCGCCTTCCTGGACACATCGTGTCAACGACTTGCACACGCGAAATGACGCTTGCCGTATCACAAACGAAGCGCATACTGAACATCTGTAATGCGAATTATGAACTTTGAGAGATGCTCTGTCCACTGATGTGCGTCCGTTTTCAGCACTTTTTGCGCAGTCTTCTTCTGAAACCCTGGAATACTCACGAGTAATCCTGTATGTGGTATCCCCATCATCAACCCCAATCCCCAGCCCCTATGGAAAAAGACATAACACAAAATATTCTTTTTATATTATTATTTCTGAGTAAGACATTAATTAAAATGACGATACATTAATTTTTTGAAATATAATTGGTAATCAAAGAGTTAATAGCTACCATCTACACACACATAAATATTTTGTAGTGAATTTTACGTAGAACTTTAATCTTCTTTTTTAGCTTCTGAGCCATTTACACAGGTTCTTACCAATGAACTTGTGTGCTTTTCCCAATTTTTTGGATTTCCCTCCTTGACATTTGAAATAACACAGTGCTGGATGACATATGTGTGGCCTATTGGTTATTTTCAATTTCCTGTCATCTTTTTAATGTGAGTTAAAGTATAAGTATAAATCTTGCATTTTCAGATTTCTCTAGCATTTTAACTTAGAGCATATGGGCTGTGACTGCAGCGGCATCGCAAATATCATACTAGTGTCGCAAATCAGAACTGTGTTAGGCATTTGAGTTGACAGTATTCCTGTAGTGGCCTGGGTGCTGAGCAGTCACCAGCTAACACTGGTGTGACTCCCAGGCGAGTGGGTCTTGCTGCTCATGACTCGGACGTCTGATGGTGGCCTCATTGCAGGTGAGTTGGCTGGACTTGTGCATGTGCAGCAAATGTGCGGGGTTGTGTGAGGGCTCTTCTGGTGTGGTAGTTGTTTAAATAAGGGCACAAACATTTCTTTCTTATCAAAGCTGTTGTTGCAGCTGTTTAAGCACAGCACAAGAGGACTTAAACTGTTGATAAATGAAGCATAATATCATAGGCGAACAATTTTTTAAATTTTCCACCATTTTAAACTGAGAGGTGGGGTCTATACTTAGCACAAGTGACCTGGCAATCATGCAGGCTGTGACAGTGAGCTGGTGAATCTGACAAAGATGCAGGCTGCACCAATGTCACAAGGTCCGCCATCTTGGATTCTGATATCATAGTGCTGTGACAGTATCACCAAGTCCACCACCCTGGAGCACCATCTTGGACTCTGATCTCATAGGGCTGCATCAGTATCCTCAGGTCAGCAATCTTGAATGCCAATGTCATAGAGCTGCACCAGTGTCACTTGGTCCATCATCTTTGATTCTGATATTGCAAGGTTCCACATCAGCCACCTTCTATTCAGACGTCGTAGAGTTCAACCAGTAATCCCTAGTCTGCTGTCTTTGACTTTAATCCAATGAGATAGCTATTCGAGTTTTTTAGTTTCCTGTCATTTTGCACTTGGGGTTACTGCCATACCTCTACTGTGACGTCATAGGAGTTGGAGAAAACCGTGGCTGTTTTGAATTTACCACTAATTTCTGAATTTAGCGCCATTTTATATACAGGCAATTGGCCTATGTCAGAGGGCAGGAGGAAATCTGTTAACGTTGCATGACACCATACATTATGTCACTTGAGGGATGGAGAAATTTGGCAACAATGCAGACTGTGCCAGAACATACCCAGCTACTGTATAATGCTGATAGCTTGTTAGCAATGCGTGTATCATTACCTTTCATCTTGAGGTAGGATTTCGTTAAATATTCTCTCAGTAGGATGTGGCCCCTTTTACTAGCATTCCTTTATCATATGCAAAATGGACAGAATGTTCATCTTATGGGATTATTAATGGAAAGTCCTTAACGAAGGCTAGAACGAATAAAGAGCCCAAGAGTGAACCAGGTGGTACACCACCATGGTACACCATGCTGATATGGCATACTTGATTACTTCAAATTCAGAATAACGATCGCTTTGTGATCGTCTCGGAAGTGATTCACAGAACCTTGTAAATTATACATACAATGTAAGCAATGAGCTACTAATTTTGACTACCCCACAACATTTCAAATATTGCATCACCGTATCATAATTTACAGAATAAAGAGCTTTATATGTGTCACAGAACTTTTCATCCAAGTTCATTTCTGATTTTTATCCAAGGTGTATCATGATTAATATTGAATACTGACATACGTGAAAATATACTTTAACATAAGCAAAAACTTTCCTGTAAACTTGAGTCTGCCAAACGAGCTGTTGCAGGATACAGTGGAACCTGGCTGTTCATTCAGAGGACCTTGAAAATTATGTTGTTAGAAATGTGTGTCGTTGATTCGGATTTTCAGTCTATTGTGGTGGCAAATGAAAAAGAAAAAAAAATTATTTAGCCTTGTTTTATTTTACAAACAGTACTCACTCTTAAGCTTACATGAATACAGTGTATCTAGCAATATGTTCAGTATCCAGCAAACTTCTTTACTTAGCAGTGAAGAAATTAGTGGTTTTACCCTGCTGTCTATTTGCCCAATATACACTTTCTAAATTGCGTCCTATGTTCATCATTTCATTAAAATTTCACTGCTCCCTTCATAGAACCTGTTAACAATTCTAATGGCTTCTAAAGCATCACTCACAGTAGGGGTCGCCACCATATTTCTTTCTTCTTCCTCTTCTTCTTCATCTCCCTCGCTCACTTCATGGTCACTGTCACCCTGATTCTTCAATTTGCGTTTTTCTCTTCAGTTTGCACTTTCATTGTGACAAGGTCATCATCTGTTGTTGCATACATTTCGCTGATTGAGAATATCACAGTTGATTTCTGGCAGCAATGCATATAGCGGCAGATCATCAATGTCATCGAATGTGTCTTCAGTTTTCGGTGGCATGTATTCCTTCAGTTGTGATTCCCACATGACGAAAACAGTTTATGAGGTAACGGCCGAGTTGTGGCGCCCTGAAAATATTCTAAATTCGGAGTTGGCGTGGCCGCATGGGCCACTCAGCAAGCTGGGGCTCGTCAGCAACCACATGGTGCCAAACATTAGCCGGAGCAAGAGGGGTAGCCCCAGCACGTGGTCCAGACTAACTGCGTTGCTGGGAATTCCATGTTGATGCTGTGTCGAGGACTGTGCTTTGTGTCAATGAAGGATATTCGCATGCTGGGAGTGCCAAAGATGGCGGACTTTGTGAAACCATAATGGCAGACATTTCATAGTTCATGTAGAAATTAATAATAGCCAGACGAATCATGATACCTTAAAAAGAAACATGTACATTACCATTATTTGTACGACGATTCTGATGGTGTAATCAGATTTTCAATATATTTATTAGTTTAAAGTTTAGTATCTGACTGTAAATTATACAAGTAACACCCAGCAACGAAGTTCCAAAATCTAAACGGTTCATCCGATTTTGTCGATCGACTTGCCTTCAGAAAGCTGTCAGTGTAAACCTAAATTGGTACGAATTACAGGCATGTAACTTGAATAGTGCATCAGTTAATGGAGGTCAAATTGGCAAATTACTATTGATGGCGTCGGGCCATAAGTACTCCGCAGTTACACGAAAAAACGGTAGCAGCATATATATATATATATATATATATATATATATATATATATATATATATTCGTCTATGTCTTTGTTTATATCAGATATATACTATCAATAAATAAATTGGTCAAATATTTACTGTGTTTTAGAAAGCACAGGGGCATTAGGCTACTGGCCTACTTTTGCTTCTATTCCTTTGATATATGTTTATTTAATCTGTTTATGTATTTAATAATGTGCATTAGAGCGTGTTTATGGTTCAGCTGTAGGAATATTAATTTAATTTCAGGTTATTTAAATTTAAATCCAGTATTTCCTATGTGTTTCCATATGTTTGTGAGTGTGCGTTGGCTTGGAGACATGGCCGGAGCGCTCTAGCCAATCACAGCGCCCGTTACTCGGTAGGCGACTACCGAAGTCAATGGAGAGACTGTATGGAAGTGGGGGAGGAGCATCAGGTCGCACAGGACGTGAGGCAGTGCTGGATGGGAAGGTGTAACGGACGGTCGTAGGAAATACTTGGAGAGTGTTGAGCAGTTCGTGCGTGGTCGCGGGATATAGAAATATTTCGTAACGCAGACTTGTGCACTTGTGAGGTTTCCGTGGCTTCTGCAGTGAAGACGTAGTATACGTTTTGAAGTGAATATCTCACGAGCTATGTTGTTGTTCATAACTAATTACGTGAAGTAGGAATCTATTGTTTCCTTGTTATTCAACTTATATTTTATTTAATTGTTGGACCATCGACACTAATAAGTGTTTTGCAGTAATAAACGGCATTCTTAAAGGTACTTCTGCTATCATACTCATCATTTAAAGTCGTTAAAAATAGTACTTGCAGATTTTATTCAATTGCAATCTTTCATTTATAACTTTCTATGTTACATTCAAAATTCGCAGTTGCCGAACAATAGGAATCTTAGACCACTCAATTCATGTGTATATTCATATTGTATACTGTAGACTCAGCAGTATTTGGCTTGTAATGCGGCAATTATGTATCCCAGCCCCTAGACAACGAAATCAGCCAAAACTTTTTTTTTTTTTTTTTTTTTTTTTTGAGAGCCCACAAGTTCTTCATGGTTTTGTCTGTGACCCAGCTCCAAGCTTTAGTAATGTGTCTGATGGCAACCATCAGTGTAATAGAATAATCCTGTTTTTTTCTCAATGCATCGTATCATATTCAGTAATATGAGCTTACGATGGTGGCGTTTCAGACTCCTGATTACTCCTTGGTCCAAGGGCTGCAATAAGCTTGTCGTATTTTCGGGAAGAAGAACAAGCTTAATATTCTCCAGGCCAGAGAGTGCAGGATGTGCTCCACAGTTGTCAACAGGAACCACTGTGTCCCTTTTCTGACTCCTAAGCTCCTGATCCTAATGCCTTATTTCAGATTCGAGCAATTCTGGTGCCATTCAGGACTTTTTATTAGAATTGTAGTGCACTGACAGATTTGTTACATGCTTAAAACACCTAGGATTTTTTGATTTACTGGTCACGAGTATTTTTGTCTTCTCAGTTCCATCTGATTTAGCAAAAACCAGAACTGTTATTCTTTATTAAGATAACTTGCCACCAACACATTTTTCGCCCTTGAATTTCAGAGTTTTGTCAGGTGTCAATTTAAAGAAAATACCGGTCTCGTCTGCATTAGAGATTTCACAGTCTGCATATCCTTCACGCGTTGTAGGTCACACGATAGCGAGCCATTGTCGGATTATTTCAGCATTCACATTGTTGGATTCACCAAGCACTGCCAAAAGTAATGCCTTGACGTTGCTTCAATCTGTCAGTCCAGCCACTGCTGCACGCTACTCCTTGTCTTTTAATTTCTTGCCAAATTCTTCTGCTTTCACCGTAAGGAGAGGTCCACAAATAGATAAACTGATGCTTTTATGCTGTGTAAACCACTTAAGCAGCGCTTCATCCACGTCGCTCCCTTCATCTTTTCGTAACCGCTTGATTTTAGATCCATTTTTTTCTAAAACTTAATTTTATACCAGTTCTTTCAAATCGTTTGGACTGTGGGCTTTAAACTGACGACACATGCCAACCTTTTTAACTCCATTCTCGATTTCATCAATCACTTTCATTTTTTCTTCCACCATTAAAACTTCTCTTTTACTGGCCATGTTGTTCTAAAATGTGTTGCACTTTCTAACAACTTGTACGTCAGCAGTACAGTTCTGTGGTTGTCACCACTCTGTAGTATGAATGCGCTAGGGTAACAATGAGGTGAGGAGTCTATATTACACCTGTTGTTGATGGAAGGGCAGAGAGAAGAATATGCCAGACTGTCATGTTACAACAACAAATTTTCTTCTACAGTACATTGATTATTGGAAAATCTTGTTGCTAACTGAGGCTGAAAATGACGTTATATACGAAGTATATGCATATACAATTGTTGTATTAAGCAAGGATGACAAGTACGTTCCTTACAAGGAATATGGCCGTACCACAGAAATCACGGCGTTATAGACGAGCTGTCGTTGTAACCGATGTCATTATAAGGAAGTATAGCTGTAATAGCAACTGCGTGCCTAGTTAGTACAAATATATTCCAACTATTAAGTTTTCTTGTAAATTCTCATAAAATTGGGTTGAAGGTTCACATATGCTTCGTGGCTGAGAAAAGGTACAGGTATAATGATGCATGCTTTTTTTGCTGGTGTGAGACACCTACCGCGCCAATATAGTCGAAGATAGGAAAGTCGAACAGGTTCCATGAGCATCTGACCTCAACCCTCTGGATTTTTCTGTCTGGAGTGATCTGAAATCTGAAGAGTACAGCACTCTGAACCTGTCGATTGTGCCGTTGTGTGCCCGTTTTTGACCGAGCGCACCTCCGTAGTGCGCCAGCGGCGCCTCGGTAGTTTGCAGACAGGCTGCAAGAAGTA
The DNA here is from genome assembly GCF_023864345.2 of Schistocerca serialis cubense. Lineage (NCBI taxonomy): Eukaryota > Metazoa > Arthropoda > Insecta > Orthoptera > Acrididae > Schistocerca > Schistocerca serialis. The sequence continues at coordinate 433,661,029 of NC_064639.1, forward strand.
AGGGGTCAGAGTGAGGACCGCGGCGTAAGGGAAGTGGCCGAGGAGCGCTGTGCTGCTACTTGGAGACAACGCGAGCCATTTGGGTCAGACAGATGTTGCATGCAAGGAACACGACCATGATTGAGTCAAGTCCACTGTTTGTGCCTGCTGGGCTGTGTCTCAGGAAGCCAGCTAATGAAGCACATCCCCTACCAGGTGCGAACGGCCGGTTCCGGTTATATATATATAAACTGGTGAGAAATTTGAAACTCTTGCTTTACGTTGCGGACTCTCGTTGCCTTCTTGTGGAGGTGCTGTCTGAACCTTGCCCCAGCGAATTAAAACTTTGATATGAATCTTTCGGTCGTTAAATGGTGACAGTTATAGTTGTGCACTGGGCCGCAAGGCGCTCTACCAGGCTAGATCAAAAGATGTGCTTATTCTAAATTCTACCATTCCCAAGTAAATTGGTGACTTTAAATTACTATTCTGCTTGTTTAATTGATATTGTGGTACAAACTGTAATGGTCGTGTTATTGTGGGTTTTTAAGGGTCTTGAAATTTAGAAATCTTTGTTAATTGTATAAGTAGCTTTAAGGGAGCATACTGATTAATCTTTCTGCTCGCTTGTTATATCGTGGGTTCATAGTTGTCAGTAAACTATGACCCGAGTATGAGTATGTGTTAAATTGGACTTCTATGGGTCTATTGTTTGTCCTTACGGCCATTAGTTGTAAGCCGAATAATTCTAATTGCTTATTTGAAGTATCAGAATCCTGAGAACTGGCACAATTTTTAATTTTAATTTCGGTGCTGGATGGCGTTATATTTAGGCCACTTATTTAAGCCCTTCACTCTCTGGCGTGTTATGAGATGATCTCTTGAATTTTTGAATTAATACATAAGTCAATTTTATTGTGGTTTCTGAGACATCTTAAAAGGTCTTCTGCAGGATTAGACCTTGTCAGTTGAGCCTAGCCATTCTACTTCCTCGACTCTCTCTTGGTCTTCTTCTAATGATGTATTGCATTGTATGTTAATTGGCCTGTTATTGTGTAATGTATCTTTAGTTTCATTTTTTACAGATTTCGGTAGTGCGCTGTCTGGTCTGGCCAATTGTTAACAAGCACTGCTGCACAGACCCGGCCATTGTTTCTCATGCAGCTGCGTCATGTCGTACATGATTGCATCGCTGTGGCTTAATATGGAGCACTGGCCAACTAAATAATTTGCTTAAACATTCTATTATTATTGTATCGTGTTTAGTGTTGTCAGCTTTAATTATTGAGATTTTTACTAAGCGGCTTCACTGAGTTATATGTTAAGAGTTAAACTTTTCATTTGCTGATGCAGTTAGCAACAGCAGTAGGGTAACATTCGTTCTAGTGCATTTTCATAGTGTCAGTTCTATACATTCAGGGAATAATTTGATCGATCTATGACCCTTCCCACTCCCATTAACCTATTGTTATGTTAATTGACTTATGACTCCCTGCAGATAATCTTTCTTTCTGAAAAGGCCCCACCTCTCCCCCTCTCCCTTCACCATCCCCACCTATCTGGGAAGTCCCCTCACTGATACAAGCAAGCCTTTAATATCAAATTAATTGACTAATGAATGAAATCGATAAATTAGCTAACCCCTCGCTCTAAGGTAAATACCCCAATCCACCCCTGCCATCCCACCTCCCCCCCTTCCCCAACTGGAAAATGAAGGGAAAACGACTCAGCCTATACTGGAAAGGAAGGATATCTGACAGGAAATACAAATCAATATCAATTACATAGTAAAGGATATACTGTTTATTTATAAAATTCAGTTTGCAGGGGTTGGATCTCCATTTTATTTGATGGCAAATGCTCGTCATTCTCTGCTGTATTGGGGAATACAGGTCTTGTAAACTACATCGAAAAGAAGTAATTAAGTCGATCGCTTTTTTTCCCAATCACACAAGGAACACTGTCACGAAATCGATGTCAACACGACTCAGTGCACGTAAGTACACTGTTAAAATTGTAGAAACTCAAATATGATGGCAGATACATAAAACTGTTGAAAATATAACAAAAGATGTCGAGGGATGAGGGTACTTACATGCTCGCCTGAGTGTATGAAAATCATTCTATTCTTCCACTGGTGGAAATGAAAAATGATGGTGCATACCATCTGTGCTCTATGGATTTAGGCCCTACGAAATATCCCCTTGTTCCACATGCAGTTGTGCATTGTCAGTCATCAAAATGAAAGATGCAGTGCTCAAAGACTTAGAGGTCAGAATAGCAACCACCTAAGAAACAATGATTATATAACCCGGGTGGAAGATGCACCACCAGTATGAGGAATCTATTCTCCAACTCTCTTCGAAAAATGAAACACCGAGACATCTACTACCCCTTCACTGTGGAAGAGAGTAAATGTAGAGGTCATCACTTTCGGACAACTGTTAGGAAACGCTCCACAATGCCAGAAACGCTTCCAGTTTCCATGTGTTGTAATGTCCTCGACATTTTTGTCTATAAGAAACACCGCCTCTGCCTTTTATTTCAATCATCCTGTGTGTTGTGGGAGCAACATGGCTTACACCATGTGATTGCCAGTTTCCTATAAGAACCAATGGATCGAAACATGTTAATGTTTATTTAGCACCTGTCACAGATCTTGAAGTAGTGGTGGAAAAACAAAATGTATGCCAGTGTACAAAACTGTCGTCATACTGCCTGGATGTGTTACAGCAGAAAAACCATGTACTGGACTGCTTATGAAATAACAAAACAGGGACCCTCTCTCATGATTGATAGTTTATGGGATATGGTTCTCCTACACTACAGGCGACGAAATTTTACATTAGTCTGTGCAAGTGACTTCGGTCACTGGCCGCCTGCTCCAACAGATCAACAACTGGATCGCTACATATAGGTATGCTCAATGTCATCATGCAGACGGTATTTGATTTTGGTATATCAGAAGACAGCTACGTGATAGTATCTTATCGAGTTCTCTACTGGGTGCCATTAGTGAAGATTTTATAGTTCATAGTTTTTCTCTGTTGGATCGTACAAATTAACGAGGGGAGGAAAATGTTTATGTGACAGACAGGAATGTGTCCTGAGAGACACAGATCTCCTTTGGACTACATTACCTGATGTAGTTTGGAAATGCACTACAACGCGGTAGCTAAATCCTCGTCCTTCTTCCAGTTCACATATTATGTGAATTCTTTCTAATTTTCCTGATAAGAAATGCCACTGTAACTCCTCACACTGTCTTTTCTACTACCTCGTGTTGCAGAATAAAGCTTCGTTTGGCGCTGGTCTTACACATCGTACATACTGGCCGAGCTAAGACATATTTCCATTTTCAATGAGTGGTCAAAACTCTGTCCTCTTACATTAACCCAGCTCATGTTGTTTCTCCATGAGAAGCAGAAGATTGTAGACATAGGGCTCTCTGACTTCTGCTCAGTCACTGACTTAAACTGGAATGATCAGATGGAGAAAGCTGTAGGGAGGATGAGGGAGAGATCGAGGAACAGTTGCAAGATGTAGAGAGACTGTCTAAAACCGTGATGGAGTTTTGCTGTAAAAGGTTCTTAGCAGATAGGTTCGAAAAAGATGACTCACTGAGAGATATGAGAGTGCCACGAATATGATTCACCTGTGAATGTAATCATTAAAAAGACATCTCCATAGGATCCAACGCAAGTGTGTGGTTGTATGGAGAGACTTGATTCAAAATCACACACAGAGTTTCTATCAGAAAGCATAACATTATATGTTTGAAAAGCCAAGGTATTGGCCATAGGATTTTGTACATTTCTAACGAATTCAATCTAGCATTGGATTTTTAAAAGTGATTCTTCACATAGAACACCATCTACTGTATGTCATCATTCTCAGTCAACCATCATCCTCTCTGGCCTACATCCCTGTGGATGTATTGCAGAACCTCTGTTACACTGTCTACATGGCATCAAGGTACAATGCATTACAAATACTGTTCGTTAGCATGAAAAATATCTAGAAGTGGCATGAGGGAATTGCAAATATCGGCTAATATCACATTCCTTAGCTAGATCAGTTTCTAAATCTGATGAGAATGGTGATTTTATTACGAGGCTACTCCACTGGCAACGTGCACCCAGCGATCACCGAGTGTATTCAAAGTCACGATATTTGTATGGAAGGCCACTTTAACCAGAACCAACGCCATATCTTGATTTATAGAAAATGGAAATTTGTGGTAAGGACTATGGGACCAGCCTGCTGAGGTCAAGAGCCACGCGAAACCGTGACCAGACGCCTCAGACCGCACCGCTATCGATTTATAGAGCATGTATTGTTTTTAACATGGATAACGTTAGCAATACTTGTGTGTGCCTGTAGAATCAAGACCGATTTTTATGCAAGGTGTCAGTAACATAGTCGTTTTGATCGTGTTTTTAATTGCTGGTTGGTTACAAGATGATCACGTCTCTCTTACTAAGTCACACTGGTACCATTCGCAAGGACAACAAATGGAGCATGTCCATCCACCATGGAATTTTCGCACAATATTGTTTGGTTCCACATGCATTCAGCTATTTGTGAGGTATTATACTTAGTTGGGGATGTGTGATATTTCGCTATAATCAGCAGGCTTATAAAATATGTGTTGGAGTATAAGTTTCTGTGGTTAGTATTCTGATATGTACAAAGAAAATGACTATGTCCGATCATAAGCGACGTATGGATTTGACATAGAAAATTACTATTTCAATGCATCGATAGCCGTAAGGGAGATGAAAGGTTTTACATGGAAAATTGTGTCCAGTCATGAGAAGGATATAGATTTGTGTGTGCAACTGACATTGCCAGAGCCACACCCATCAGGAGGAGGTATTTCCAATATTTTGCTTATTGCCCAATGTCACCAGATTACGGCTGTAATCATAATATTTAATTGTAATTACACTGATGAATATGTAGCTGGTTTCCTAGGACTACACCACTTGATTTGCAGGGCGCACGCCAGAGGTAGCTGGTGCCCGGAACAAATTGACATTTCTGGCTTAAGGCTGTTGTGAGTGGTGGGTATAATAAAAATTCCAACTCGATGGCTAGTTGGTTCTTTCCAACAGTCCCAATTTCGGTGCTCTATGGATGGGTGAATAGTGAATTAATATGTGCATTCACGACTGTGATCACAATGGCTGTTTTCTCTGGCTTCTAAGTGTTGACACTGTAGGTGTATGAGTGGGTGAGGCATGCTTCGTTTGGACATCTGGGAGGGGAGGTAAGTGGACTGTACACACGAATTTTTTAAGCAGTCACACGCACCTAGCCATGACAACTACAAGGACTGTGGTTTAGTGCTTCTCAGTACATTGCAGTGCAATTTGTCTTGTAGTGCTGTTCGATGTTCTTACTATCCTATCACGTGGTAGTCCCTCTTCTCCTCCTTCATCCTAGTGTAGCTGACACAACAAACTTTGGAATTCTATAGGACTTTGTAAAATACACTTAGCACACTTGTAGCGGTCAGGAATTCCACAACTGTGATGCTATAAATTCAAGCCGAAATTTAAAATTACAGCAATCATTTTATGCCCCACGCTCCTAACCGAGATGTGAAATCTGCGGTTGGTCCGTTTACTGTTTCCAGTAGTGATACAGAGGGCTGACACATCAGTCGAACCCCCAGCTAATAGTTTAAGGACATAGTATGCATTTGAACTGAAATTTGAAATTCTCAGCTACCGCCAAAGTAATCTATCTCCTGTCAAATGACCTAACTGTGGCATTATCTGCCAATAGGAGGCAAGGGCAAAAGAAAAAAGATAAAAATCCAGTAGTGTCTGGAAACCACGCATATGTGGGATTGAATCTCGCCACATATACCAGTTGTAGTATTCACCAGTTGGGTGCAAGGAAAAAATTCCCTCACACAAAGGGTGTCAATTTAATTCAAAGAGTATATATTTAATTAATTAATTATTCAATCAGTCTGATAGAGTGAGGGAACATTTCTGAGGCATCCACAGCTGGATGGTTTGTCAGGTACCAATATCAAAGAGTTGTGTCCATCTGATACTTTATCTGATTGGAAGCAACCAGAGAGTGGGGGGGGGGGGGGGGGGAGAGAAGGGAATTGGAGGGAGGAGAGGTGAGGGTGTTTTCTCTCCCAGGGTCCTCTGACAGTGGTAATGTGGCATATCTCAATCAGCAACTGCACAGCAGGGCGAGTACATAGAGCAGCTGTTTCTACATGGAAGGTGTGAGTTTGGGAGCAGATTGTTTAGGTGCTGCAAGCAGAAGTAACCTGTTGAAGTGGAAAAGACACCACTGTGAACAAAGGGGACCGGGATTGTGGCTATTGCCTTGCTGCCAGACAGTCATAAAAGTAATGAGCGCAATATTTTGAAGCACTGTGGTCTTCTGGTTTGGACAGGTTGGTCGAAATTCTCCCAAGGAGTGGCCTGCAACAGGAAATAGTCACTTGGGATATGGTAATACCGTGAGACAGCTGCAAGTGATTGTGGTCATGGGTCCAAGTGGGCACATTGCGACCTCTTAGACACTGGAGCACCGTGCTGCCCAGCAAAGCAGCCGCTGCATGAGTGTGCATTGTACTGCCTGGCATGTCTGGCTTGCAGTCAGTGTGAAGATGGGTTTGAACAATTTTCATCACTGTAATTATGTGTGGTGAGTTATGTTGATGTCGATATCATGACAGTATTCCTCCCATGACTGGAAAATGTAATTACTTCTTTTTGATATATTTTACATGCTCCGCATCACCCAATGTGTCAGAGAATGATGAGCTGCCGGCCGCAGTGGCCGTGCGGTTCTAGGCACTCCAGTCCGGAACCGCATGACTGCTACAGTCGCAGGTTCGAATCCTGCCTTGGGCATGGATGTGTGTGATGATGTCCTTAGGTTAGTTAGGTTTAAGTAGTTCTAAGTTCTAGGGGACTGATGACCTCACATATTGAGTCCCATAGTACTCAGAACCAATGATGAGCTTCTTCCACAAATTAAAAGGGAGATCCAAACCTTGGAAATTGAATTTTATAAATAAACAGTGTATCCTTTGCTATATAATTGACATTGATCTGAGCTTTCTATCATGAGATTCCTCCTCTCTAGCATAGCCTGAGTCCTTTTCCTGCTAATTTCTATACATTGGAGGGAGGGGAGTGATGGTGGAGAGGAGGCCTGGGGGATTTACAGAAGGGAGGGGTTAATTAATTTGTTATCAAAGATGTGCTTGTACTGGAGAGGGGATTTACTAGAGAGGTGGCAGACATGGAGGGGTAGGGATGGGGGGTTTCTCAGAAAGACAGATTATGCACAAGGGGTAATAAATCAACTCCAACAAGATCATAAATCAATTAACAGAACAATAGGTTATTGAGAGGGGGAGAGGTCATAAATCGATCAAGTTTGCCCTTGAATGTATGCAACCTGCGCTAACAAAATGCACCAGAATGAAGGTCACCCTACTACTAGCAACTGATTTATACCAACGTTTTTAAGATTCTGAATGTTGTTCCCTTTTATGTTGTTAAATTCATTGACTTAACATCTGTAAATAATTTTGAATTTCAGGTAGAAGCTTTTACCATTTATGATAAATAATCTAAAGAATTATTGTAAGATTTTAGTGCAATAAGTCATGACTGTCACCTCACTGAGTAAGCTACAGTAGTCTAATGCCTTGACACATTTTGCTAAATGTCTTATTATATAAAGTGTTGTATTTGTTCGAACTGTGGATGTTGCTGCTGTTACTATCCCTGTGGGCTCACCGTTCCACCCCACCCCACTGCCGAGTGTGCTGAATACTAATGCTGTTTGTTAAGGGAATGCGCTTATTTGTCACAGTTCTACTGATACTACCGAAGAACTGGAGTAGTGAGTGGCACAGTCTTGTAAACATTCACATGATGATTCTGGATGTTGAAAGAAGGCGTAACTCCCTGTAGAGATAAGTGCAAATTGCATGTTGACGACACGTCGAAATCCTCTTTTTTATCAGATAGAGCGTACAGTAAACTGCAACATGTTTTGACATGGTATTGCTTCTATTGTTAAGATAGACTACAGATGACATTTGAATGCAATTATACAGGTACCTAATAGAAAAATCTACATTGAGTTAATGTTATACAAACTGGAACAACATTTCATACTGAAGTCGGCAGTCGTTCGTAATCACACGTTTGCAGTTACCTCACAAACGGCTCTTTCTGGAGCCATTTTTATTGGAAAGATTTTGCTTCTGCTATCTTATTTTTTTCACCTAAGTCAATTTTCGCTATTAATTACTATGCAACCTGCATAGTACACTATTTGACCACAAATATCCGGACGTCGTAATGTAATGTGAAATTGGCTGTTAAATATTATTAGAGCCGGTCGCACCTGCATAAAAGAAGGCGAGGAATACTGTGTTGTTAACAGAGAAGCAGAAACGGCAGAAAGGATCGGCCAGAAGACATCACTGACTTTAAATGTGGACTAGTCATTGTATGTCACCTGAGTAAGACGCCCGTCAGGGATATTTCAACTCTTCTAATGCTGTCCAAGACAACTGTTAGTGACCTTACTGTGAAGCAGGAACGTGAAGAAACAAGACAAATCAAGACCATCCAGATCTCGTGTACTGACGGCCAGGGACTTCCGAGTATTGTGGGTGGCGTTGTTGTAAGTTGCATGAAATCAGCGCAAGTAGTTACCCGTGAGTCCCAAAGAGCTACCAGCAGTTGACCTGACAGTTAAAAATCACGGGACATAATGTTCGAGCGACTCCTGAAAAGCTAAACATTCATGTAGTCGGTGGTAAGCGAGATTCGAGGTTGTATAAAGAGCTACGCCACAGAAGGGTGTGTAACTGGAAACGAGTAACTTGGAGTTACGAACCACACTACACTCTGACAATCCGTTCGAAGCATTTGGATATGGCAAATACGTGGAGAACGTTACCTGACATCACGTGTAGTGCCAACTATGACGTACCGTGGAGCTAGTATGATGGTATGGCGATGTTTCTCACTTATTGCACTTAAGAAAACGTTAAATATGGAAGCATACGAACACACAGGGTGATTCAAAAAGAAAGAACAGATTTGAGCTGCTTATTACAAACTATAAAAGACGGAAACACTTTGCACATGTCACTGAATAGAGGGAGTTTTGTTACAGCTGCACTGTTATTTGCTTGTAGCTACGTCCCGATTGCCAACGGCCTTGCCGCTGTGGTAATACCGGTTCCCGTCCCCGTAAGCGCTGTGATTCACCTACCTCATAGTTTTGTTGCCACTCTGTTCATAGTGTAGTAGGCCAGCGCAGATCTACGCGTATACATAAAACATGTTATACAGGGTGGCCCATTGATAGTGACCGGGCCAAATATCTCACGAAATAAGCATCAAAAGAAAAAACTACAAAGAACGAAACTCGTCTAGCTTGAAGGGGGAAACGAAATGGCGCTATGATTGTCCCGCTAGATAGCGCTGCCATAGGTCAAACGGATATCAACTGCTGCTTTTTTTTTTTTTTTTTAAGTAGGAACCCTCTATTTTTATTACATATTCGTGTAGCACGTAAAGAAATATGAATGTTTTAGTTGGACAACTTTTTCCGCTTTGCGACAGATAATGCTGTAATAGTCACAAACGTATAAGTACGTGGTATCACGTAACATTCCGCGAGTGCGGACGGTATTTGCTTCGTGATACATTACCCGTATTAAAATGGACCGTTTACCAATTGCGGAAAAGGTCGATATCGTGTTGATGTATGGCTATTGTGATCAAAATGCCCAACGGGCGTGTGCTATGTATGCTGCTCGGTATCCTGGACAACATCATCCAAGTGTCCGGACCGTTCGCCGGATAGTTACGCTATTTAAGGAAACAGGAAGTGTTCAGCCACATGTGAAACATCAACCACGACCTGCAACAAATGATGATGCTCAAGTAGGTGTTTTAGCTGCTGTCGCGGCTAATCCGCACATCAGTAGCAGACAAATTGCGCGAGAATCTGAATCTCAAAAATGTCGGTGTTGAGAATGTTACATCAACATCAATTGCATCAGTGCCATATTTCTATGCACCAGGAATTGCATGGTGACGACTTTGAACGTCGTGTACAGTTCTGCCACGGGGCAAAAGATAAATTACGGGACGATGACAGATTTTTTGCACGCGTTCTATTTAGCGACGAAGCGTCATTCACCAACAGCGGTAACGTAAACCGGCATAATATGCACTATTGGGCAACGGAAAATCCACGATGGCTGCGACAAGTGGAACATCAGCGACCTTGGCGGCATTATGGGAGGAAGGATAATTGGCCCTCATTTTATGGATGGCAATCTAAATGGTGCAATGTATGCTGATTTCCTACGTAATGTTCTACCGATGTTCCTACAAGATGTTTCACTGCATTACAGGATGGCGATGTACTTGCAACATGATGGATGTCCGGCACATAGCTCGCGTGCGGTTGAAGCGGTATTGAATAGCATATTTCATGACACGTGGATTGTTCGTCGAAGCACCATACCATGGCCCGCACGTTCACCGGATCTGACGTCCCCGTATTTCTTCCTGTGGGGAAAGTTGAAGGATATTTGCTATCGTGATCCATCGACAACGTCTGACAACATGTATCAGCGCATACTCAATGCATGTGCGAACATTAGGGAAGGCGAACTAGTCGCTGTTGAGAGGAATGTCGTTACACGTATTGCCAAATGCTTTGAGGTTGACGGACATCATTTTGAGCATGTATTGCATTAATGTGGTATTTTCAGGTAATCACGCTGTAGCAGCATGCGTTCTCAGAAATGATAAGTTCACAAAGGTACATGTATCACATTGGAACAACCAAAATAAAATGTTGAAACGTACCTACGTTCTGTATTTTAATTTAAAAAACCTGCCTCTTACCAACTGTTCGTCGAAAATTGTGAGCCATATGTTTGTGACTATTACAGCGCCATCTATCACAAAGCGAAAAAAGTGGCCCAACTAAAACATTCATATTTCTTTGCGTACTACACGACTATGTAATAAAATGTGGGTTCCTATTTTTAAAAAAACGCAGTTGATATCCGTTTGACTTATGGAAGCGCCATCTAGCGGGCCAACGATAGCACCATCTGGTTTTCCCCTTCAAACTAGACAAGTTTCGTTCTTTGTAGTTTTTTCGTTTGACGCTTATTTCGTGAGATATTTGGCCCGGTCCCGATCAATGGACCACCCTGTATACTAGAGTCATCTTGTTAACAGCGTATCATTCAAAACAACTGTAGCGCTGTTAACAAGATATCCCTAGTAAATACCATATATATACCATATTTTATATACTTGCAAATATGCTGAGCTGATTTTGTCTTTGTGCTTTGATGATGCCACTATCGATCCATTTTATTAGAATGTGTTTTTAAAACAAATCTGTTCGAGGACCTAACAAGTTCGTCATCATAGATGCAAATAAAGAAATTTATTCACGCTTTCTGAATCTCTGTTCCACTTGTGAGCTGTTGCAGCCTGTAAGCAGATCTGTGGTTGGTTTATGTCGGCTACATATCCAAGAGCTTTCCAAACGCAGGAGCCGTTCCCAAGAGCGCCGCCCGGCGCGAGTGAGAGGAACGCGTTGCCTGCACCCTCCGCCTTCGCCGCCAGGCGTGTACGGCCAGCTCTCCAGCGAAGGCGGCTGCGGCCGCGGCCAGCCCCAGCACCAGCAGCGCCAGCGCGGCGTCCAGGTGGCGCCTCTGCAGCGGCTGCGGGGAACCCCCGTCTGCTGCAGGCTCCGTGGTACGACTGTGCTGCAGCCGCGCCGCAAACTCGATGTCTGATGACCACTTGGGCACCTGTGCACACATACCACCGTTCCCAACAGTTCTACGTCTGCTGCATCAGGTGGCACGTCTGAATGTTCGAGTAATTTAGACACAACTCTGAAAAAGTGGAAAAGAACCTATCTTAAGATGACACATATTAGGCCAGCGAAGGCCAAAGAGCGACAGCTGATCGCTTCGTAGACCACGATTCGCTTAGTGTGTGCGGACGAGAAATCGGAGCCAGTGAAGCGGTTGGCCTTGATAGCGGTGTAAGTGACGTACACTCAAGTAGTGTTTATGAGATGACTGGAGCCCTGATCTATAACCTGATGGCTAAAAGAGCCACAAGCAAATGGAAATGCTGTCGGACATTAAAATCAAAGTAAAAGAAAAAATGACTCTGAGCACTATGGGACTTAACATCTGAGGTCATCCGTCCCCTAGAACTTAGAACTACTTAAACCTAACTAACCTGACATCACACACATCCATGCCCGAGGCAGGTTTCTAACCTGCGACCCTAGCAGTCGCGCGATTCCGGACTGCAGCGCCTAGAACCGCATCAAAGTAAAGGATTGGGTCGCCACCAACTTTAGCCACACTACAAACAAGAGGTTTGGCTGAGTTGGAAAATTAATTAATCTAGTCATAAGAAAAAACTCATAAAAGAAAATTCATTGTAACGCCACTCAAAAAAATTGGGATGTAATTATTAATATGATCCAGATAGGATCTGTGGTGAGGGTGAAGAAACTGCATCACACCTAATCTTTGACTGCATGGCATTGGAGAGCAAAAGATACAGAATCTTCAGGACAACTAGACCTGAAAAAATTGTGTCTAACAAAAAACTGATAAAGGGACACCTTGCACTATTCAAGGGCATTGCCTGGCTTTACTAGATATACAGGGAGCGATACCACACAATAAACTCAGTTTTGGTGCGGGCAGTGGTGGGTTAGACCTACTAAGCTGTTTTAGCTTCCCTGTTAAAATAAAATTAAAGTCAAATCAAATCAATATGATACAGGTATTATTCACATGAATCAAATATTGAAATAAAGTAAAAACTGTGTGAACATTGTGACTTAGAGCATCTTGCAGCAGCGTTCCTGAAAACAAGATCTATTCTAAAAAAATTGTTTTAAATAAAAAAGGAACCTGTGCGCAAGCAAACGCTGTGTATGGGCTAAGAAGGAAACCACAAGGTAAATAGCGTAGTTAAAGGAGGCGTAACATTGGTACACTGGATAGGACTTGAAACAAAATTATTTATTTCTTAAGACATCTATATAACTGCTGTTGCCTGGTAACTAAGTACGATTGCTTGTGAAACGCTATGGAAAATGATAAATGTAATGTAATGTAATATACTATTCACAACAGGATCTCTTAATTCAGAATCGCGGTCGTAATTAGAGGGGGACGGGAAAGGTTTGATACCCGCATTCAGACCCAAAACATGGTTCAAATGGCTCTGAGCACTATGGGACTTAACATCTGTGGTCATCAGTCCCCTAGAACTTAGAACTACTTAAACCTAACTAACCTAAGGACATCACACACATCCATGCCCGACATTCAGACCCAGATTCACTCAAAGAACAGCAAGGACGGCCCCAACACCAACATGCAACGAAGCTAGGTGGTTTGTCCCCCAGTGTTGAGGAATGATTAAATAAAAGAGTAGATCTGAATATCACGGTTGCATTTAAAGTAGAACCTCTGTTTGGAGAAACCGCCTCAACGAGGGCCACACATACACGATTAACATGAAATCACAAACCACAAATGCAATTGAATAATCCGGACAGGGTATATTTAATATTCCAAAATTAGAGCAATAAGTAAACTCTAGGGCCGAGACAGTGGGCTACGGGAAAGTTAGCTCACAGTTAACTCATGTGGCCGCGCGGTTTGCGGAAACACAGTTTCTACATACCGTGGCCATATTTTAGCAACATTAAACCACGCAGCCGCAAACAATTAACATTTTACAGAGGTCACATTTGGACAGGCAAAGGGTAATGGCAGAGGGCCAACAAACTCTCATATTAACCCACTTGGATGGTTTCCAAAGGACATATAGTAATGAAACAAAGAAAATTCACAAAGAGGCAAAAATTATCAAGATTCGGAAAAGATTAGAATGTATAAACACGCAGTCGCAGGCACGCAAACATTCACACTGAGCCGAGGGCGCACTTCCTATGCGAGATCGCTTCAACATATGCAACACCTTTGTGCTACGTTCTTATTACGGACCAAAGACTGCATTAGCAATCAAACTGAAAGTCTGCGAAAGCCTTGCATTCCTTGCTGCGACCCAGCAAACCAATCTTTATAAGACAAAACGCGAGGCCATAAGCTAAAAGCTCCCCTCCCGCTATGAGACAACGCGCCACGCGGTTAAATCAACTCACCCTTATTCGAAGAGACCTCGGCTGCAGACCCTCGGAGAGGTGGAAGCAGACTTCCCATCTCACACTAAAACTTCTCACATACAGCCTCGTGGCCAGGAAGGCCCAGAGATGAGGCTTCCGCCACCAACCTAACACTGGTAACTTTGACACAAAGTGAACAAACCTCTTTGCCTACCCGAAAACTACAAGGGTTGGCCATTCTGTAAGACTAGCACTGATTCTCTACAGCAGACTAAACCACCGTACAGCAAAATGAAACACTCCCACATTCATTCACTCACGCATGCCAGAGAGTTTTGGAATAGGAGAACAAGGGATGCACATGTTATGGAATCGCAGTCGTGAGTTGGGGTACATATAAAAACATGGTACACTTATAATGGGGTTACAGACACATTTGCAAGTCTGAAAAGAACCAACATAATAGCCATACGATGCTTGCAAATTGTAAAAAGAAATAGGCTACGGCTAGATTGAATCATAGGTCAGTCTTCTCTGGTACGAAATTTAGCAACGAAAACACCAGAATTGTTCTGTAGGATGCAAAGTGCACTGGAAAGCAAATAAAATGATTGTGAAAGGCGACTATAGGCCCCTTTCAGCGGTTCCGTCTGCTGGCGGTAACATCAAAGCGTTGGTGGTTGGTTGGCCTTTGGACCTCTCTCCTAGTGTGGACGCCAGGTCAAATGTTCTTTGGTTCCTTACCGATCTGCTGTGTCTCTTGAAAGGGCTTGTATTTATTGTATTTAAAAGTGCTGAAATATGGATGCAACATTAAAGATGATAGTGTTTCATCACATACGATTATGTTTATGGGGCCCTACAACCTACGATTATAAAAACAAATTGAAAGGGTTAGTCGCTTCGAGGTAAATAAGCGAGCTGTTAGATAATAATGCGATGATGTAATAAAGAAAATGGGGTCTTTATTGACATCTTTTGGTCGTGTACAATAAAGAAAAGCTCGGAGTGCTTGTGAGGATGCCTAAAAGAGGTGCCATCTTTGGAAATTTTGGGGCCTACATAATTCAACTCTGATTCGAAATTTGTAGCTTTCACTCTGAAATAGCCCATTTCCTGTTCTGTTTTAAGGTCAGACATTAATTTTTTTACACAATAACGCTCTGTACTTTTTAAAAGAGAGGTCGTTCACCAGAGTTTTCTGATGATCAGCTCCTTGCAGTAAAATAAAAGCTGTACAAGTGACAATTCCTAAATCATCTTTTTCCCTCATAACAGTGGCCAGTGACATTGTGATTAAAACGCTACTTCACAACAATTACAAAACGGGAGCAGCGTCGGCAAGTTATCAGCGCCGACTGCGAATCCACATGGCCGAATCCCTTGGTCGAGGACGAACGACTATGCGTTGGCGACCAACATTCGGCCGAATCCACTGGCTGTCATCCGTTGGCCTTCTTTGGTCCATTGTGTATGCGCCTTTAGAAGACTGACCGAGGTGGTTCAGTGCTTCCGCAAGTGTGTGTGTGTGTGTGTGAGAGAGAGAGAGAGAGAGTGTGTGTGTGTGAGAGAGAGAGAGAGAGAGAGAGAGAGAGAGTATGGATTTGGTATCACAAAGCCTCCTATGCATGTGTGTGCTGGGTCAGTAGCATAACAACCCATTCGTTGCGTGAACAGTTCAAGGTATCGAAACGAGGCTTTCGGGAACTGATATTATGCAAAGGGGGGCACGTAATTTTGTTCTATGTTTATTCTACGTAACACTGTACCAGCCAAGACAGTTAATCAAGTATATTTTTAACACATTTATTCGCAAAAATATCTGAGAAAAGGGCTAAAATTGAAAGGCAAGGTGGATGGAACCTGTTATTATGGCGTAAACACCGTCACGTGGATCACTCATCACAGGCCTCGTCGTTGCATGAACCCTTTCGACGGCTAAATTGTTTCCACAAAAGCAGTTCAGTTAAAGATGAGCACATGCAACCATTTGAAATGGTTTTCGTAACCCAAATATGATAGACTAGTAGCGAGCATACAGTTCCATTTAGAACAATAGTAGCTGACCCTGTCTGTATTAAGGGTGCCACAGGAGGAATGATCAATATTTAGGGATATGACAAGGACGATCATTCGAAGTAAAGAACTCTCGTAAACAAGGGCTCTAAAACGGGAACATTAAGAGATATGAGCATCTTTACTACTATGAAGTACATTACCTCTCTGAACAATGCGTTTTGGAGCGCATGTTTACTAGACAATTTTTTCTTGTTACGGCCCATACTGCGTCTTCGCAAAATATGGAAAACTTCAGCTTGCAGTAGAAGAGATTTGTTTCAGACTATCGAAGTTGTTCTAATAGCTCTTAAGGTACCGTATCCATTTTGGAGCCCATGTTTGCTAGACCTTTTCGCTTCGAATGATCGTTCCTGTGATAGCTATGAATATTGACCATTCCTCCTGCAACTTACAATATACGCAGTATAAATTAGGGCTAAGAGGTAACTCGTTTTATCCTAGGAGTGTTGGCCTATCTTCCTGCTGCATGTAACGATGGAGCCTGGCACACGAGCCCCGCATGGTGATGTTTACAGCGCAACATCCCGTTTCCCCCACTTTACATTTCGTCGATACATCAGTGCACAGTTTCAACGCCAACATCATTAATCATTATATCACTATACTCGTCATTTCTAGAGCTTTACAGCGTCACTAAAAAGTATATCATTCCACTTGAGGAAAAAATTTCTTGCTTCAGTAACTCGATTGATGCAAGAGTTAAACTGCATGCCCCTCTGTGTACTATTATTTGACGAAAAGCTCATTTCGATATCTCGAAACGTTAACCAACTAGATTCTCATTTATGTTTGTAATTTTACATGGATTTATATTATAGATGAACAATTCTTCTGTATATTAACATCTGGTCGGTGTGGAGCGATGTTTCGGTAAATACCTTAATTGACACCTTCGGGCCAGAAAGTGGTAGTAGGAAACGTCCCGACCTGTCATTGCACATCGACAAAGTTACTAATATCACGAAAACAATTCGTCATTGAAATTCAGCTTGAGACCCTACACTGACATTTAATATTTAAAATGTTTTCAGTTCTAGGTATGTGTAACAGAAGCAACAATACCCTCCGCGATTTAGAACGGACCTCATGACTATAATCGGTCATTTATTGTAGCTCCTACATTTGTAGCTGAATGGCAATTAAAATTTCTGTGAATTCGACCGTTGCATTTAAGACAACACAAATGTTTGGCGAGAAAAGAAACACTCTGGCCACTAAAATATTTGTGCATTGAGCTGCAGACGGCAACTGTGTCGCGCAAAACGAAAGATGTTGACCGACATTTTTGTGATTCATTTGAGAACTTCGTTGTAGTAGAATAGTGTTGTTTCTGGCCCATTTAATGTAATTGACCCTGACCCCTCATAAGATTATAACTTAATTGGTCTCTGATGTAATTACACTCTACTCTCCCCTCACTCATTATATGTACATATCCGCAACAACAACAGCAACAGCAGCAGCAGAAGATGCGCACGCACGCACGCACGCGCGCTTGCACACACACACACACACACACACACACAAACACACAGCATTTTTTAGTGACACACACAGAATTTTTTTAGTGACACACAGTGTGTAGATAGAAAAGTATTTACACATTCACAAATACTTTTGACAAGCAGTTCATACTACTACTATTCTGCATACTCGCATACAAACTTGGCTTGGCTCTGAGCACTATGGGACTTAACTTCTGAGGTCATCAGTCCCCTAGAACTTAGAACTATTTAAACCTAACTAACCTAAGGACATCACACACGTCCATGCCCGAGGCAGGATTCGAACCTGCGACCAGACTGTAGCGCCTAGAACCGCTCGGCCACCCCGGCCGGCACATACAAACATTTCCATCTCTATTCACAAATAAATAAATAAATACCTCATCTACACACACATGCATTAAATCATATTCAAGTGAGTATTGTGAGAATGGTAGGGTTCCAATCCCATCATCACAGATGAATCTCTTGTCATCAAGACGTGACAGTCTTACCTTCAGTATACCACATTCTCTCGCAATCAAAAGTCTGATGGTACGCGATAGACGTCGTCTAAATGGCATGCCTTGTACGTCTCGATCAGAGATATTGAGGCCACATGCTGCATACCTTAGCCTGCCTTTTGGGTGGAGCCTATACCTGTACAACGTGCATTTATCTTAGATCAGAGTCTTATAAACTCCACAATATGTGAGCCATCCGCCTTGTTTCTCGTCAGACCATTAACCTTATTGTTTTGTGGTGTTATACCGTAAGGATTACCGGTCGTCTATACAGATGTGTCTAATTCGTCAGGATGGCACCTAATTACGTTATATGGACCGCAGCCATGGACCCAGCTGATGAAACTTTGAATCCATGAAAAATTACTTTGGAGTAGCAAAGTAATGCTTACCGAATCTGCAATGGAAGTGGAGCTTGAAGAGGTCCACCACACACATACCAACATAAATAGGTTTCGTGAAGCACACCAAAAGCTTAACCACCCCCAGAGCAACTAATCCTTTAGTGAAGAATGTGACCTGTTTAAAATTTCGTCTGGTGGTATAATCTTGTGCGGAATAACACCCCTCCAGATGATAAAGTAAAAGGATATTGCGATATTCTCTAATATTTTCCATAATTTTTCCGAAAATCGAAATGTTCATTAATTTTAAAAAAGTTTTATTCAAAACCACAAGTCGCGAGCGCCTTATTTGCGGTACCTAAATCAATAAACCCCTTTAACTATCGACTCGGGTTGAAGGAGATGTCATAGGTGATTCTAACAAGTATCATTCCCAATCTGAGGCATTGCTGGAGGTTGTAGTAGCGAATGATATATATCTGTTTGTTATCCAGAGTGGTCATCACCTTTGCAACGGAACCATTATGCGGATCTAAGTGGTCTGGACAACTCAAAATCACTGTGCGCCTCATGCAACTCGTTGGGTTCAAATGGCTCTGAGCACTATGGGGCTTAACATCTATGGTCATCAGTCCCCTAGAACTTAGAACTATTTAAACCTAACTAACCTAAGGACATCACACAACACCCAGCCATCACGAGGCAGAGAAAATCCCTGACCCCGCCGGGAATCGAACCCGGGAACCCGAGCGTGGGAAGCGAGAACGCTACCGCACGACCACGACCTGCGGACCAACTCGTTGGGACATTCAAGGTTGCCTCCATGATACATCCACATCCGATGTCAGAGTTAGTAGGCACAGCAGTAATCTCTTTATCTAATCTGAGAGTTCATTACCACTGTATGTGCACTGCAGCACTCCCATTTGAAGCGATTGTTGCATGGCGTATCTGCATAAATTATTTACATACAAGTAATGGATATGGCTCGAATTGTCATTAGGAGCCTTGTACTCCCCCTTGCTCATTCACAGGTTATTTACATTAGCATACCTGTGCTCACACTGGCAAAGTTCCCAGTGAATACCGCGTTCGAAAAACAGTAGCATGTCAACACCAGTTGAAGCTCGATATCGACATGCCTATACCGCAACATTGCACCCCACGAAAGCCTAGGTGTGGTACAATAAAAGGCAGGATCCATAAAGTACGTGTCCTGGCATACGCCCTGGAGCTTGTCAAAAACATCTGTGACCAGTCACATATAATCTTACGAACTCCCATGGATTACGGATATTGAACTCCTGCCAAACAGTCACTGCGTACTCATACTGTGCATCCATTATTGCAGTGCCTGTGAGTCTACTGAAGTATGCAGCTACGTCTGGAAATGCGGTTTTACTGAGTCCCTCCTTCGAACTCAGGTATTCATAAGACCTCCTTCATTGTCACAAGTTGAAACAGTGCTTCATTAGGATATGCTGCTCTTGTGATATGCGTATCTTCCTGATGCATCATTTCAGCAAGTTTCTGGATGGACGCCGGCATGAAATGAAGAGACTGCAGAAAGCGGAGCTCCTTTTTAGGTGTGATCCGTTTGGAGGATGAGATGTACCGCTTGAAGGTGTCAGATACGATATTAACGTTATCATCTCTCAGGCCTAAGCGCTCAACAAGAATGTGGGTATCATACCTGCTCAAATTATGAAAGATAACGGGTATATGTCTTCGTAATTGGTACTTCAAGTCGCATGCATTGTGAGCTGCACAAAGGAACTTCACTGTTAGACGACAGTGGTCTCTATGAGGAATTTCCGCATCTTTATCCAACGGCTTTCTTCTGCATTTCCTCACTGTACTGCAAGTTGGTCACTAGAATGTGTTTGTGCAATAACGATCAAACTCCCATGCAAGTTTTTCGAGCTCATTGAGCATCCATCTCGCAAGACTATCCACTACAAATGATCTGAAATGAGTGAGATTTGAATAATATGTGCGTACGACTTGGAACACAGTTGTATGCAGTATCTGTCGTTCCGTGAAGTTTGTTTGAGGGGCAGAGGGGTCACCTTCACAACATGTCATAGGGGCAAGAAGACGCCCTAAGTCAGTGTAAGCCATAATGGAACATTCCTCCTTGTGATGGGTGTTCTTCAACTCTAAGAATTTGTCAGCTTCACTTGACATTTCCAAACACACTGGTTCCTGTGTTGAACAATCGATCAGGTGTTAAACTAAATACTCGTCTGAAGCGAATGAGCTGAGGCATCTCTGACAAAAATGTCGTGTAGCATTATGGATTGACAATTGGAGAGAATTTAGATGGGACATTCTCTTGCTCCCGACGTAGTGCTGTTGATCCCCTTTGGAAATTAGCAACGTATCTACATGTTTGGAGCGCTGACCGGCTATTTTTGAAACATACAGAGGTCCAGTTCCATTATGCTTCATATAATTATTCTTCTTTTTCAAAGTGTGTTCATTTTGTTCTGGCTTGACTTCAACAAGGCCATAAACATGTACTGAATAGTAAGAACTGTGCCTGTCAAATTTAGGTAGGTAATGGATTTAGATGGGGAGTGATATACCACTGAAGTTATGATGCCCACAGACATTATTCGTTTTGTATAAAGATGTGCTCATAATTTCCATAACAAGGCAGAAGTGACCATGCAAAGCAAAATACATTTCCATTCGCAGTATTTGTATATTGATACAGGCCCTTTTAGCGGCTATATCTTTCGGAAGATACACACATCAACAAAGTTTTGCATCGCCTCGCTTCCGAGAGTTCCGGAAGCTGTACAGAAAATTGGAATAGAGATCAACATAAACGTCATTTCCACCTTTTTTATTGCTCCTGAAAACTACACGCTGCATGTTGTACCACCATACAGCGAGACCTTCAGGGGTGGTGGTCCAGATTGCTGTACACACCGGTACCTCTAATACCCAATACCACCTCTCTTGGCATTGATGCATGCCTGTATTCGTCGTGGTATACTATCCACAAGTTCATCAAGCCACTGTTGGTCCAGATTGTCCCACTCCTCAATGTCGATTCGGCGTAGATCCCTCAGAGTGGTTGGTGGGTCACGTCGTCCATAAGCAGCCCTTTTCAATCTATCCCAGGCATGTTCAACAGGGTGCATGCCTGAAGAACACCCTGCCCACTCTAGTCGAGCGATATCGTTATCCTGAAGGAAGTCATTCACAAGATGTGGACGATGGGGTCGCGAATTTTCGTCCATGAGGACGAATGCCTCGCCAATATGCTGCCGATATGGTTGCACTATCGGTCGTAGGATGGCATTCACGTATCGTACAGCCGCTACGGCGCCTTCCATCACCACCTGCGTCGTACGTCGGGCGCACGTAATGCCACCCCAAAACAGCAGGGAACCTCCACCTTCCTCCACTCCCTGGACAGGGTGTCTACAACGTTCAGCCTGACCGGTTTGCCCCCAAACACGTCTCCGACGATTGTCTGGTTGAAGGCATATGCGATACTCATTGGTGAAGAGAACGTGATGCCAATCCTGAGCGGTCCATTCGGCATGTTGTTGGGCCCATCTGTACCGTGTTGCATGGTGTCGTGGTTGCAAAGATGGACCTCGCCATGGACGTCAGGAGTGAAGTTGCGCATCATGCAGCCTATTGCGCACGGTTTGAGTAGTTACATGACGTCCTGAGGCTGCACGAAAAGCATTATTCAACATGGTGGCGTTGCTGTCAGGGTTCTTCCGAGCCATAATCCATAGGTAGCGGTCATCCACTGGAGTAGTATCCTTTGAGCGGCCTGAGATGGCTGGACACTTCCCTTGTTAAGAGCCCTTTCTGGTACAAGGTAACAATGCGGACGCGATCGAACCGCGATATTGAACGTCTAGGTGTGGTTGAACAACAGACAACACGAGCCGTGTACCTCCTTTCTGGTGGAATGACTGGAACTGATCGGCTGTCAGCCACCCTCTGTCTAATAGGCACTGCTCATGCATGGTTGTTTAAATCTTTGGGCGGGTTTAGCGACATCTCTGAACAGCCAAGGGACTGTGTCTGTAATACAATATCCACAGTCAACATCTATCTTCAGGAGTTCTGGGAACCAGGGTGATGCAAAACTTCTTTTGATGTTTGTAGATAAACCCGGACCGAGATGGACTACATGGCTGATCGCCTTACCGGACCTTCTTTCCTACATTTTGGAAAACTGGCCCAGTGTGACCCTCGAGAAGAAATTGCTGAACCACTCTACGATCGAATCACCCCACTACATCATGCTGTTTTTTCCTCAAATGTAGATAATGTTTGTCTTTCCAGACCATGAGTGCTACCTTTTTTGGGGATGGTGGAGGCAGACATCAGTGAGATGGGTGTGGTGGCAAAGAGGGTGGTGAGGGTGGCGGCCGCAACTGAGATGACCTGGGTTGTGGCTGCCAGTAGGGTGGGCCTGCCTGTGGAGAAGGTGCTTAAAGCAGTCGCCAGAGGGATGGGCTTGGCTTCAACAAATGTGGTTGTTGTGTGAGCCCAGCACCTTCCAATAAGAATCCAGCATTTCAGAAAAAACAATAGAAACAGTATGCAGTCATTGATGATAATTTCTGATTACTTATGCATAAACTGACTGTCGCTCTTATTGCTGAAATATGCTTCTAGCAGCCCATCATCAGCTTGCATG
Organism: Schistocerca serialis cubense; assembly: GCF_023864345.2. Taxonomy (NCBI): domain Eukaryota; kingdom Metazoa; phylum Arthropoda; class Insecta; order Orthoptera; family Acrididae; genus Schistocerca; species Schistocerca serialis. The sequence continues at coordinate 433,684,331 of NC_064639.1, forward strand.
TGAACCTCTAGAAACATATCCAGTAGCATCAGCGTTGATGAAGGCAATGGAAGAGGAGAGGAATGAGCCCAATAGAACACGGTCGATTCTGAACGACATCGCCTTACCAGCGGCACAAAGAAAATATTGTTACAGACTAATGAATGAGATACTAATACTACTAATGTATTTGCATTTCCCATAGCTCATCATCAACAGCAACTGGGTTGAGATCCCAGAGCATATCTAGAACGAAAGAAGAACACATAAGAATCACAGAAAACAAAAACAAAGAAACAAAAAATAGTGCTTTACTATACGAAACATATATGCTTGCTTTCGGCCTCTTCCTCTGCCTAGTCATTTAAGATCACACAATCTTCGTAAATAACTAAAGCAGTGTGGTGTCATTGTTATTTCCAGCCGATGTGCATGACTACTTACTGCAGTCATCATCGTCAGTTATTACCATCTGAACATTTCATTTCAACCTCTGTGCGACTGGAGACAGATCACACTTCTCAGAACTATTTATAAGCTCCATCCTATCAGCCATGTGGCGGGCACTGATAAGGATTTCAAGTCCCGGCACGATTCTCCTTTCTCACATGCAGTACTGCCAATAAAATTACTTACCGAAAACTTGCTGCGACAGGTTGCACATGTTGGTTCATGCTCAGTGCTACTGCTGTCATTACTTACCAACCAAGGAGACGAAGTGCGTTCATTTCTCAAGTAGAAGTAGAAGCAGTCCATACATTAAACGACTGGGACTACACTGAATATAGAGATGTACGAAACGGAATATGTTGGCTGCAAGCATCTGCCGATTGCCAACGTTTTGAGCGATGTACCGCAGAGACTTCTAAAATCAGTTCATCAGTTCTTGAAGACGAGCATAGAAGTCATATAAAAACTGCCTGACAAGCAAACATGCCGCAAAAAATGAGGTTGGGAGTATCTAAACTATTACAAGAATTATTTAAGGTTTTATTTATTGCTCAAAAATTGTAACAGTATTTGCGCCTTATGTGAAGGACATATAAAACTGCGCTTTTGCGCTTCTCCACCACCATACACTTGCTTAGGACGTTGAATTGACGCACGGTTGAATTATTGGAAATTCGAGATATTAGAGTTCTTGTTCCAACCATTTGGACCATCTTCTCGCGGCATTTTACGTACATGATGCTGTCTTTTAGATCGAAGTTTCGCGGTGATGTTAGTATTATCTCGTAACAAATACTTGTTTGATCCCAGCTTGCCCTATTATGAAATCGAGTCAACAACACTGCAGCCTTCTGAGTCTTAGCACATTTTATCGTTCTGAAAAGTTGCGTGGAAACATTTTAGAAGATATCCTACGTCTATAAATGGGACTAAAGCCCTATCTCTAAACACAAGACATCGGCACTCGTCGAGAAATCCCTGCACATAAGCCACAATGTTTACGTGCTGGGGATTCATCGTGAATTGGCGCACACATGAGTACAGATGTACCTAATTGGCTTGCTGTACAAAGCCTGTCAATGTGAGTTATTGTCAAATTCAGTTCGAATATAAATAGGACCCATTTTAATTTTTTCATTTTGTGTAGAGCAGTCTACCACAACAACTGATGCCACGTTCTTAAATGGCTCTTGGTTGAGCATACATTCAGATTCATCATTCCCTCATACTAAGAAGAGTTAAACCTTGAGTACATTTCATATAGTACAATCTACATGTCATTACATCGGACAAGCTCCAATTTACTATCGTATGGAAAATATTCATTATTCAGAAACACTTTCGCATAGACTATTTTGCACTTCTCGAACACACTTGAATCCTTTTTCAGATTTCCTCTCTGTCTTTCTGCAATGTTAAAAATATGTAACGGTGTTTCTAATTGCACAGCCGTTTTAATAGACCAAGCCTGTTTGCATTAGGTCGATAGAAACGGTTACTAATACAGCTCTCATGACCAGAAATTTAATGGGAGTGTAATATTGGCCTTCAGCACTCGATGAAACTTCAGCCTCTCTTCATCTCAAACAGAAACATGTGGCATTTTTCATACTACTTCATCCAGCACAAATTTGTTCTCTTGTGCTGCCTGCAATAATGCGTTGCTGTCCGTTGCAGATCATACTACGATAAGCCCCTGCTTTGCATGCACAATAAATTCCTTCACATCCTCAAAGAAGCCCATAAGCATCTTGAATGGGATGCTCACACTAAAGCGATAGTTGATTGGTCCACCTATGAACCATCCTTCATCCAATAAACCGTTCAAGTCAGACCCTAATATTGAGATTTATGTTTTAAAGGTTGAAGTGATACCAACAATCCTGGTGTGTTTGTTCCATTGCGTTCGTAACGTATTTCCTGAAGAAGGTCGTAAACACATCGCGCGTAATCTGTGATGATGCGTAAGTGTTCTATTCTTCTTCAAAAATCTTCCTTTCAGGATAGGAAACTGTTGCTTGGAAGTTCTGAAGTATCCTGGTGCGGAATGAGAATCTGTGTCTCGTCATTATTACTAAATGAAGCTGCAGCAAACGTTTTGTGGGCAACATACTCTTGTTATTTGCTCATCTTACTAAGCTGGTAACATTAGACTGAGTGATGACATGGGGAGGTTTCAGTCCTATCGATGTAAGGAACTTTCAATCCTATGGTGTTATCACATTGTGCTTCTGTTGTGAAATGACTTGCTAATGGCTGGGTGGTATGCTTTTATATCTTACGCACATGATGATGTTTTCTTCAAGTGGTGGAACACCACGATTTCCTCATCACAGAAATCAGTTAAATTCCTGCCCTGCTCCACAACATTCAGTTCGAAATGGTCTAATGTCTGAGCAGTCATTGTAGGTATAGGAGACTAGCCAGAACTGGTTTTATATCTTGGATCCACTGTAGAAAAGAAAAACCGCGAATTGTGTGGATCAGTCTGCCCTTGAGATAGGAATTCGTTGGTATATTGCACTCAGTGCGAATAATCCTGGATGGCAATAAGTGGACTACTTGTTCCGACGTGCAAATTTTGTGGGGATTCCCCTCCAAAACAGATATGTAAAGTATTACTTTTCCTGTTGAACCTTGCTGGCTGAGGTCTGTTGCATGTTTAGTAGTGTTTATTTCTGCTTTAAACATATTAACGTTTGCTCATGTCTCAAACTCCTTTACAGACTGCTTTATAAGTGCATTTAAATCGTTATTATTGTGTGTGCCTGGTGTATTTACACAACTTTACTGCCTCCTAAATGTAGTTTGTTGTCCCGCTTTACAATATTAGGATTGCTGTTAAGGGTTTCGAATCCAATCAATGCAATATTTCATTCATCACTGCTTATATCTATTGGTAATTCACATTTAATACTGACGAACGCCATTTCACAGTCAGACTGTACAACACCGCATCTTTGTCATGACTGATGCAGTGATGTGAGTAGCATTCATTTTTCGGCATTTGTCAGGATAAACACGAGGCACAGATGACCACAGAGATATGAACCGAATTCTTGACAGCGCTGGTTGCTGGTGAAGTAGCACTATAATTCTTCTGCTGGTTGTGAATCACCATACGAGTCGAAGTCGTATTCAATATGTCGATTATTGTTCTTAACATAAGCAACCTAGTGGGTACTAGATCCACCAACGACATCTAGATTCACGATACCACTCTCTTTATTAGATGTCCACATCATCTTTGGCATCTTATAAACACACAACAAAATCTCGGAATGTTGAGTTTTTTGACGAATTTAAGCAGATCTGTACTAGCGAGGGGTCTGGCTGAACTAAGAGTTTTTTTTAATAAATTGTCCAAGACCTTCGCTGTACGGTTTTAAGTACAGCCTGATATTGATTCCATAGCTTTACAACGTCTCTTTGCTTCCTTCAGCTATTCTTCTTTGCTTCTTACGTTCTTCACAGGGCAAATTACGGCCACAACTATGCCCGCCAGTCAGTCAATTGCAGACAGTCCTGCAGCTGCTGGAATTAGAAGAGGGATAGTTCCACCAGGAGTCTTCGGTATTGGTCGAATTTTGGACATTTTAACACAGCACCTTCTTCCACCCTTCTGCCACTTCATGATACTTTTAGCAGCATTCATAGCTTCCTGAATACTATTTTCTCCATGTTTTTCTTCTGCTTTAGTGCACGATGGGCTGCATCCAATAATGTGACTGAAGTTTATTCCGGCATCAAATTTAAGTTTCGCTTGCATTGCCTTATCAACTGTGAAAGCAGCAATACATTGCAGTATATCAATACCCCCATTAGTTTAGCAGATAAAATTCTGTCTGCAGCATGTCATTCTGTGAACTTTTATGAGCAGCACAGCTTATATAATGCACCTTCCACGCATCATCCAGTAAATTAATACCTTTGACACCACAAACCAAATGTTTCTTCAGCTTAGTTCCAGCTTCACGGAAGTTATATCCCTGGAGGTGCATTTCTACTGGGAGTTTATCCAGAATACTGCCCCCTTCCGCCAATGATAATGTGCTTCCTGCCATGCGTGGTATGATACCACAATGTTTGATGTTGTCCACATTATTATGTACCATGTAGCATTCTCCCAACAGTTGCATGAAAAAGGGAATCCAAGCCAATTTACCACAGCCTTGTTCCCTCAATGTCTTATGACATGTTCTGTGAGATAGGTTGTCTGGTTCATAACTTCAAAGCAAGAAGAGAATAGAAGCTTTCGAAATGTGGTGCTAAAGAAGAATGCTGAAGATTAGATGGGTAGATCACGTAACTGATGAGGAGGTGCTGAATAGAACTGGGAAGAAGAGGAATTTGTGGCACAACTTTACTAGAAGAAGGGCTCGTTTGTTAGAACATGTTCTGAGGCATCAAGGGATCAACAATTTAGTGTTGGAGGGAAACGTAGAGGATACAAATCGTAGAGAGAGACCAAAAGATGAATACACTATGCAGATTCAGAAGGATGTAGGGTGCAGTAGTTATTGGGAAACGAAGCTTGCACAGTATAGAGTAGCATGGAGAGCTGCATCAAACCAGTCTCTGGACTGAAGACCACAACAACAACATACACCATATTTATAAGAACATTATCACAGACATCAATAGGACGCACTTTTACCATTCTGTGTTGAGCACAGTTATACTGATCGATTATTTGTGGGAGAATTTCTGATCATGAGCTATGAAGATCGAATTGTTTCCACATATGTACTTTTATCGTTCTGTTCAAACGCTCCACAATATTTACTTTCAGATGTGAAAATGTTGAGTAGTGCTTTATTCCATAACAATCTATTACAGTCTTTAAATATTTATTGTAGAATTCACCATCATGATCAGTTTGTAGGTTATGCTGGCATTAGTTCATTTCCGTCTGCAGCACCTGTTAAAAAACCTTTGTAACCTCACAAATAATCTTTGCTTTAACAGACAGATCCCATGCGAGTTTGGGATATGTATCTATGACCATTAACATACATTTGAAACAACTATTCACCCTTAAATACTGTCTCATATCAACAAGATCCACCTTCAATAAATCGTCCAAACCTTTTGTTATAACACATCTACATGAGAATGTTTAGTGTGCTGTCTTACGTAATTCATGAACAATCACAACCATTTCTTATTTTACCCGATGGTGTATCTTTCCCATAACTCTGAATTTACTGAAATAATTTCTTTCAAGTGGGCCATATTTCCCATACTAGCTGGTGCTGCAGTCATATACAACCTTTCTACTATTTCATTTGGATCATCATCGTATATATAGTCCAGAGGTATATTGCTCATTTCTTATGCTGTATGAATAAATTCATTGGATACTTTAAATTGACAATACTTTTTTTTAATAACGAGAACCTCCTGGAAATCACTTTTATACCAGCCATCATTCAATTTCTTGTTTTGTCTATAAACAGAAACCAATACTACGTCTAATTTCAGCACTCTGCACAGACATTTATATGTTCATTGAATGTTATGCCAGTCCCTATATGCACTGGTAAATATGCTTTAAATTCATATTATCCTGTTCGAAAGCGATGATGAAGTTAGCATTATCACTAACCGGCTGCTTTGGAATTCAGGAATATATCTGCCTTAAAAAAGGTCTACTTTTACATGTCGGCCAAAACAGAAATATCTATCTACCTGATCCTGATTCTCGATTGTGATGTCATCGAACATAAACACTGCGTTCGGTTTTACCGTTTCTGGTGGTGGAACATCACTGCTTTCGCTGAATGGCTGGTATGTAACTCCATCAATACAGTGTAAAATCTTCTGTAGTAGAGGTATTTTGGTTGAATAGTGTTTTTGAAAATATATATACACACGCTTGAATAGAATACCCTCGGAATATTTTAGCAGTGGAAGAATTAGATTAATTTTTTTGCACCCCGAACCACCAAAAATTAAAGTCTGAATTCGTCAGGAAATAACAATCCATTCTTCTTTTTCTTCTTTCTCAGCTTCCAGCATCACCATAGGACCAGTCTGTTACTACAAGCTCCTTACGACAGCAGTGCTTTGTCCACTCAGCCATGATGACGACTGTGCATTTATAATATTGTACTGGGCTTTTTTTTAGATATATAAGTGAATTACTTGCTTTTCTTTTATTATAAACTCCTACATATTGCTGGATACATAAATGTACTTAAATACGAACTGAACTCCATGTCAATATCTGCCACAGTTGTATCAGATATAGTTCCATCCACTAATAAGCTGCAGGTGTCATATTTTTGAGTAACCATTTCCTCAGATAGGGTGTAGGGCGTTTGCAGCACTAGCTACTCTAAGTGATCCATAATTTCTCATAGTGACTGTAAACAGTTGGTTGTCAGCTGAGTCTGCAGTCTAGCTATTGCTGTATCGTATAACTAGCATATGTTATGGTGGTGTATGTACATGCACTCGCTCTAATTATAGATTTTTATTGTTTGGAAGATTCCTGCTGTAGCTGTATGGTTTCCCATCTCAACTGAGGGTGCTTGTGCACTTCCACGGAACATTGATGCAGTCTGCATTGAGTTATCACACAGGTTATTCCACTCGTCTCTGGAAAGTATTACTTTGATGTCACTATATTTGGAATTTGGGATTTTCGAATACCGCTATTGGAAAGACCTCACAGTCTGAAGACATTCTGATATGGACTGGCACTGATTTCGCCACATCTGTAAGAAAAAATAGTTAAAAAACTATCTCTTTTTTTCCTCCGACTACATTTATCATGTCCATAACTGCTAATACTACCCTGGTCACTTTCTTGCTGCTAAACAGTGCGATGAAATGATGTATTGAAGTTCACTCAATCACATGACAGTGACAGGACTGTTGGTAGCTGCTCATATAGATTTTTTTTCGCTAGCAGTGTTGCAACGTTTGAGGCATATAAATATAAACACACAATGAGCGTAGTAGCAAAGAATAGCATCACCATGTTTCTGCATACTAAGACCAGACATTCGCTCTTACAGTTGACTTGGCTGACTTCTGTGCAGGCAGTGAATGTATTATTGGTGTTGTGAGTGCTCACTGATGTATACAAAGAACTTGCAAAAAGACTACAATGCATAAATGCTGTAGATTATTTCCTATTCCCAACGTAGCTTATACCACGATTGTCTGATATCTCACACAGATTTCATTTGCTGCTGCAAGGGTTCAAAAATGACTGTGTTCTTCCTAAAAATGAGACCAGTTGCAAACATCATGATGCAAATGACTGATGTCAAATCGATGGGCCACTGCTCATGAGAATGAGTTGTGTTGGCTGTAGAAAAGAAGATTAACAATAATTTTTTCTTGTTACAGATGTTTTTTATTATTTAAAATGTACTTGATCAGCATAGATCAAATCGGCCTTACCACCTGCATTTCAACCTAGCCTTATAACGATTGAGCTATAGTGAACACATACAGCCCTATATTTTTAGTGCATGTTTAAAGCAACAACAATGTAGAGTTTTTCGAAGAAGTCTGCTACACCTACCGTATCTCTCACTGGGCAGTTGCATGTCTCAGGCATCTGTGGGGACCTCATATCATGAGATAGAAAAAAATTATCATGGAGCACTCTACAAAAACAGCTGTCTCGATATAGCTCGTTTGATACAGCAGCAGCTATGCCTTAAGAACAACCCTGTCCAAAGTCTGTGCTTTGAATTAAGGCTCAGAAGTTATATTAGAGGAAGTGGCTATCTCTGTAACTGGTTTATAATCCAATGTGATGTCCCTGCTAGCTCCAGACAGCAATTATTATTATCATCATAGCATTCTGTAATGAAGCTGAAGGGGAAAAAATTAGACAGACAGTCTGGGAGCTCAATTATAAGAATTTTTACTCGTCTGGGGAGTCCAGCATTAATTTCTGCGTACAGGTATGTATTCTGGAAGCGTATTCACTCCCTAAAAGACTGAATGCACTTACATGCCTGTGGCATGACTATGATTGCACTGGTTAAAAAAATTGACTTTTTTACACACATACAACACATATAGTAATCACTCTGCAGGTTGTTTCACCCAGACTATTATTGCTCACGGGTCTTTTCTCTTCCAGTCTTGAATCTTCTGCATTGCATACTCTCGACAGCTACAGTTCGCTCCAAACATAGCAATTTCTTCTCTCTCTCTCTTTCTCTCAGACATTTTACACTTGCAGGTTGCTTCAATCGTATCCTCACTACTGCAAATAGCATCATCATCAACATTATCATCATCATCATCATCATCTTAAATCGTGCTGTGGGAACCACTAAAGAGTTATAGAAAACATAGAATGCTTAGTACTACGATGTGAGAGTGATACATTTCAAATTCTTACAGTTGCTATCTTCCGTCGCCATCATTGTCAAACCTTGTCACCTAATACACCATCCTGTCATTCTGCTGCACAGCTATTATTTTCTGAACAATATTCCGTCGTTCTGCAGTCTCTGCCACTATCAGTCCCGATGTAGAAAGCTATGGTCACATTTCTCTGCTACATGTTTACATCTAACAGACTCGTTAAATTCCTTCTTGTTCAGTGCAGGCTTCTCTCAATCGAACACATGATGTACAGGTGCTGAACAAAAAACAGTTATAACAGCAACAATATATTTGGCAGTCTCAATATTTGTCAGTTACTTACATTCTTTTTGCTAATTCTCACCGGTTGCTGCTGCTGATGCTGGTGGACGATGACTGACTATGCCACTGCTCACCAAGCCGATAGTATGAACAGCTACTCAATGCAGAGTATCAGGGACATGGGAGCACTAAGCCCCCATTGGCCGAAAGGCGCCAGTACATGACGCTATTGGACTCCTCAAAACACTTGGCCAAAGGGGTGGGAAGGGAAGAATGGGGGAGGGAGGGGAGTGGGGGTGGGAGGGAGGAGTGGGGAAGGAGGGGAGTGGGGGAGGGAGGGGAGGAGTGAGTGAGTGAGGGAGGGAGGGAGGGAGGGAGGGAGAGGGGAGTAGATAGAGAGCGCAACCTCTTAAGAGACCAATTAGAGACCAATCAATTAAGTTCCAATTTTATCAGAGGTCAGGGATCATGTCATAAATTAGATAAAAATGGGCCAGAAAGAACACTATCCTACTTCTCTTGGTGCTTCAAAAATAACTGATAGAACTTAATGACTAAAGTATTTGATTGCAATTTTTCACTCATGTTGCGTTACAGATATACCTGAACATTTGTTCGATTGTAATCTGGCAGAATGTAACTGATCACTAGTGAACAAAAACAAAATCAACGCATTGCCGTAGGTCAAGGAGAATCTTTGAATGTCTATAATGTTTGCTATCACAGTAAAGTAAAGCTGTCGACAACATGAAGGAAGATTTCACAGTATTGTGCTATGATAAATACAATCCTATGGAACACGATGTACCCTGTCCTTCCACTGACCTTTGAACTGACTTACCCAGTTAGTTGCAGCAGGACTTAAAAGTTTAACTTGGCTTGCGATCCACAGTATTTTCCTAGTGAAATGCTCGAAGCAACCTACCACTACCCAGAAAGTCAAATGTGTGTGTTAGGAGCTCAGTATCTACACGCTCTGAATGTACTCCTTGCTCCGTTCAGAACGTGGTGATAGGAATGATTCCCTTTACTGACTCATGTCACACTTGATACAAAACGGTGTTTCTTCGTACATCTCTTCTTTGTAATTGTGTTCCTGCCCCATTTTTCCCTTTCAGTGTATGATAATATGATTTACAATCTAACACCTGCGTTTAATCAATGGCTGTGTAGCAAATATCGCATTGCCTTTGTGAATGCTCTGGACAACAAAAGGTTCTAGAGAGAGTGCGTTTAGTTTTTTGATGCTACAGCCACTAGATTCCGTGACTTACCAGACCGGCGGAAGCAATAGAGAAGACAATATTGTTGATTCGGTCGCGCAGCGGATGGTCCTTAGTGATATACGTGGTGCTGCCGTAGGTGACGAAGTTGAAAGAACACACGTGGATGCGTGAGCGCCCTGCTGTGTCCCTGGGGGCGTAGCTCTGGTAGTAGCTGGCGACACGGCGTGACGATATGTAGGCATAGTCGTACTTGACCACCCACTCCACCATCTGAGCCGAGACAACGGCGTACTCGCGCTGCAGCGCCTGCAGTCGCCAGTCGTCACCCTCCAGGAAGTAATCAATCACACTCTGGAATCCAAAGCTCTTTTTACTCGCCAGGATCTCGTCCATTGTGTCCACCTGAAAAGACATAAATACACCGCTGAGCACTTATGTTTCGTCTTACATCCATTTGTAGCTAATGAACCCAAACTCCAATGAAATTTATGAGGTTGTGCAGCGATATTTTCTGAGAATTTTGGTACAGCGGTTCGTGGCCTCTGGTGGATGGGTGCGGGAGGTGTCGTTTCATATCGACCATGATCCACCAAAAAAGCAAAACCGCCACTAAAGAAATTACATAGTGCGACAATCAAATCTGCCGCAGAACAAAAATATGAAGTTCTTACGTAGTTTAGTGCCCTGATGGCAATGGTGAAAACCACTGCTCGCCATCACCCATACTTTCTTCTGGAATTGCGATTTTATCTGCGCTCGGCTGCGTTATTTATGTTGTAGTGGCGCTTATCATATTCTCTTGTTTTAGGAAGATTATTGTCTAGTGGTGAGAGTAGAGAGAGGAAGGGGTAGGTAAAGGGAAGTTGCAGTTGCATCAGTAAGTCGACTATCGACCACTGACTATCTCACTATGAGATCACACAGAATCGATTCTTGACGTGCGTATATCTGCTAACGTAAAGAATATTGATTGTGCGTATTCATGTGTTTCTTATACTCAGCAATGTCTACGAAGCGTGCTAATTCACCAAATCTTTTCTGTTAGGAGCGTGGCGACCTTATGACTAAGTATCAAAGACAGCCCATTTCACCAGTCGTCAAAAAGGCATACGAGTTGTATTCTGAATCAAAGGTAGGTAAGAGTAAGCGTTGGGACCACAGACCTGTTGCTCACGTTGGTTCCGCTATTTAAGAGCCAATTGCATGGAGCCCAACCATCTACGCCATTTGCCGTACTACAGTTGTGGAGGGAACCGAGAGACCACATAACAGATTGCCTTTTTGCTAGCGAAAGTAAAAGAAATCTCAAGTAAATCAAAACACACAGTTTCTTATCCGAATTTGGAATCTGCAATTCGCAAAGTTCCGCATCCTGATTCTCTCCCAATTTCAAAACCACCAAAGGAATGGACAGTGGAAAATGAAACAGACGATGATAGTGGCAAACCAACAGATCGTGAAAATCATAAAAAATTTTAAATACACGCTATCCACAGCAGAACTACGGCCATTGTTGCAGGCAGAACTGAACTATCTAGTGAGAGACATAAATCTTTCAAAGAGGCAAGCAGAATTACTAGAGTCTCGTCTTCAAGAAAAGACCTGTTACAGCTAAACTCTAATATTACATTCCGTAAACGATATCTTGGTCTTTGCTTACAAAATTTGCGATGGTGCCTGCTTATAAATTCTTCAAAGAGTACTCTCAAGGCTGTTCTCTTGCATAATGGAAACGAGAAACCTTCCATACCCGTCGCCCACTCCGTTCAGTTACAGGAAACTTTCGAGAAAATGAGGATACTCCTGAAGTATACTGGCTATTCGAATCATAAACGGAAAATCTGTGGTGGTCTCAAAGTTCTGGTACTACTTCTGGGAATGCAGAATACTTACATCAAGTATTGCTGACTCTTGTGTCACTGGGATAGTAGGGGAAGCAAAGACCACTGTGTAGTCAAAGAGCGGCCTCTGAGAGAAATTTTCAATCCTGGCGAAAAACATCTGTCACATGAACCCCGTGTTGATGAAGACAGTGTGCTGCTACCACCACCCCATCTGAAATAGGCTTTATGAAGAATTTTATGAAAGCAATGGACAAAAATGGCCAGGGCGTTCAGTTTTTACTATCTAAATTTCCTGCTACTAGTACTACAAAAATTAAAGAAGGAATTTTCATCGGGCCACAGATCCGTGACTTGATTAAAGATATTACCTTTGAACTGTTGCTGACAGACTCTGAAAAGTCAGCTTGGCTTGCTTTGGAAAATTTATACTACAATTTCATGGGAAAAGTAAACGTCCGACAATTACGGGGAACCCATGGAACACAGACTGAACTGTTACAAGGGTATCGGTGCAACATGTCTCTAAAATTACATTTTCTTCATTCCCACTTGGATTTCTTCCCGCCTACTCTTGGAGATGTGAATGACGAACATGGTGAGCAATTTCACTAAGATATCGCTGCCGCGGAAAGACGATATAAGGGAAGATGGACACCAAACCTTTTGGCGGATTGCTGCTGTACACTCCTACAAGAAGTTTCGCTATCCATCCATAAACGGAAAGTTTCCAGGTAAAGTTCTAACTTGTAAGTACATTTCAAGCTTTATTCAGCTCTCTCGTAATATTTTCATTCTATTTTACATTTTTTAATACAAGCAATGACTTTTTTTACATGATCTGTGTACTAACAACTACAGATTCCTCCTGTATTTTTATTGTTTGGTTTCCAAGTTTCTCTGAAGTGCTATATGTGGCGTATCTTTTCCACAAAAACTGGTACGTGATGGAATACTTGATTTCATTTTCGCTATCAACATATGTGATTTGGTAAAGAACACATACTTTCATCTCGCGGCAAGACATAAAGCTCAAATTTGTTGCCCTGTGTTGTTAAGATTATACTAAAAAAAGGAGCAAGCAAATGAAAACGAGAAAGATGGGAAAAGTAAGTAAGTATTTCTAAAGTAATGGCAATAGTGTCAACGTAATTTATCCACTGTGAGAGAAGGCAGTCCATGCCTTCATGGAAAAATGTTGGCAGCGGCCTAAGTGTGGTGTCACCGCGAGACACCACACTTGCTAGGTGGTAGCCTTTAAATCGGCCGCGGTCCGTTAGTGTACGTCGGACCCGCATGTCGCCACTATCAGTGATTGCAGACCGAGCGCCGCCACACGGCAGGTCTAGAGAGACTTCCTAGCACTCGCCCCAGTTGTACAACCGACTTTGCTAGCGCTGGTTCACTGACAAAATACGCTCTCATTTGCCGAGACGATAGTTAGCATAGCCTTCAGCTACGTCATTTGCTACGACCTAGCAAGGCGCCAGTACCAGTTACTATTGATACTGTAATCATGTACCGTCAAGAGCTACGCTCGTCATTAATGGATTAAAGTTAAGTATTCCACCAGCTACGTCCGTTTTTCTAAAGTCTAATTTCCTTGTCCTGTTCCAGACCTTACGCCAGCCTGCGTGAGCTAAAACGCGTGCCTTTCGGCTTCCTCTAATAATACGGTGTTGGCTCTCCTGCCAACCCACAACACTAAGAAACCATGATAATACCCAGGTGTGCAGCTCTTCGTCCGAAACAAATCGATGACCACCAGTGTCCTTCTTCAGGACTCCAAAAAAACAGAAATCGTTTGGGTAGAAGTCGGGACTGTATAGAAGATGTGTAAGGGCTTCCCAACGAAACTTCTGCAGTATAGTCCAAACGCCCAGGATTGTTGACGGACGGCATCATGCTGTTGCAGGATGATGCCCACCCACATGTTGTCAGGATTGTTTCGAGCGCGCTGTAGAAGTTTCGCTGGGAGGTCCTGACACGTTCTGCATACGATTTCGCTCTCTCCCCATGCGATTTCCAGATTTTTCGAGCCCTGACGAAAGTTTTGCAGAAGTTCGAAACACAAAGCGTACTTCAATGCGAGATGTTTTCAGTAATTTCCACAACGACACTATGTCTCGAAATCTGGCAGAAAATCCAAAGAGATTCTGGTCATACATAAAGCACACCAGTGGCAAGACGTAATCAATACCTACACTGCGCGATAACAACGGTGAAGGCACTGATGACAGTGTCACTAAAGCAGAGTTATTAAACACGATTTTCCGAAACTCCTTCACCAAAGAAGACGAAGTAAATATTCCTGAATTCCAATCAAGAACAACTGCCAAGATGAGAAACATAGAAATAGATATCCTCGGCGTCGCAAAGTAGCTTAAATCACTTAATAAGAGCAAGGCTTACTGTTCAGATAGTTTACCAGTCAGGTTCCTCTCAAGGTATGCTGATAAAATAGCTCCTTATTTAGCAATTATATACAACCGCTCGCTCACAGAAAGAACCGTACCTAAATACTGGAAAATTTCTCAAGTCACATCAATACCCAAAAATGAAAGTAGGAGTAATCCGTCGAATTACAGGCCCGTATCACTAACGCCGATTTGCAGTAGTGTTTTGGAACATATATGTATTCGAACATTACTTCCTCGATGAAAACGATTTATTGACACGTAGTCAGCACGGAATCAGAAAATATCGTTCTTGCGAAAAACAACTAGCTCTTTATATTCATGAAGTAACGAGTCTATCGACAGGGGATGTCAAATTGATTCCATATTTTTTTGATTTCCAGAAGGCTTTCGACACCGTTCCTCACAAGCGTCTTCAAACGAAACTGCGTGCTTATGGAGTATCGCCTCAGTTGTGCGACTGGATTCGTGATTTCCTGTCAGAAAAGTCACAGTTCGTAGTAATAGACGGAAAGTCATCGAGTAAAACAGAAATAATATTTGGCGTTCCCCAAGGTAGTGTTAAAGACCCTCTATTGTTCCTGATCAATATTAACGACATAGCAGACAATCTCAGTAGACGTCTTAGGTTGTTTGCAGATGATGCTGTCATTTACCGTCTTGTAGAGTCATCAGATTACCAAAACGGAATTGCAAAATGATTTAGATAAGATATCCGTATGGTGCGAAAAGTGCCAATTGACCCTGAATAAAGAAAAGTGTAAAGTTATTCACATGAGTACTAAAAGAAATCCGCTAAATTTCGATTACGTGGTAAGTCACACAAATCTGAAGGCTGTAAATTCAACTAAATACTTAGGGATTACAATTACAGATACCCTAAATTGGAACGATCACATAGATAATGTTGTGGGTAGAGCCAACCGAAGACTGCGATTCATTCGCAGAACACTTAGAAGGTGCAACAGGTCTACTAAAGAGACTGCTTACACCACGCTTGTCCGCCCTATTCTGGAGTTTTGCTGTGCGGTGTGGGATCCGCATCAGATTGGGACTGACAGATGACATCGAAAAAGTACAAAGAAGGGCAGCTCGTTTTGTATTATCGCGAAGTAGGGGAGATAGTGCCACAGACATGATACATGAATTGGAGTGGCAATCATTAAAACAAAGGCGTTTTTCGTTGCGACAGGATCTTCTCGTGAAATCTCAATCACCAGTTTACTACTCCGATTGCGGAAACATTCTGTTGGCACCCACCTACGTAGGGACAAATGATCATCACGATAAAATAAGAGAAATCGGGGCTCGCACAGAAAAATTTAAGTGCTCGTTTTTCCCGCGCGCCGTTCGAGAGTGGAACGGTAAAGATACAGCTTGAAGGTGGTTCATTGAACCCTCTGCCAGGCACTTTATTGTGAATATAAGAGTAATCACGTAGATGTAGATGTAGAAGACATTCGTGGCCGTGGATTAGCTTCGGAGGAAGAGGTACACGTCTAGGTACAAGCATTTTTTCATAAAGGCATTGACCATCTTGTCTCACATTGGGATATATGTATTAACAGTTATTGTTTGTTTGTTTTGCTTTAGGGCGCAAAAAACAACTGGGGTCATATGCAGCCAAGTCAAAACTGTAGAACACGAAGACAGAGAGAAGTTAAAAAAACGACTATACGTCGGTCCCAATTGACAGAAGAGAAGAGAACTAAAAACAGGGACGCGAAGAAAGGGCTAAAAAAGACACCATACAGAAACGGAGTTCCAAAACTAAAAATTAAATGGCCTTCCCCATATTGCTTTGGCAGTTAAAAAGTAAATCGCGGTCGACATCCCGTGTGTCATTTGCTAAAACAGTCGAGAACTCAGACGGCAAACCAAAGCGGAAACGTAAACGGTTAAAAAATAGGCATTCCGTCAGGAAGGGCGGACAGTTAAAACTTGGGCGCAATGTGCACAAAGTGGTGGGGTAGCGCCACTTGTCAAATGACGATGGCTAAAAAGGCAGTGCCCAATACGCAGCCTAGTTAAAATGACCTCCTCCCGGCGGGAGGGCCGAGAGAAGATCGTCCAAGCCACTGGGAGAGTCTTAATAAGCCGGAGCTTATTCCAGTGAAGGGAGGACCATTGGCAATGCTTGAGGGACACCAATTCCTGACAGACGGTAACACAGAGATCATTGGAGGGAATATAGGGACTAGTGGGCTGAGGTACGAGACTGCAACCTTGGCAGCAGCGCCAGCAGCCTCGTTTCCTGGCAGACCGACATGACCAGGAGCCCACATAAACATCACAGTGGCTCCACCACGAGTGAGCAAGTGGCAATTTTCCTGGACCCGCTAAACTTAAGGATGCGCGATGTACAGCGCACAGAGACTTTGAAGGGCGCTGAGTCAGTCTGAGCGGAGGACACAATTGAAAAGTTCGTGTCGCCGGATGTACTCTGTGGCTTGATAACAGGGTGAAGAGCTCGGCTGTAAATACTGAGCAATGTGCATGAAGCCGATATCGAAAGACATGGGTGCCAATGACGAAGGCACACCCGACCCCATGGTCAGTTCGAGAGCCACCAGTGTATACAAAGGTACTATCGCGAAGCTCCATGCAAAGGTAGTGAAACTGAAGGCGATAGAACGAGGCTGGAATAGTGGAGTATGACCTTAGGAAACGAATGAAGGCCAAGGTTAACATGGGTCGCTTCACGAAGCCAAGGTGGTGAAGGGTTCACACCCACCGGCAACGTTGCAGGTAATGTGAGGTTAAGCCGACGTAGCAAGTGCCGAAAGCGGACTCTAGGAGGTAACAGAGAAAAGGGGAGCGCCCCGTACTGGTGATCAAAGGAATCATCGAAGAAGGAGGCGTAGGTTGGGTGGCCACGCATGGCAGACGAATGACATGCATACCTGCGAGGAGAAAATCACGGCGGTAGGACAGTGGTAGTTAAACAGCTTCAGCATACAGACTCTCAACGGGGCTAATGTAAAAGGCGCCCGTGACCAAACGGATGCCACAATGGTGGATAGTGTTGAGACAGTGTAAGAGGGACAGGCGTGCAGACGCATAAACAAAGCGCCTATAGTCGAGTTTTGAACAGACAAGGAACCGTTACAAACGGAGGAGGGCGGTTCGATCGGCAACCCAGGAAGTACCATTGAGGAGACGTAGGACATAGAGGAATCGCGTACTGCGGGCTGCCAGGCAAGACACATGGGAGGACCAAGAGAGTTTCCTATCGAGCATGAGCCCCAGGAATTTCGTAGTTTCAACGAAAGGAAGGACAACAAGCCCAAGATGTAAAGGTGGTGGGAGAAACCAATTGCACCGCCAGAAATTCATGCAGATGGTTTTGTCAGTGGAAAAGCGACAGCCATTGTCGATGGTCCAGGAGTAAAGACGATCAAGACGTCGCTGAAGAAACCACTCAGTGATACAGGTCCATGTAGACCTGCAATAGATGGCAAAATCGTCCACAAAAAGGGATTGGTTGGTTGGTTGTCTGGGGGAAGAGACCAAACAGCGAGGTCATCGGTCTCATCGGATTAGGGAAGGATGGGGAAGGAAGTCGGCCGTGCCCTTTCAAAGGAACCATCCCCACAAAAAGGGAGCCGGAGACGCCCAGCGGGAGCCAGGTAATTATACGGTTAATGGCGATAGCAAAGAGGACGACTCTCAGGACGGAACCCTGAGGCACACCATTTTCCTGGATAAAGGTGTCCAACAAGGAAGAACCCACACGCACCTTGAAAACTCTGTCTTTTAAAAAATTCCTGAAGGAAACAGGGCAGGCGGCCACGGAAGTCCGACGTGTACAGAGTATGGAGGATACCAGTTCTCCAGTAGGTGTCGTAGGCCTTCTCCAAATCAAAAATCACGGACAGCCTGGGATTTCCGCAGAAAATCATTCATGGCATGGGTGGACAAAGTAACGAGATGGTAAACTGCAGAACCCCACGCTCGAAATCCACATTGTGCATTCGTTAGTAAATTGCGGGACTCGAGCCACCATACCAGCGGGCATGAATCATACGCTCCATCACCTTGCAAACGCAAGCTGGTGAGAAAGATTGGGTGGTAGCTAGAAGGAAGGTTTTTGTCCTTACAGGACTTAGGTATGGGTTTCACGGTGGCTTCACGCCAATGTCCGGGAAATTTGGGAATTTGTGGCAAGGTCGTATGGAACCAAACTGCTGAGGTCATTAAGACTACTCAATCTAACTTAAACTAACTTACGCTAAGGACAACATACATGCCCATACCAGAGAGAGGACTCGAACGTCCGACAGGGTGAGCCGCACGGACCGTTACAAGGCGCCCCAGACCTCGCGGCTACACCGCGCAGCCGCCAATGTCCGGGAAATGCGCCCTCTACCCAGATACGGTTGTACATGTCAAACAAAGTGTTTACCCGCAAGAGAAAGGTGCTGCAACATCTGAATGTAAACGGCGTCTTTTCATGGGGTGGAGGATCAGGATGAACTTAGAGCATGATCTAGCTCCCTCACAGTAAAGGCGGCATTGTAGCACTCACGATTCGGAGAAGAGAAGGGTATCACCCGAGCCTCCTCCCGTCGTTTCCGATGAAGGAAGGCAGGATGATAGTGGGAAGAGCTCGAGATTTCCGCCCGAGGTGTTGGAGATAGTAATAGGTTCCACGATGACATCGTCTGCTACTATCCGGCCGGAAATTGGGGAATGGATCTTGATCCCAGAGAGCCATCGGAGGTTGGTTCACACGACAGTGGAAGGTGTAGGACTGTCGATAGAATTAGTGATTGAACTCCAGCTAGCTCGTTTTCTATCCCGAAGAACGCGACGACACCTTGCACGCGTCTGTTTATAATGAATGCAGTTTGTCATCGTAGGATGACGGTTAAAAATGCGGAGAGCTCGTCTCCGTGTGCAATTTGCGTCGCGGCATGCCTCAGTTCACCAAGGGACTGGGACACGGCGTGGTAAGGAGGAAGTGCGAGGAATAAAACGTTCTGCAGCTGTAAGGATAACGTTTGTGAGCTATTCCACTTGGTCGTCAGAACTGCGAAATCGTGTTCTTCGGAGGTCGCCAGTGAGGTATAAAGCTTCCAGTCAGCCTTAGTAAGCTGCCATTTGGGTGTGCACGGAGGTGGGGTAAGAGTCAGCAAGTGGATAGCACATGGGAAATGGTCGCTCGAGTAGATGTCGGAAAGAACGAACCACTCTAGACGACAGGCAAGGTGGACAGTGCAAAAGGATAGGTCCAAATGGGAGTAGGTGTGCGAGGAGTCGGAAAGGAAAGTGGATGCTCCAGTGTTAAGGTAGAAGAGGTTAAGTTGGTTAAGAAGATCAGCCAAGAGGGCACCTCTCTCACAGGTCCTAGGAGAATCCCAAAGGGGATGATGGGCATTAAAGGCACCGAGTAGCAAAAACTGGGGAGGTAGTTGCCCAATAAGCTGGAGGAAGTCTGTCCTGATGACATCGAAAGACGAAGGGACATAAATGGTACAGAAGGAAAAAGTCAGGTGGGGAAGGAAAAGGCGAACTGCAACAGCTTGAAGATAAGTAGTCAGGGAGATGGGTTGACTATGAGCCTCATCCCATATGGGCAGCATGACGCCCCTGTGAGATGGAATGCCGACCTCAGGGGGAAGGTCAAGCTGAACCAGGAAGAAATGTGAAAGCTCAAAGCAGTCGTGAGGGAGCAATTTCGCTTCCTGAGGGCAGAATACAAGTGGATGCTGCGATGCTGAAAGCAGCTGTAAATCCTCTTTGTGGGAGCGAAGGCCGCGAACATTCCATTGGAGGAAGGTCAGTATGAGTAAAAAAAATGAAGTGGTGTCATCTCGGCAGCTACCGAGTGACAGCCTGAGAAGAGTCGCTGCTAAAGGACACAGAAGTAGGAGAATCCTGCTCCATGGGGTCCACAGAAGCATTGGCTTACATGGGCTGTCGGTCTGTGGAGTCCAACGCTGAAAAACGGTTGGTAGTGCGCATCGGTGACATGGAGGCTGGCTGGGCTAAGGTATCATGTGGCACCACCATCGAAGAGGATCCTCAAGTCATCGAAGGATAAGACCATTTGCCTTTAGTGGACTTCTTAGAGCCTTTCCGGTTAGCAGAGGAAGACTCAAGTATTGTTTGGCTGGAGGGACGTAGGAAGTCTTCACAGGAGTATTCCTTTCTGGCCTACCAGTTGTGTAGCTGATGGTTTCGCCCCTTGAGGCTAGAGTTTGATGGCTCGTTGCACAGCTGGACTGGTGATGCTACCTTGATACTGGGCGCCTTTACAACCTCAGAATTGAATTTGAAGTCGCCATGTCCGTCATGGAGCGAGGGGTAACAAGAACAGAACTATAGGTGCCAGACGGAAGAACGCAGGGTTTGTGACTATCCAATAGCTTCCGAGCGACTGGATAAGGCAGATCTCTTGTACAGCCTGCTTATCAAGATACATAGGACAATCCCGAGAGGAGGCGGCATGGCCGCCATTGCAGCCGTGGAGAAGCGAGGAGGAAGCTGTTTTTGTGCTTGACAATCAGCAGTAGTCTCCAAAAGCAAAGTGCTTTCATAGCATGCAAGTCAGAATACGAAAACACTCAAATTCGAAAACTCTTTAACCATCAATATTACGATTTTCGTCATTTTATTGCAAGGAATAGTACCAATAACAACGCATTTTCGAAAGGACCTAAATGTGCTGGCGATTTGAAACAGAATTTATTTATATGACACAATAAATGACACCCAACAAATAGGAGCTTCAGCTATAAACTACAAAATCCAACATGATATCTCCTAAGTATCGAACGAGCAAGAAAGTTCATAGACAGAGCCTGCCGATTTCGATACAACATGTGACGACAAAATAACATCGCGTTTGCCTCAGCTGTCGTGAACTGTTTCCCCATTCTCTCACCCGACTAACTTGGTGGTCTCTCGTTTCCTGCAGATGCAGAGATTGAAAGTGTCGCCCGCTGAGTGAAGCAAACGACTCCAGTGGCCAGCTGTTCGCAGGTGATGCTTCCTGTGCCTGAACTCCAGTCAGCTGTCAAACCAGCGCGCGTCTAGCGCGTCTCGCCTGTGCCTGTATGTAATGTCCCAGAGTCTATCGAAACATAGATGATAGAAAACTTAGTAAACAGGGACAGAAGTTTCCATTTAAATAAGCCTTGGGATTCCGCACACAGTTTATTAAGATCTTGCCGGGTATCTTATCCACCAGAGCTGGAAAACATCCAGAGAATTTGCGGGGCCTGAAAGACAAACGAGAATCAAA
This sequence comes from Schistocerca serialis cubense, assembly GCF_023864345.2. NCBI lineage: Eukaryota > Metazoa > Arthropoda > Insecta > Orthoptera > Acrididae > Schistocerca > Schistocerca serialis. Next base: position 433,706,115 of record NC_064639.1, read on the forward strand.
TCTGTTAGCGGGCGCTGGGAGTCAAACTCCCTTACAAACAACAGATCCACTCCAACAATACTTCAGTCTGGTTGGAGCCCAGGCCCCGAGTGATCAACAACACATCCAGTAGCATCTGAAGACGACGGTTGGGTCGGTCGTCGAAACATAAAAATGGAATCTTCAACTTGGCTGAATACCTGAAAGACGCCATGAAAAGGAAAACTGCCCGTGACGTCATAGTGACATTCTGCCATGTGGCAGTGATGTCGCCTAAGAACAGCAGATGGAGGGAGAGCTGCATCATCGCTTGTCCTGAGGCGTAACCAAAAAATTGACGCTCGGGAGACCCACAGACCACACCACTCACAGCTTGCCACGCCTGAAGTGAAGAAAACAAAAACAGATATACATATACGAGTGTAACTCCAAAAGAAATGCAGACTATTTTTGTAAAAATACAGTTTTCATTCCGCATGTGTGAAAGTTTTACAGTGTGTAGATACATCCTTCCCGCTTGTTTTAAAACTTAGTTCAATCTGTTGCCGTCAGTGGCGCCATCACAGCATGTCTTCAAGATGGCTGCTACACTTGACGTTCGTCAGAAGCAAAGTGCTGTCATAGAATTCCTGTGCTGTGAAAACGAGACAGTGGCAAACATCCACAAGAGGTGGGGAAGGGCGTATGGAGATGCTGCTGTCGATCGCAGCACAGTTAGTCTGTGGGCAAGCAGGTTACGAGATGAAAGTGGGCACGGCAATATTGAGGATTGTCGTCGCAGCGGAAGGCCTCGTACTACACACATTCCAGACAATGTGCAGAGAGTTAACGACTTGGTGACTGCTGACAGACGCATCACAGTGAACGAATTATCACGCTACGATGGGATAGGGGAAGGAAGTGTTTGCAGAATACTGAAAGTGTTGGCGTTAAAAAAGGTTTGTGCCAGGTGGGTTCCCAGGATGTTGACAGTGGCTCACAAAGAAACAGGAAAAACGGAATGCAGCGAACTTTTGGAACAGTACGAGAATGGTGGAGATGAATTTCTAGGAAGAATTGTGACAGATGATGAAACATGGCTCCATCATTTTTCGACGAAGAGGCAATCAATGGAGTGGCATCATGCAAATTTACCCAAGAAAAAAAAATTCAAACCCACACTTTCTACTGGAAAAGTTATGGCTATGGTGTTTTTCGATTCTGACTTCTGACAGACTCTTGCATGTGGACATCATAAATTCTGATACATATGTGACGACACTGAAGAAACTTCAAGCTCGGCTGAGTCGTGTTCGACCACATCGGCAAAAGCAGGATGTTTTGCTGTTGCATGACAAAGCATGGCCACATGTCAGTCAAAAAACCCTGGAAGCGGTCACAAAACTCGGATGGACAACACTGAAACACAGGCCTTACAGTCCTGACCTGCCTCCATGTGACTATCATCTCTTTGGGAAACTGAAAGACTCTCTTTGCGGAACAAGATTTGAAGATGATGACTCCCTTGTGCACGCTGCCAAAGAATGGCTGCAACATGTTGGTCCAGAATTTTACCGTGTGGGTATACAGGCGCTGGTTCCAAGATGGCTTAAGGCAGTTGAGAGGGATGGAAATTATGTAGAGAAATGAAAATATTGTTCCTAAAGGATGTATCTACACACTGTAAGACTTTCAAACATGTAGAATAAAAGATGGATTTTTTAAAAAAGTGTGCTTTTCTTTTGGAGTGACCCTCGTATATACGCTGGATGTCTCTTCTGTCGAACCAGTCCTACAGAACAGACACCAGGCTCTTTATGTCTATGAGCACGACGGCTCTTACGCGTACAATTACTTCAGTGTGGATGCACATTACGTCAGAACTCCCGTAGGAATCAGGATCAGCTGCCAGCAGATTGAGAGTGGGCGGGGACGCTACTTGTGTACGTTAGGACGGGAATTTGGGTCAGATGGTAAGCATGCCAGGATAGCCGGAGCGACCAGGGCGACCGCTTGCGTTAAATGGGAAATGCGGAACGAGTCTCGGTCCGGCACAAATTGTCACCTATCGTCTTTGGATTTATTTCAAAACCCGAATGCGGCTGATGTGGTTGGTTTATCTTAATTCGAAGAACAACAGGCCCGCCTCATCACGTACCTGCCTCTCGTAGCCTGGCTCAACGAGCAGCCCCACGAGGCAGGAGCTGTAGGCGGATCCCAGCAGGAAGCACGCCGCCAGCCACGGCGCGCAGAAGCGCCGCCAGCGACGTGGCTCCGCCGACGGCACTTGCATCAGACCCGCCCACGCAGTCAACAAGCTGCCAACACACACGGGTTCACCATGGTTGTTCATTCGCTGCCAGTCATCCTTCAGTTATCCTCAAATGTATTTCCTACTATTCTGCTCGTTATCTGAGAAGTGCTGTGAGCTCTACTACGTTTACACCCTACACACCATTTGCGCAACTCCAGTCGTGTTTACAAGGGGTACGCTGTAAGAAGTGTGTCAGAATTTTCCATTACATAAAACAATACGTCCAACTTAACGCTGTTCTTTGCAATCTGTGAGCGCTCAGATATCGATAGTAACAATCTGAGGGCGAAACATGGGAGCGCGATTCTAAGCATTGTTGTGAGACGAAGTCTGTCTGCGAGAGTGGAAGCAATAGTGTCGGTCGAGAGCTCGGAGACAGGAAACGCTGCCCTCACGTCGGTGATGGCAGATCTTACCACACTCAAGGCGTGATTTCATTCATATAGCCAGGAGAGCTTCAGATGGCTTAACTACTCTTGAAGATGGAACTCAAGGTAAAATTCTCAAGCATGGCGCAACTTGATGCGTGGAAGGAAATAATGAAAAGGTATGGATTAGAACTAAAGAAAGATAAGAGTGAAGTGATGGTATTTAGAAGAGAGAAAGGGATCAACGGAAATATTACCTTGAGTGGATAACCCCTCAAAGTGGTAGAAAGTTCCATTTATTTAGGGAGTGAAATATCTAGGGAAGGAAGAATAACTAACGAAATTAACAGGAGGTTACAGAAGGGAGGCAATTTCTACCAAACAATAAAACACCTTATTTGGAATAAGGAGGTTCCAGAAAAAGCAAAACTCCTTATGTACAAGAATTATTACTTCCCTATTGTCACCTATGGTGGAGAAACATGTACAATGACAGAAAGGGACTGGAGTAGACTGCAAGGAGGGGATATGAAATTTCTCAGGGAAACACAAGAATGGACAGAGTAAGGAATGTAGATATTAGAAAGGACCTTAAAAAAGAAAGTATGAGAGAAGAAATTGAAAAAATGAGATTAAGATGGTATGAGCATGTTAAGAGGATGCATGGGCAGAGACTCCCCAAAATTATGGAAGAAGTAAAGATGGATGGGAAAGGATCTAGACGGCGCCCAAGAACACGGTGGAAAATGGAAGTGAAAATATCTGTGGAAAGGAGAGGTGTGACCTGGCAGCAAGGGGAGGAAGAAAAGTGGTGGGACGACCGAGCCAAATGGAGAGGACTCGTCAGCACCCAGACTCGGCAGTAGCTGGAGCGGGATCCGGAAACAGAACGTAAAAGCAATTGCCGGGTTAGGCTCGTGATTGTTAGTCTGAGTTTGCAATAATCCCATGTTTTGCTTGTCAGTGATAGAAGCCTCCTTATCCTCCAAATAATAAGAATAATTATTCTCCACATCTAAATAATACGCTGTGGTTACTAAATGTTAATGCAATTTTGAAATTGAAATAATTCGTTAATCTGGCACTCAGCCATTATTGACACATATGTCATTTGTCATTGTCATTATTAATATTTGTTCATGATGATTCTGAAGTTTTAAATAGACTTAATTAATAAAGTTCCTTCTCAAAAGTTATTTAGTAATTAACAGCAAACTCCTTTTTATTAAATTCATTCTTAGTAACAATAAGCTTTAGGCGCTGCTGCTGCATGCTGCTGCGCATTGCTGTAAACCACATGGAAAAAGGCAGTCATCTAAAGAGGTGAGTGTAAAACTTAGGGCCAAAATAGAGACACTGACGCACTACAACATTTCATGTACTCTAGTCCAGGAAATTCCGTTGCACAAGTCAGATTCTGTATCACTTGAAAATTCCTGTTCAAAAACGCAGTCAGATAGCTTAGGTATTCATTGTTACAGGTTCATTTGTTCCTGTAGTTTTTCATATTCAAATACGCAGTCAGATAGCTTATCCAAATGTTAGTTTTAAGTTTTTCATGTAACGATCTGTTGACAGTGAAACTGACACTCATTCAAGAAACGAACAGCGTTATGCAGGCTATATTTAGCCGCTGCTGCTTTAAATTTGTTGCATGTAAGTTACAAGTCGTAAAGCTGTAGCCATCAGCCTGGTAAAATCAAGCTAGCACCATCATACCTGATGATGACGTCCACCCTTCAACGCGACATATTTGTCTCTACAATACATGATTTTACGAATAAATTTCCTGTTCAGGAAACCTTTCGCCTCGAAAATCACCCCTTCGTCATTCTGGAAAATCCTGTCACTCCATGCTTTCGTCATTCGAGAAAAGAGTAAAAAATCACTGGGCGCCATGTAGAGTGGAGAACTCACCTTCCCTTTCCTGCACGATATCCTACGAACCATGAACCAAACACAACAGATAGATTCCATGTTCATATATTTCCGGAAAACGTTTGACATAGCGCCGCAGTACAGACTTAATAAAGTATGAGCATACGGAATATGTTCTCAGACATGTGATTGGCTCGAACGTATCTTACGTAAGTGGCTCCAACGTCTCTTAAGTAATGAACTCATTACATTGCCCTCGACCGCGAGTGCTTATTAGTGCCAAGGACATCTCCAAGAATCCCGACGGAAGCGTGACAGGACCTTTCTTATTCTCTATACATATATGAATCATCTGACGGACAGGGTGAGCACCAATTCGCGACTAGTTTGTGAAGTGCTGCGATGCACGAGAAGGTGTCGCCGTGTTTAGTCGACTAAACGCGGCCCGAGAGCGTTACAGAGACATTCAACATACTGCAGTGGTAGACGCTTCAAGACAGGCGATGTGCATGACGAAGCGTTTTACTATTGAAATTTCCGCGAAGAGTCGGGCAGCATATAACTTCTTCGCATATACATATCGCGAAATAACTACGAAGAAAAAATTCTATAATTTAGACTTAATATACAGGTTCACCGACAATCATTCTTCCCAAGTGCCATGCGCCAGTGGAACAGGGAAAGGGGGACCAGTTAGAGGCACAGAAGTACCCTCCGCCACAAACCAGCAGGTGGTTTACGGGGTATTGATGTAGACGTAGTTGTAGATGTGTGACTATAGGAGGATATAAGTTTCTAGTTGGTGCTACGAATGGCAGCTTGCTCTAAATGTAGGAAATTGTAATTAATGCAGATGATTATGTGTAACAGCCGTGTAATGTTCGAATACAGTACTGATAGTGTGCTGCCTGACTCAGTCACCTCGATTAAAAATCTGGGCGTAATACTGCAGAGCATTGTGAAGTGCAACGAGCACGTAAGGACCGTGCTAGTGCGAACGAATGGTCGACCTCGTTTTATTAGAAAAATTTTTAGGAAAGTGTGGTTCATCTGCAAAGGAGACGGCGGATAAAACATTAGTGCGACCCATTCTTGAGTACAGGTCGAGTGTTTGGGGACGCCACCAGACCAGACTGAAAGAAGACAACAAAACAATACAGATGCGGACTGCTAGATTTGTAACCCGTAGTTTTGATTAAAACGCGAGTATTACGGAGATGCTTCGTGAACTCGGAAGCCCTGGAAGAAAGATGATTTCCTTTTTGGAAAACACTTTTGAGAAAACTAAGAGAACCTGCATGACTGCAGAACGATTCTACTGTCACCAACGTACATTTCGCCCAAGGACAGCAAGATGAGAGAAATTAGGGCGTATAGGCAGTTGTTTTCCCGGCGCTCTGTTTGCGAGTAGAATAGGAAAGGAAATGACTATAAAAAATTAAAATTACGAGTAGTGGTACAAGATACTCTCCGCCATGCATCATACAGTCGCTTGCGTTGCATGTATGTATGTTAGATGTAGATCAACAGCATTACCAAGTAAACAGAAGGACGATTCATAATTGTAATGGGAAAGGGAAACTGTATTGTTCTTTAACGTGAATACATTCGCAGCTTTCATATAACACAAAAATACAGGAAAAGGCACTAAGCAAATATTTTTATGAAATCCAAGACCTCGTCACATTTGATATATGGTATCTGAACTCTACACAAAACAAGTTAACATTCCGATCAACCACATCGTAAAAACATGGAACACTGAATAGCGAAGAATAGATATTTCTGAAGGAGCCTAAAATGGCATGAGAGACCATCCGAGTAATGAATTTATCAACGGGTGATAGAGAAAGAGAGAGAGAGAGAGACAGAGAGAGTTGCGGCACCAGGTGAGCCCACCTGTTTGCCTGCGTGCAGCACGCTGTACTGCGATATGTCTGGATATACCGTACTTCTGAGCTAGGTTTTGTAACGGCCACTCTCCATCAGTTTAGCACTGATGGTGAGGACGTACACATGTGACGACGTACTTTGTATAAAGGCTATTCCATGTTGCATGATTACTTTGTTTTCTGAATGTTTTTGTAACACCTCCGTATCCTTATTCTTAATGTCTTCTGTAAATTACACTTGTGTTTACTACTTTGTATTTTGTTTAGCAGACGTTCTGAAGGTGGTCTGTGTCCGAAACGCGTCAATATCAGAATTTGCGAAGAGCATGTGACCATTTCTAGCGACCCTTGCAATACTAACGTAATAAGTGCTCTCAAGATTACTACTGATGCATTAATAAGTAGTGCGGTCATTTAGAGAGACTGTTAATGGTTCCACCAAGACACTGTGAGGTTTGGAAAAAAGTGCATTTGTCTCAGACAAAAAGTCATGCAACTGTCACTGCGCACAAGCGAGCTCTGCCAGATATCAGAGAGGTACAGCAGTTTACGCCCTATAATAGTGGGGACTCCTCACGGTGAGAAACAGCACTATGTTTTTCCTACTAACCTGCTCTGGGGGTGCACTAAACTTTCTGCTTTGAGTGACTATGATCTGAAAAAATTTTATGGGGTTGCATGACCCTCTTTTGTTTCACTTGCCATAACTGAAGCCAAGCTTTCCGTCAAAAAAAAATGAAGGAAACCTCCTAACGATACAGCCATTGTAATAGTTGGTAGCTGTGATAATTAATAAGCGATTTAATAAACAATGACTACCTGTATGGAACTGCATACTTACTACTATATTTCCCTGGGCTCATGTTGTTAATGTCTTCACTCTATTATCTGGTGAGAACGTATATGAATTCATAAATAAATATCAAGGGTTATATGTTAACAAATTCTTAAAAAATCTCATTGTTACCAAATGTTTCCGGGTTAATGGACATTGCAAGTGCGCGTAGATATCTGAATGGAAACCAATAGCATTGGTACAAATTAAAAGTAGTGCCAGACACTCGCACTGACGAACTACTCACAAATAAGCGTTAGCCCGCCAGTACACTTGCAAAAGTTTGTGGAACTATATTCAGGGACAGCAGGGAACAAGAGATTGAGCCGTATGGAGATGAAAAAAATAACTTTGCTGTGAAATACAGTCAAAATAAAAACTGCTTGTTCGAAAGTGGCATCTATTAAATGAAGATATGCTGTTGGCTAACATTCAACTCCATGCTGCTTCGTCCCACGCCTTGTACACGCTCCGATCTTCCTTGGCATACGACCACGAGGTGATCGAGACGTACTTGTTCAAGCATGTCCCGCTCTTAGGCTGTGGCCCTCCAAATGTCATGAAAGTGAAAGGTTCCGCGGACAACGTACTTCAAGTTTCAACAGGCCTCAATCATGCTCGGTCGGTTCATGTCACTATGTTCCACGGGCCATTCCATTCGGTTGATTCCCACGTCCTACAGGAAGCTGTACGTGGGGCAGGCACGGTGTACTCGTGCATCATTTCCTCGCACACATCGTTGAAATATAGACTGTAACGCTGGATCATGGTTTGGAGAATAGTGTCGCAGTAATGTACAGCCCTTTAATTATCCTCGATAGCGATTAGAGGTGCGTAAAATCCGCAAGTGATCCCAGCCACAAACCCATTTGGGACTGCATACCTCTACATTTCTCTACGTACGACACTCAACAACCATCAGACAAATCTTGCATTCATCGGTGAAGCGAATCCGACGCCATTTGTCCAGATTCCACTTCAACTGTTTGCGTACTATCTCATTAGACACATCTATCACACTGCCTCCCAAAAATGCAGCGTCCCATCACATTCGCGGTATCTAGGAGTCATTATTTGTGGATAACAGTCATCAGATGCCATTGTTAACTGCGAATGACCACTGCGAGACAGATCCTCAGTATTCTGTGTCTCATGAGAGCGGTAGGAAGTTAGAACAACTTCGCTGTTGTGTACGTTGGTTCTGCTTCGCTATCTGAAAAAATTTCTTACTGTAAAGTGTCAACGTTCGCTGTGTGTATCCTTGAATTTACTGTTCGAGGCATGTTGAGGGACTAAACAGTATTGCCGCACGGAGTGGACGCGCGGTTTGAGACGCCATGTCACGGACTGCGCGCCCCCTCCCGCGGAGTTTCGAGTCCTCTCTCGGGCATGTGTGTGTGTGTGTGTGTGTGTGTGTGTGTGTGTGTGTGTGTGTGTTCTTAGCATAAGTTAGTTTAAATTAGATTAAGTAGTGTGTAAGTCTAGGGACCAATGACCTCAGCAGTTTGGTCTCTTAGGAGTTCACACACTTTTGAACACTAAACAGTGTACAGAGGATACTTCGTACTTTTCAGGACGGGAGAGAATACACGCTACTAAATTGCATTGAGGATTCGTGTTTAGTTTTACCTCCAGTACACTGTAGACTTGACGTAAAGATTTCATGTGATCAAAAGAGTGTAGAGAAGCAAGATATCATGAAAAATCTTATACAACTCATGAGGATGGTGCAAAAATTTCCCTGAGCGCTTTGTATTACATAGTACAACAAAATAATTTATCTTAACTCAAAATATTAGCTATCCCCTTAGCAAAAAAAGGAGCTCACTGGCCGCTGTGGAATGCTGTAGCTTGTGTAGGACTGGTACCAAGCGGTCATTTGATCCTTCACCGTGCGCGTAAGTCATGGCAGTGAAGTGGTGAGTACGTGTCAGTAGGTCGTGTGGTATCAGCACAGGGACCAACGTGGGAAAAGACAGAATGACAGAAGGAAGCTATCGTGTTTGGACGTCTCCATAACTGTACCGTGAATGAAGCTCCCAGATTAGTTGGTGTTTCGATGTGGACTATCCGACATGTCTACCACGTTTTTATTTATTTATTTATTGTTCCGTGGGACCAAATTAAGGAGGAGTCTCCCTGGTCATGGAACGAGTCAATACAAATTATAACACGATAGTAGAAACAGATAAAATGAAATATAAGAAACATATTCAGGCGACAAGTCGTAAGTTTAAATAAAGAAAATCAACAATGTAACACTGGAATTTACTTAATTTTTCAGCTCTTCCAGGAGCTCCTCGACGGAATAGAAGGAGTGAGCGAGCCATGAGGAAACTCTTCAGTTTAGACTTAAAAGTGTTTGGGCTACTGCTAAGATTTTTGATTTCTTGTGGTAGCTTACTGAAAATGGATGCAGCAAGATACTGCACTCCTTTCTGCACAAGAGTCAAGGAAGTGCATTCCACATGCAGATTTGATTTCTGCCTAGTATTAACTGAGTGAAAGCTGCTAACTCTTGGGAATAAGCTAATATTGCTAACAACAAACGACATTAAAGAAAATATATACTGTAAGGGCAATGTCAGGATTACCAGACTATTGAATAGCGGTCGACAAGAGGTTCTCGATCTTACACTACATATAGCTCGAACAGCCCGTTTTTGAGCCAAAAATGCCCTTTTTGAATCAGAAGAATTACCCCAAAAATAATACCATACGACATAAGCGTATGAAAATATGCGAAGTAGACTACTTTTCGTGTTGAACTGTCACTTATTTCAGATACTGTTCTAATGGTAAATAAAGCAGCATTTAGTTTCTGAACAAGATCCTGAACATGGGCTTTCCACAACAGCTTACTATCTATCCGAACGCCGAGGAGCTTGAACTGTTCCGTCTCGCTTATAATATACCCATTCTGTCTGATCAAAATATCGGTTCTTGTTGAATTGTGAGTTAGAAAAACTGAGTCTTACTGTGATTTAGCATCAAGTTATTTTCCACAAGCCACGAACTTATTTCATGAGCTACATTGTTTGATACTGTTTCAATATTACGCACAAGATCCTTCACTACCAAGCTGGTGTCATCAGCAAACAGAAACATTTTTGAATCACCTGTAATACTATAAGGCATATCATTTATGTAAATAAGAAACGGCAACGGCCACAGCACCGACCCTTGGGGAACGCCCCCTTAACAGTGTCCCATTGGGACTGAACATCACTACCACTCTCAATGTTGCGGAGAATTACCTTCTGCTTTCTGTTCTTAAAGTAAGAGGCGAACCAATTGCAAGCTACTCCCCTTACTCCATAATGGTCCAACTTCTGCAGTAATATTTTGTGGTCAACACAGTCAAAAGCCTTCGTTAAATAAAAAAAAAAACCTAGCGTTCGCAACCTTTTATTTAATCCGTCCAAAACCTCACAGAGAAAAGAGAATCTAGTATTTTCAGTTGTTAAACCATTTCTAAAACCAAACTGTATATTTGGCAGCAAATTATGTGAAATTAAATGCTCCAGTAACCTTGTATACACAACCTTCTCGATAACTTTAGCAAACACCGATGGCATAGAAATAGGTCTAAAATTGTCAATATTATCCCTGTCTCCATTTTTATAAAGTGGCTTCACTACCGAGTACCTTAATCGGTCAGGAAACCGACCACTCCTAAAGGAAAAGTTACAGATATGGCTAAGTACTGGGCTAACATACATAGAACAATACTTCAGTATTCTGCTCGATATCCCGTCATATCCATGAGAGTTCTTGGTCTTTAGTGATTTAATTATTAACTCAATCTCCCTCTTGTCAGTATCATGGAGGAGCATTTCAGGCAACAGTGTCGGAACACATTTTTCTAAGAGCGCTATATGATTCCCTGTTGGGACTAGGTTTCTATTTAGTTTTCCTGCTATACTCAGAAAGTGATTATTAAATACTGCACATACATGCGACTTATCAGTAACACGGACATTCCCACTATGCACTCATTCTATATCCTCGACCTGTCTCTCCAGACCAGCCACTTCCTTTACGACTGACCATATGGTTTTAATTTTATCCTGAGACTTAACTATTCTATCTGCATACCACATACTTTTAGCCTTCCTAATAATATTTTTAAGCACCTTACAATACTGTTTGTAATGGGCTGTTGCATTTAGATTTTGACTGTTTCTAACGTTTTGATATAATTGCCACTTTGTTCTACAAGATATTCTTATCCCTCTAGTCAGCCACCCAGGCTGCCTGTTTGTGCTAGTACCCTGTTTCGAACGTTCTAACGGAAAGATACTTTCAAAGAGCACGAGAAAAGTCTTGAGGAAAGCATTATATTTATCGTCTACTGTATCAGCACTATAAACATCTTGCCACTCTTGTTCCTTGATAAGGTTTACAAAGGTCTCTACAGCAACTGGATCAGCTTTCCTAAACAGTTGATAACTATATTTTAACATGTGTTGCAGCACAAAAATCTTTTAGAGTTAAAATTTGTGCATCATGATCTGAAAGGCCATTCACCTTTTTGTTAACAGAATACTCTTCTAGTAATGAGGAATGAACAAAAATGTTTTCTATGGTTGTTCTACTGTTCCCTTGCACTTTCGTTGGAAAGAATACGGTTTGCATAAGATTATACGAATTAAGGAGGTCTACCAGCATCCTTCTCTTTGCACAATCACTTATGCAATTAATATTGAAGTCACCACATATAACTAACTTTTTGTATTTCCTATAAAGTGAACCAAGAACCTCCTCTAGCTTTAGCAAAAATGTTGTGAAATCGGAGTCCGGGGATCTATAAATAACAACAGTTAGAAGTTTAGCTTCATTAAATTTAACCACACCTGCGCAACATTCAAACACCTTTTCAGTGCAGTACTTTGAAACATCAATTGACTCAAATGGGATGCCGTTTTTCACGTACATGGCTACTCCCCCACACCGCAAAGAGCTCCTAGAAAAGCTGCCAGCCAACCTGTATCCTGGTAAAGGAAGCCTCTGAATTATCTTCTTATTTAAGAAGTGGTGTAAGGACAGCCGTCTTAAAAGATCATTTCCAGAGGGATCAGAGCCGAGTATCACTCCTTGTCACTGCAATCGGTTTCAAACGTGATAGGAATTGCTGGTGTGAGTGAAAACAGGTCCACTTCATCCAGTTTGCAAGCGTAAATTGTGAAGAGAACTGCGTGAAATGGACATTTGGAGTCGGGCACCTCAAAAAGGACGATTTACTCACAGTGGCACATTATGTTACTCGTCTCCAGTGCGCCAAACAATACAGAAACTGGACACTAGCTGAGAGGAGGCGTGTAGTGTGATCCGATGAGTGTACTTTTGCCTCTGTTCAAACGATGGAAAAAATAGAGGGCATCGACAGCTCCATGAGGCACTTAATACACTGTGTGCGATGGGCTGGAGGTGGCTCTGTTTTTCTCACTCAGACTTGGGCCCATTCACTAAGATAACGTGAACGTGAAACAGGATATTTATTTCAACACTTTTGGTGATCGTGTGTTGCCCTTAGTCCTACGCCTATATCATTAGTGCGTTGTGTACACCTCTACCTTCCAAAATATTAAAAGGTGTGATCACAGGGCTACATGGATTGGTTCTTGGTTTGACGAACACTCATGCACACTATCTCATCTTGAGCGCCCTGCTAAATCATTCGATCACCACACCATAAAGAATGTCTGGGGGTATTTGCAATGGCGGTGTGATGTGAAACATTGTTGTGATGCCTCGTGTAAGGAGGAGAAATGCGTACCATCACGTTTCCGACTTTGATAAAGGTCGGATTGTAGCCTATCGCGATTGCGGTTTATCGTATCGAGACATTGCTGCTCGCGTTGGTCGAGATCCAATGACTGTTAGCACAATATGGAATCGGTGGGTTCAGGAGGGTAATTCGGAACGCCGTGCTGGATCCCAACGGCCTCGTATCACTAGCAGTCGAGATGACAGGCACCTTGCCCGCATGGCTGTAACGGATCGTGTAGTCACGTCTCGATCCATGAGTCAACAGATGGGGACGTTTGCAAGACAACAACCATCTGCACGAACAGTTCGACGACGTTTGCAGCAGCACGGACTATCAGCTCGGAGACCACGGCTGCGGTTACCCTTGACGTTGCATCACAGACAGGACCGCCTGCGATGGCGTACTAAACGACGAACCTGGGTGCACGAATGGCAAATCATCATTTTTTCGGATGAATCCAGGTTCTGTTTACAGCATCATGATGGTCGCATCCGTCTTTGGTGTCATCGCGGTGAACGCACGTTGGAAGCGTGTATTCGTCATCTCCATACTGGTTTATCACCCGGTGTGATGGTATGGGGTGCCATTGGTTACACGTCTCGGTCACCTCTTGTTCGTATTGACGGCACTTTGAACAGTGGACGTGTCATTTCAGATGAGTTACGACCCGTGACTCTACCCTTCATTCGATCCCTGCGAAACCCTACATTTCAGCAGGATAATGTACGACCGCCTGTTGCAGGTCCTGTACGGACATCTCTGAATACAGAAAATGTTCGACTGCTGCCCTGGCCAGCACATGCTCCAGATCTCTCACCAATTGAAAACTTCTGGTCAATGGTGGCCAAGGAACTGGCTCACCACAATACGCCAGTCACTACTCTTGATGAACTGTGGTATTGTGTTAAAGCTGCATAGCCAGCTGTACCTGTACACGCCATCCAAGCTCTGTTTGACTGGATACCCAGGCATATCAAGGCCGTTATTAAGGCCAGAGGTGGTTGTTCTGGGTATTGATTTCTCAGGATCTATGCACCAAAATTGCGTGAAAATGTAATCGCATGTCAGTTCTAGTATAACATATTTGTCCAATGAATACCCGTTTATCATCTGCATTTCTTCTTGGTGTAGCAATTTTAATGGCCAGTAGTGTAATCATGGTTAAGTGGCGTCAGGTGGATACGGCATTGCTGAAGTCACTTGCGACTCCCAACCTCTCCAAATTGGAGCAGTTATCAGGGCTCGAGTGCGCCTTCGTAACTGAGTTATCAGCATAGGTGGCTGCCATGTCGAGGAACCAGGAGGGATTTTCGGTACTGCCAAAGATTTTTGTTTGGTGGGAGAACTGGTGCAGGGTGCACTTAGCCTCTTGATGCGAAATCAGGATCTAGTTTGATCGAGTAGTAGCGGTTCCAACATTCTGGAAAGTTTGCAAAACGACCAGCGGAGCAGAGTGCTGACCACACCCCTCGATGCCGACGGTTCAATCCCGTCTCCGACCATCCTGATTTAGGTTTTCCGTGATTTCCCTAAATCGCTTCAGGCAAATGCCGGGATGGTTCCTTTGAAAGGGCACGGCCGACTTCCTTCCCCATCCTTCCCTCATCCGAGCTTGCGCTCCGTCTCTAATGACCTCGTTGTCGACGGGACGTTAAACACTAATCTCCTCCTCCCCCCCCCCCCCCCTCGATGCCTTCTGGTGTCATGTGGATGTGGTGGGCATCCCTTGGTCCTTCACGTCTTGTCGGAGAGCTCACCACGTCTAGAGGCGGTGTTACAGAGTATGAGCCTTGAGGATGACAGATTTTTTGCGTGATGAGCTTACCAGCGCCGAAGTGTTGTGGCAGACCTACCCGGAGGTGACGGACTGGGCGTTTCTCGAAGCCCGCAGCAGCAGCGCTGCGGCCAGGTAGAGGAAGGCGATGCAGCCCCAGCCGGAGAGCGGGAAGACCATAGCGAGGGAGTACCAGCGCGGCCTGGGCCCCGCGCGCCGCACGGTCCACGCCAGGCCGTCCACGACGTGCGGGTACGTGAAGTCCGTGGCGGGCAGCCGCTCCGGCACCAGCGCCATCGCGTTCACCGCCATGTCCGCCCGGCCCGCCACCACCGCGCCCAGCAGCCCAGTCCACGAGCCGTCCCTGAACCGGCCGGAGCCCGTGTCGTCTTCCGGCGGCAGCATCACCACTCTGGCATGCAGTACTCGCTGCACCGTATCCAACAGCTGCTGGAAAACCGCAACACGTCCACCTCGGTGAAAATCACTTTAGGTTTCAAAATCGTGTAAAAGCACGAGCAGCAATAAAGACATAGACCGTAGTGCTATCCTCAGACGAGACACCAAAGCGAGCATGGACGTGCAAACGGCACTGTTTTGTGACGTTAGTATTTAGATTTTCATTTAGTTTTTTAAGGTGGGAATGGCATAATCAGACAAGGTTTTTGCTTCCATGGATCAAAAATGCCCAGTAAGACGCACGATCGCTTTTACGTCACAAGCAGAACTTAGGAGACGCCGTATTGGATTACATCATTTGCAGATGAAACCCATGATGTGTGGTTTTTATATTATAACTTACTATTTATGAATATACACTTTCTGATCGAAAGTATCCAACCTAATAGCGGACATTAACCCTTGCGGTGCAAAGGATGGAGGGTGGGGATACATTACATCCACCTCTTTAAAATATTGTAATATAGCAAGTTACTCTAGATTTTAATTAAAAATAAATATTTATTGTTTTAATGAATTCTTCTATCAGATTACATACATGTTTTAAATTTTTCGGTTAAATTTGAAACAAAAATTTAAATCTCACTTTTAAATGTCAGTTTCTCTAGTGACCGTCATATTCAATGTTTCCAGCTTCAGGGCCGTACTTACACCTTACTTATATAACAATATCTCTTTAAAAAGTATCTCGAAGTAAAAATCAACAGCAATGAACAAAATTTGTATTATTTGAAGTTTTTTGTGGTGGACATTAAGTCTCTCACACATGTTATTAAAAGTGTGTCGCTATTTCTCAGTGTGTGCTAAAAGGGTATTCTGCGTTTTTGGACCCTACTTACACGTCAGTTCCTCTTTAATGTATGTAGTTAATATAATTCAACAGCTATTAACGAATTTTGCTTCTTTAAAATTTTTTAGAGGGGCGTAAAGTAACCCTCCCCCACCTTGGTAATGCACATTATGGAAAATACCTTGCTAATATGAAGTGTGTCCACCTTTCGCCTTTATGACCGCTTGAATGCTGGGTATATTTTCAGTGAGGTGCCTGAATGACTTTGCAGGAATCACAGCTGATTCTTCGTCAAGATCCGCAAACAGAGAACTTAGTGATGGCGAACGCTAGCATCTGGAGCGAAGTCGACGTTCTAATTCAACCCAAAGGTGTTCCACTGGGTTCAGGTCAGCAGGGTGGACACCCTAGTTCATTTCAGGAGTCTTATTGCCCACAAATATGATGCTTTATGACATGGTGTATTACCATGCTGATGTAAAATGTGTTCATATCCTACAACATTTACCGTTTTCTTAAGTGCATCAAAGGGACCACACCCTAACAATAAAAACCACCCCTATACCGTAACATCAGCTCCTCTGTACTTCACTGTTGGCACTACGCATGATGAACGTTTCCCAGGCATTCGCTACACCCAGACGCTTCCATCAGATAGAAACGAGGTGCAGTGTGATTTATCACTCTTTATTACTCGTTCCCACTCATCCACTGTCCAAAGTCGTTACCTTTTGTACCAGCTCAGACGCTGCTTAGCATTGAATACAGCGATGTGTGGCATATAGTGCCGCATTGCATCCCATTCTTTTGAACTCCCTACACACAATCACTGTGCTAGATTGACTGCTGGTTGTCCGTTAGAGCTCTCAAGTGATTCCTTCGGCTGACTTCATGCGATTTTATACAATCACATTCGGTAACGCTCGATGGTCCCTGTCCGTCAATACACAACGTATGCCAGGTGAAATGTTTACATGTCAAGTGAGGATCACTGCTGTGAGCGTGACATGCTGGGATTCGGCAGTGGAGATCAGACTAGCACACTTACGTGCTCGACACACAAACGATACGCAACTGGGTAAGCCTTATATCGTCGTAACATAGAAACAGGTAATCACAGTAATTAAAAATGCTCTCTGACCCCAAGACCATGTTGAATGGAATTCTCATTAATCATTTGTTTTGCAAATTAATTAAATTTACAACGGAACGCCGTCACAGTAAGAGCACAACTCAGTTATGCGGAAGAAATTGGTCGTATAAGATTGGCCATATAATATATGAAAGTCGCCTGGCCTTCGCTGTTTTAGGACAAGAAAAGGTAACTACAATTCAGTATTTTTAATTTATCAGTTTTTTCTCCCACAATTGTATCACGATTAAATGAATGTCAATTACCTGTCTCCGCAAAAATTGAACGTATATCCACTTATTTAATATAAAGATGGCCTACTTTAAGTTCAAAGAAACATAAAATTATACCACGGTAAGTCTAACAAATAAACTTCCACAATGGAATGCGCGCATATGTGTGCAAAAGTACAATAAAATGATTGCTTGAGAGAAGCTCACCTAGGACAGATTTTTCTGCTAACAGGTGGTGAACAGCTCAAACTGAACAGAAGATTGTTGCGGAATCGCGACACTCTTTCCAACGGATCCAAGATCCAGATAAGTAAAATCACTGAAGAAGCAATATAAGTTGCGGAATTGACCTCGCAAAGTGGATCTGCTCAGAGCAAAGGCAGCGCTAGCGTTGAGAAGTGACACTTGCACGAAGGACTTAGTAGAAACTGCGGCAGATTGTGACCAGACGTCTCTGTCTTTCGGTGTGACCTCACAGCTAAGCGTCTCCACATCGTCTCTCTGTCTTACTGACTTTCCTCTCTGCTTCCAGAAACCCACGGTTTGAGGGGGGGGGGGGGGGGGGAGATTCACACTTTCGCCACAGTGACGACCAAGAATTACTCTAAATACGTTAAAAAGCAGTGGAAGCCTGCCAAAACTTCTCCAGTATCGCTTATTGCAGGCTCGTTAACTGGCCAGAAGTGTATACGCTGTGTAGGCACTCATTAGTTCAGACTTTACCACCAAAGCGCCTATGCTGATGGCCCGTATGATTTGTCGAAGTCGTCCGGCCAGTTAGATTCTGGAATTTTCCCCAACTGAAAACTGCAGGATGACGCGACATCCGACAGGACGTGAAGATTGGTCACGCCAGCAATGCTCAGGGGACCTACTGTCGCTCTGCCCTAACTTCTAAGGCCCATGTCGCATTGTGCACAAAGGAAATCGGCCAGTTTTTGGTCCAACAGTCTGCGAACCAGAAGCCCAGCAGGGAGTCCTGAGACGTCGCGTATTCAAACCTCTGCGACCACCGAGGTCTCTCACCAGATCTTGTGAGGTTTGCCTCAGGGAAGACAAATTCACGAATCTTACTCAAGAAGCTACTACCTAGGTACTCCCCTTCAGCACAGTAAGAACATTAAGCCGCCACTTTTATTTGTTATCGCTAAGTGATATGTCACAGATCCGTTACACTGGTCTTGGATGAAATATGGTTGTCCACGATCACATGCCAAAAGTCAAAGTGTTGAAATGCCCCTGATAGATATGTTACTCAGGTGACATCCAATGACTAGTTCATATGCGAAGTCACTCAGCTCTCCTGTCGTAGCTTCTTTACTGACAACACAATACTTCCCGCCTCCTTTTATACAAGCGAGTCTGGCACTCGTGACAACCATTGCTTACTTCCGCATTATATAGCAATGTCCTGATACATTTGATCAGATAGCATGTGGTGTTTCAAAACAAAAACACATTAATGTACGCAGGGCGCTGTGGCCGAGTAATTCTTGGCGCCTCAGTCCGGAACCGCGCTGCTACTACGGTTGCAGGTTCGAATCCTGCCTCGGGCATGGACGTGTGTGATGTCCCTACGTTAGACAGGTTTAAGCAGTTCTAAGTCTAGGGGACTGATGACCTCAGATGTTAAGTCCCATAGTGCTTAGAGCCATTTGAGCCACATTAATGTACACTCGAAATATTTATCATAAGTGCGTCGTTTTTGGTACGATTTCTTATAATTTACTGTCAGTTTATGTCGTATCACTGGATAAAGCCTTCAGGACTTCGTAAGGCATAAACACTGTAGGACATAGATCCAAAATGGTGTCTGTTTGATGGAAACGTGGACTGTGATCAGCTCACTGCATACATACGGTGTAAAAAAAATTGCATATAAAAATTTAATGTGTTTAGAGAAGATAAAAAACATTTTTTTATGTGACAATACTGTCACAGGTGCTCTGTTTCCCAACTAGGGTTCCATGGGGGTTCTGACGCCAGTGAACCCACTAGTGATGTTAAGAGAGAGAATTCAGACAGCCACTTGGTCGTCTGTTTACATTAATGCAAACTGGCATCGGCGTGCTAATGGTTATCTAGCACCCTCAAAACAACCTGGTGTTTCATGACTAGTGGCTGTAGCTTCAGCCAAACGAGCAACCATCTCTTCTCGAGTGTCTATCGGTGTGTCGTACAAAAACTATTCATCTGCCACCCCTCTCCCAGAAAAAGAAGTCGAAAGAAAGTTGTGGCCACGGTAATGGCCTATCCCTCCCAGCCCTACAATCAGAGTAAATATTGTCTAAATGATCACTGACTTCAGCAGCAAATTGTGGTGAGCACCCGTGATACTGGAACCATGATTTTTGCCTGGTTGGTAGTGGTACATTCTCCACCATTTCTGGCAATACCTCACTGAGAAAGGTACGATAATTTCCTGCACCGAGTGTATCAAGCAGAAGATACGGCCCAATTAGATGAACATGAGGAATACGAGCCCCGACTTTTACGATAAGTCTCCGTTGATAGAGCAACACATGAACTTCTTTAGGATTTTCCAACTCTCAGAACGGCTATTGTGTCTGTTGAATTTTCCATCCCTTGGGAAGATGGCTTCGTTAGTTAAAAAAAAAAAGTTTGGATGTGAGGAATGTTTACGATTTGGTAATTTGGTTTACATACCAATGACAAAATTTTCTCAGCCTGGGGAAAGTCAACAGCTGACAGCTTTGTACTTCTGGTATCTGATGGCTGCATGCCCGTCGCATGTAGGCCGTTCCACACACAGGCATCATAGGTATCTAGTTCTGGGCTGTGAGTCGTGTGCTGTTACTAGTTTTGTCCTCTATTCACTTTAACACAGAATCCTTTGACAGAGTGCTTCACACACTGCGAGGTCTACCAGTTTCCCACAGGTATCGTCTAGGGGATCTTGTTCCATGAAGACGGTCATCAAGTGTCTGAAATTGGCCGTCATTTGGTAATCTCCTCCGTGGAAGCCGTTCAGCATACGAGCGCATTGCTCCTCGACTGTTGCATCACTCGGTTGGAGTGGTATCAGCGATCAACAATCTGTAAACATCGGTAGAAACTTTCATATGAAAAATATATGAGAAAGGGAACGTTCCGCTTTCTGGCCCTAGGCGCGCCAGTCGGGCCCGACCAACCGCCGTGTGATCCCCTGCCAATGGCGTCATTTGATACAGTATGAAGGGAATGTTGGCAGCACATAGATCTTCTAGTCGTTATCGGCTTTCTTGACTTGGGAACCGCTATTAGTCGATCGAGTAGCTCCTCGTTTGGCCCCACGAGGCTTGGTGAACCCCGTAAAAGTCCTCCCACCAGCTGGCCGTACCAGGAATCAAACTCAGGTCTGTCACATGGTAGTCAGCCGCAATGACCACTCATCTACGGAGGCGGACAAACAGACCGTAGCAATAATAATGTAAATGTCTGTCCAGGAACGTAGATACAGCTAGTAGTAGAGAAAACTTACCCATCCTATCAGTAAGAGATAAATGAGTTTGTAAATCACTTTCCATTGTCAATATATTGTATGCGTAGCAGTCAAAATAACTGTGAATGTTTGCTTAAGGAGAGTCCAGAATCAAACCCTTCAAAGGACCTTGCAGGGCATTGTCTTGTGGCATTTGAATCTCATAACAAAACTCTTTCCTTTTATCTTCTCTAATAGCTCAACAGATTTGTGTACACAGGTATTTTACAACCTGCATTTTATTTGCTTTCATCTGAAGATCCAGAAACTTTCTTATTGATTTAATACAAGTATGTTCTATAATAATCGCTATTAGCGCTGTCCATTCCAAAGTTATTGTTTTCGGTTTTGTGAATTTGTCATGGAACATAGAGTTTTGAGTTCCAGGAGTACTGTTACCCCACTGACTGATTCGATCTCAATTCAGTAATTATCTACTCATCTAAAAATCTTTCCAGGTTGTGGGATACATAATTCCTGATACATTGATTAGCCATAACATTATGATCTCCTACCTGATAGCCAGTATGTCCAACTTTGTCACGGATAACAGCAATGATGCATCGTAGCATGGAAGCAATGAGGCGTTGGTAGGTCGCTGAAGAGCCTACATCTGTACACACACACACACACACACACACACACATGCACATCACCCAATTCCAGTAAATTTCGGCACACACACACACACACACACACACACACACACACACACACACATGCACACACACATGCACGTCACCCAATTCCAGGAAATTTTGGGGAGGGGGGCGATGAGTTCTGACGCCACACTCAATCACATCCGAGATGTGTTCGGTCTGGTTCAGAACTGGTGAGTTGGTGGTGGTGGTGGTAAGTGGGGGGGGGGGGGGGAGGGTTGCCAGCACATCGATTGGCACTCGCTGCTAGGTTCCTCGAACCACTCCATCACACTGCTGATACCTTGTGACATGGCGTACAGTCTTGCAAAAAAATGCCACTGCCGCCGGGAAACATGATCAACATGAAGGGGTGTACGTGGTCTGCAACCAGTGTCCGATACTCCTTGGCCGTTGTGGTGCCTTTCATGAGCACCACGGAACCCATGGATACCCACGTGAATGTGCTGCCGCTACATGTCTTCATCCTCTAGCGCATTTGTCAAGGAGCTGTTCCCCTGGAAAACGATAGATTCGCGTCCTCCCATCGGCATTATGAAGAAGGTATCGGGGTTCGTCAGACCATGCTACGCTCTGCCACTGCACCAATGTCCAGCGCCAATGGTCGTGTGTCCCCTTCAGTTGTAGTTGCAGATGTTTTGGGGTTAACATTGACACATGCATGGGTCGTTGGCTGCGGAGCCCCATAGTTAGGGTTCTTCAGTGCACTGTGTGTTCTGACACACTTTTACTCTGCGCAGAATTAAAGTCTGGTGTTAGTTCCACCACAGTTAGCCGCCTGTCCTGTTTTACCAGTCTCTCCAGCCTACAACATCCGACATCTGCAATGAGTGGTGGCCGCCCAACCCCACGATGTCTGGCTGTGGTTTCACCATGGTTTCGCCACGTGTTGAAGACACCACAGCGCTCCTTGAACACCTGACGAGTCGCGCAGTTTTAGAAATGCTCGTGCCGCGCCTCCGGGCCATCACAATCTGTCCTCGGCCAAACTCAGTTACACAGCGTGCCTTCCCCATTCTACACACAGACAGCATGCTCACCGATACTACATGCACTATGCATGCAGTCATTCCTCAACAGATGATGCTGCTATCACCTATACAGGTTTTATCTATAGTACGAGGGTTATTCCAAAAGTAAGGTCCGATTGATTGCCAAATTGAAATCACAGTGAACGTCAGAAATGTTTTACTTGTAACAATTAGCTACACCTTTCAGCTACTTCTCTACGTAGTCGCCGTTCTGACTTAGACTTTTGTCATAGCGTTGTACCAACTTTTCAATAGCCTCATCATAGAAGGCAGCCGCCAGTGCTTTCCGCCAATTCTCCACGCTGGCCTACACCTCGTTGTCTGTGTCAAAATGTTGTCTTCAAAGACCGCGGTTCATGTGACCAGAGATGCGGCTGAGAATTGTCGTGAAGACGAAACAGCACGACAGTTATGTAATGTTGGCTGCATAGCTTCAGGCGAAATTTCTCACCAGGCCCTCGTACTTGGCGGCAGACACTATTTTCTAGACATCTTTACGCACTCACTGCGAGCTCAGAAATGAGAAGAGCGACGTGATGCTAACTGGGGTTGTACTAGAGACACTACCCAACACATCTGTGCAAAGCTTTATCGGATTTTCATAGTCGTTTCCATTTCGCGACCGATCGGACCTTACTTTTGGAATAACCCTCGTATGTCGGTGGTCATAATGTACTGGCTGATCAGTGTAAATAACATATATGGAAGTGCGCACAAATAGGTATGTGCATACATGCAAGTACACGCACACGCGCACACACACACACACACACACACACACACATTCATATGCTTGCATGAAGTACAAAACATTTAAAAGCAATCTGCACCAAATAAATGATTTTTGGGCTTTATTTGCAAGAGATCACTAGGAAATTTTCAACTTCCTTGTTCAAGTTTCCACTATCTAACAATTTTGTTATTAAATAGAAGCAGTTATCTAATGAGAACGCTCTTAAAGTTTTACTAAAAAGTTATAATAATATAGTCGCCGACTCACCTCGGAAGATGTTGCCCGCAGTAGGCAACGAAATGTCAGGAAGGAGAAGAAGTTTTATATATGGACCACGACAATTCAGCCCGGAAGTTTTAATTAATGAAGAACCTGGCCGCGAAGGCTTACATGTTATGATAATAATGTTAAAATAATTTTTATTGTGTGTGGAAGACTCTTAACTTTGTATTCCACTATGTGTAATGACAGTTTCAAAAACTGATGTCCTTCCTGACTGGACATGGAACTTTTCCTTTTGTGTTGTATCATGTTAATGGGTATTGAAGTTTTTATTTATATACCAGCTGAGTACCTGGCGTTACACTAGTATGTATTCATTCCAATCTATTAGTCTATCTTCTCCTTGTCCCTCTCTCTGTCCCTCTCTTTCTTCAACCCCTCTCAGTCTGTCTCCTCAATCCTCTATCTCTCTCTCTCTCTCTCTCTCTCTCTCTCTCTCTCTCTCTCTCTCCCTCTCTCTCTCTTTCTGTCCGCCTTCTCCCCCTCCCTCATCTGTGTCCATCCCTCCTTGCCCCTTGCTGCCTGTCCATCTCCCCTCTCCCCCATTCTCTCCCCAGGTTATCACGCTTACCCCAGTAGGAGGCTAGTGGTTATCACCCCTCCATAGTACTTCTTTCCAGATGGGTACCAAATTGGACATATCAAACATATTTCACATATATTTAACACATTTCACACGTATTTGTGCGTATAGTTCATCTTGCATTTCTAGCGAATTTCGCCCTGCAGTTTTATTTTCACGCAGGTCAATGTTTAAGACGTCGTATAGCGTGATACAATGATATATTGTTGCTAGTACATCCATATGTGGGCACTGTTCAAATGGTTCGACTGGCTCTGAGCACCATGGGACTTAACATCTGAGGTCATCAGTCCCCTAGAACTTACAACTATTTAAACCTAACTAACCTAAGGACATCACACATATCCATGCCCGAGGCAGGATTCGAACCTGCGACCGTAGCAGTAGCGCGATTCCGTACTGAAGCGCCTAGAACCGCTCCGCCACCGCGGCCGGCGTGGGCACTGTCTGTGAAATGTGTTGTGAATAGAGTTAGTAGTAAAGAGGTAATAAATTAAAACATCATACAAAATGCCCCCGTTTTTAGCACATCTCATTGTTTAAGACGTCATATCTCCTGAACTAGCTGTACTACAATGATATAATTTTAATAGTACGTTCAGTGGTATATGTAAGTATTGTCTACAAAATGTGTCGCGGATACCGTTAGAGTAAAGAAGTAATAAATTAGAACGTCTTGGTTCATGCGGCAGTTCTACTGCATGAACATCGAAAAAGTAAAAGCGATAAACTTTGTTCTTTCATCCTTTTGTGGGGATCCAGCGAGAAAAAGTTCTGTATGGGTCTGAAATTATGTGTAAATTTGTTGCAAGATTCTAAGTGCTGTCATTCTCAAGTACTTGATGAGTAACGTATGAGTATTCACGCGCTTTGAGGGTACACTGTTTATTCACTCCCACCCTCTCCCCCACCCCTTTGATATGTAGGTGGTTCATACCGCCACATTGATTCTTTCCAGACAGTAAGTGATATGTATACCAAGTTTGCTAAAAATCGGTCCAGTGGTTTAGGAGGAGATATGTAACATATCCCTTTGATAGGTAGGTGGTTCATACCGTCACATTGATTCTTTCCAGACAGTAAGTGATATGTATACCAAGTTTGGTAGAAATCGGTCCAGTGGTTTAGGAGGAGATATGTAACATATATACAGCACAAACACAGTTTCGCCGCAATGATGTGCGTCGTGCCATCCTTCCTTGGCTCACTGTGCAGCGGCACGAGTCCATATAGACACATGCATCAGGGTTCGGCGTAGTGGCGGTAAGTACAGCACTGACATTGTTGTGATGCTCGGTCCAAAAATATGTTGACTTTATGGTTTATTGTCCGAAAACAAATGCATACGCCAGTGTTACGTCGAATACCTTTGTTTTATATTAGCTTTTGTTTTGTTTTTATGCGTGTCCACAACATGCCGAAGGGTAAAGAATATTCAACACCTCAAAATGTGCTTGTCGATGCCCTACAACGAGGCAAGTCTCAGCTAGATGTTGCTCGGGATTTTGTTTTGTCCAGACAAACTGTGAGTGCTTGCAATAAAAAGAAACGATTATCAGGGACCACAGGAAATAAAGTACGCGTAGGCCCAGGAAAGTCACACTATGAACGAAGAATGTTGTAAGGAGGATTCAAAGGACGACCCAAAGAAGACTACTGTTGCCATAAACAGAGAGCTACGTGAATTCCACAATGTGGAAATATCGAGCATTACCGTAAAACGGATCCTTGGAGAATCTAATCTTCATGCTCGGCGCCCAAACAAAAAGGCATGAATATCGACAAAGAATAGGAGAGCCAGACTTGAGTTTCCTAGAGCGCAAAATGACTGGATGACTGGACACCTCAACAGTGGTCGCGGGTGCTCTGTAGCGATGAAAGTAAGTTTAATTTTTTGTTCTTTGGGACCTGCAGTGCAAAATATGTCTTCTAATGACATGATTGTTATGAGTATCAGCCAGCTACACTGCTCTTTAAATGGTTTTTATTTTATGAATCTCTCACGATGAGCCCTTGTCATAATCAGGTGCTCTGCAAATACATAAACAAGTGATGGTCTTAGTATAATGGTCTGTAACTGTGATCAGAAAAGTTATAATACATTCGTTTGGTGTTTTTACCTTACATGTAATATCGTTGTTGCCCTGACCTGCCTTTTTGTAAAGACGGGTAAAGAATTAAATTAGAGACATTAAATAACACATCCATAGTAACAACGACAACAACAGGAAGAGTATAAAACAAAAACATAACACCAAAAAGCATCACAAATCATAGACAATAACAAAGTTATTACGAAAAAATAAAAATATAACAAAACTAAAGCAAATTCCAGAAAAGAAACAATTAGAATCAAACGTATAAAATTAATAAAAAAGCAACCGAATTTCCACACATCACTCATTTATAATGGTAACTGTGTAAACATGTAATATCGCTTATCCACTGTCATCCAAGGTGTCAAGAGAAAGTCAGATATACATCTCCAGCGTGCATCTAGGGAGAAACTAATAATTCTACTAAAAGACAAGACATGGAAGCAACGACATTACGCGTAAGGCAAAAACATCAAAAGTATCTATTGTAACTTTTCTGATCAAAGTTACAGAACATTACATTAAGACTATCACTTACTTATACACTCCTGGAAATTGAAATAAGAACACCGTGAATTCATTGTCCCAGGAAGGGGAAACTTTATTGACACATTCCTGGGGTCAGATACATCACATGATCACACTGACAGAACCACAGGCACATAGACACAGGCAACAGAGCATGCACAATGTCGGCACTAGTACAGTGTATATCCACCTTTCGCAGCAATGCAGGCTGCTATTCTCCCATGGAGACGATCGTAGAGATGCTGGATGTAGTCCTGTGGATCGGCTTGCCATGCCATTTCCAACTGGCGCCTCAGTTGGACCAGCGTTCGTGCTGGACGTGCAGACCGCGTGAGACGACGCTTCATCCAGTCCCAAACATGCTCAATGGGGGACAGATCCGGAGATCTTGCTGGCCAGGGTAGTTGACTTACACCTTCTAGAGCACGTTGGGTGGCACGGGATACATGCGGACGTGCATTGTCCTGTTGGAACAGCAAGTTCCCTTGCCGGTCTAGGAATGGTAGAACGATGGGTTCGATGACGATTTGGATGTACCGTGCACTATTCAGTGTCCCCTCGACGATCACCAGTGGTGTACGGCCAGTGTAGGAGATCGCTCCCCACACCATGATGCCGGGTGTTGGCCCTGTGTGCCTCGGTCGTATGCAGTCCTGATTGTGGCGCTCACCTGCACGGCGCCAAACACGCATACCACCATCATTGGCACCAAGGCAGAAGCGACTCTCATCGCTGAAGACGACACGTCTCCATTCGTCCCTCCATTCACGCCTGTCGCGACACCACTGGAGGCGGGCTGCACGACGTTGGGGCGTGAGCGGAAGACGGCCTAACGGTGTGCGGGACCGTAGCCCAGCTTCATGGAGACGGTTGCGAATGGTCCTCGCCGATACCCCAGGAGCAACAGTGCCCCTAATTTGCTGGGAAGTGGCGGTGCGGTCCCCTACGGCACTGCGTAGGATCCTACTGTCTTGGCGTGCATCCGTGCGTCGCTGCGGTCCGGTCCCAGGTCGACGGGCACGTGCACCTTCCGTCGACCACTGGCGACAACATCGATGTACTGTGGAGACCTCACGCCCCACGTGTTGAGCAATTCGGCGGTACGTCCACCCGGCCTCCCGCATGCCCACTATACGCCCTCGCTCAAAGTCCGTCAACTGCACATACGGTTCACGTCCATGCTGTCGCGGCATGCTACCAGTGTTAAAGTCTGCGATGGAGCTCCGTATGCCACGGCAAACTGGCTGACACTGACGGCGGCGGTGCACAAATGCTGCGCAGCTAGCGCCATTCGACGGCCAACACCGCGGTTCCTGGTGTGTCCGCTGTGCCGTGCGTGTGATCATTGCTTGTACAGCCCTCTCGCAGTGTCCGGAGCAAGTATGGTGGGTCTGACACACCGGTGTCAATGTGTTCTTTTTTCCATTTCCAGGAGTGTATATTTGCAGAGCACCTGGTGATGGCAATTTGCTGAAGTGGGCTCATCGTGAGTGATTTATAAAATAAAAACTATTTAAAGAGCAGTGTAGTTGGCAGATATTCATAAGTTTAGTTTGTTTTCTTCTGATAGAATTCGATATTTTCTGAGACCGATCAATGCAAGAAACGATGTCCGGTACCAAGTTCCCACTGTTAGGCATGGTGCTGGGAATATCGTAATGTGAGAAAGCTTCTCCCCTCACGTGTCGCCCTCTGGTGCCTATTGAAGGCATTCTGGATCGTTTCAAATATTGTAAAATGTTGAGAACACTAATGTTGGCCTATTCCAAAGATAAAATGGGACGAAACTGGGAATTTAAACACGACACTAATCCTAAACACACCTGTCCTCATGTCACAGATCTTGAGGAGGATGCAAGTATGGATACTGCGATTGGAACTGTAACGGTTACAGAGCTAAGTTCTGGCAAAGTTGTTTGTGCATTCTTATACAGTTATTAAATTTAATAGTTTTCAACGGTGTTTCGTGCTCTTTGTGGCGAAATAACGATTTAATAAACTTTTTGAAACGTTCGCTCGCTGTGTTTTTTAGAGTTTTGTTTGCGCTGAAGTCGTTTAGAAAAATTCGTGCTTTAGTTTTCAGCTGACGTTTCTTATTGTTTCTAGTGAAATATTTCAGTAAAATTTTCATTCACTGTTTTAACTTTGTTGAGTGTTCCAGTGGCAGCTTGAATTTTTGGTTTTAGTTAATACATTTTGTGAATTTTTGTTGGTACTGGTATTAGTTGGTTGGTTTGAGGTATAAAGGGACCAAACTACAGGGTCATTAGTCCCTTTTTCCTGCCGCAAAAAGGCTCAGGGTAAAACAAGACCCAATGTACGTTTGGGAAAGTGAAAGGGGGAAAAGGAGTGCGGAACTACACCTAAAAAGAAAATAAATGGAACGAACAGAAAACGGGGAAAACGTATACCACAAGCAAAAGTAGAAGAAGGTATTAAAACCATAGAGCAGAAGGTCTGGGCTGGCTGATCACAAGAATAAAAGAGGATGAGCTAGCCTCTCTGCAACACATTAAAATATCCACCTCAAAAGACAAGGCAAGGTGAACACATGAAGGAAGAAGACAAACACCAGAAATGCAAAGAAAGGTGACAGTGTTAAAATGAAGAGAGGGTGGAACCCCAGAGAGAAGGCCACACACACACACACACACACACCCTTAAATGGTATGATAAAAAACATTCTCACAAATAAAAGATAAAACTAAATCTCCTGTTGAGCCTTTGTCGCCCAACACCGAAGGTAGGGTGCTGAGAAGGTTAAAAGTCCGGTGAGCTGCTAAAATTGGGCAGTCCAGCAAGATGTGGACGACTGTCATAGGGGAGCCACAGCGTCATCGAGTTGGGTCCTTGCGACAAAGGAGGTAACCATGTGTTAGCCACGTATGGCCAATGTGGAGCTGCCAGAGAACCACAGAGTCCCTGCGAGAGGCCCGCATAGAAGACATCCACATATTCATAGCCTCCTAAATGACACGCAGTTGGTTGTGTGTACTGAGACTATGCCATTCCGTCTCCCATAGCCGACAAACCTGGCAGTGTAATAATTAATGCAGGCCAGTGACGGGGATGCCGACCTCCAGAAACGGTTTCTGTGTAGCCTGTCTGGCCAGCCTGTCGGCAAGTTCATTTCCTGGGATTCCGACAAGACCCAGGGTCCAGACAAACACCACTGTACGACTGGACAGTTCCAGGACATAGATGGACTCCTGGATGGACCCTATCAAAGGATGAAGAGGGTAACACTGGTCGATAGCTTTTCATCTGTTCAGGGAGTCAGTACAGAGAAGAACAGACTCACCGGAGCATGAACAGATCTACTCAAGTGCACGAGATATGGTCACCAGCTCTGCAGTGAATACACCGCAGCCATCGGGCACGGAATGCTGTTCAATATGGTCTCTGCCGAAGCGAACATGACCACCAGCCATCGAGTCGTCGATGTAAACCACTTCAGAGGCCCGGAACACGTCAAGAATCGAGAGGAAGTGACAGCAGAGAGGCGGGGTTAACTGAGTCCTTAGGGCCATGATAAAGTTCCAGGCAAAGCTTCGGCGTAGGTTTACACCATGGAAGTGTACGTGAATGGACCTCGAGTAGAGATGGTGAAGATAAGGACTCCAGTTCGGACAGAAGGGATCGGACATGAACTGCAATCATAAGCCCTGACCTGGCCCGCCGGTGCGGGAGATTAACAACAGTGGTTGGGAAAACGAGACTTTAATTCAGATACTCAGGAGAACTCCGAATGTGTGCCTGTAACTGGAGAGTACTTGTGTACTCCTAACCTTCAATGGAGGGACTCCGGCCTCCACTATAGTTCAATTCTTTTATCTTGGCGGCTCGCGCATGCCCGCCCAGACGCGGGAGAGTGCTGCGTTGCCAGTTGCACACGACGCACGCGCCAAGAGAAGCAGCGCCATAGTATAGCATAGTTCGCAGGCTTACGTTTACGGGAGGAGCGCGCAGTTCATGAAGTAAAGCCACCACGGCCGCATTAACCCTTTCGCTGCTACAAAGACGTGCTCCCTGCATTCCGCGCTGTGGGCGATTTTGTCACTGCACTGCTCGCCTGTGCAGACACATCGTGTTTCGACTGCTTTGACACTCTTATCATTCGATTCCACAAAAATTATTTGGCCCAAAAATTAGATTTTTACACATCTTCTTGACTGATACCTTCCCCCCATAAATAACAATTTTGTTTCGATGTTCAACGCAGTTATTGTGCAGCATTAAATGTAGTAAACCATTGCACGAAATTTTGAAGAGTTTCCAGAGGTTAAAGTCCATAGAGTATACTTTCCGTATGGTCGATTTTAGTTGCCACAATGTTGAGAATGAAATGTGGACAAGATACCTAAATTTCATATAAAATTTACTGTATAACAATATCTCATTTAAGTACAACATAGGTGTCGTATGTAATATTGAGAAATATTCCGTCTTTCGCGACTGTAACAAGAGTTTTATTTACACTGAGCACGTTTGGCTTTATTTTAAAGCACTTCAATCAATCAAAAGGAAGTAGACAAAATACATTAAACAAAACTGTGGACTTACAAAAACATTAGGACTTGAATATACCGTCTATCAGTGAAGTGCTCTGAGCTATGTCAAATACAATTTTTGTGTGTGGCACACACAAACATAATTTATTTGCTAAAACACTGATCAGCCAATACAAACGTTGAATATTGTGTTACCGCAGCACAAAACTACGAAAGGTGACTTGGCAATGGAGGAGACAAAATACTGTCCACTGAAGATGCTTCAAAAGAGAAAAACGTGTCTGGTCTAAATACGTCGCTTATTACAGTTGCAGAAGAGGAATATATTTCAGTACCATTGGTAAAACTGCGACTGTGGAACAAAAACAAGAAAGAGAACATGAGTACCATTGTGTATGTGCCATACCTTTCATTGATTGAAGTGCTTTAAAATAAAGCCAAACGCGTCCGGTGTAAATAAAACTTTTATTACAGTCGCGAAAGACGGAATATTTCTCAATATTACATACGACACCTATGTGGTACTTAAACTAAATGAGATATCGTTATACAGTAAATTTTATATGAAATTTAGGTATCTTGTCCACATTTCATTCTCAACATTGTGGCTACTAAAATCGACCATATGGAAAGTATACGCTATGGACTTCTGCCTCTGCAAACTCTTCAAAATTTCGTGCAATGGTTTACTACATTTAACGCTGCATAATAACTGCGTTGAACATAGAAACAAAATTAAGTCATTTATGGGGGGAAGGTATCAGTCAAGAAGACGTGTAAAAATCAAATTTTTGGGCCAAATAGTTTTTGTGAAATCGAATGATAAGCGTGTCAAATCAGTGGGAACACCATATGTCTGCACAGGCGAGCAGTGCAGTGATGACAAAATCGCCCACAGTGCAGAATGCGGGGAGCACGTGTCTATAGCAGCGAAAGGGTTAATGAAGACACAAAGCACTAGAAATTTCAAAAAATTGCATTCAAACGAATATAATTTGTGAAGTAAGGCACTTCGATATTGTTTTTAAATAATGAAAATATGAAGCACCACACAAGGTTTGAATTCATAACCTTTCACATAGAAGCCAAACACCTTAACCATTACGCTATCGCGGCTCGGCTGCCTTCAGGATGCCATGAGGACTATAATACGTCATGCAAAATACTGTCAAACACTGTTGGTATAACTATGAATTACTCACGCTTCGTCGAAGTACAATAGGAAATAAACAATTACTGCTGTTCTTTATTGCGAAAAAGCAGTATAAAAGAAAGTCTGCTATCAAGACATTGCTTTTGTTCTATTACTTTATTTATGACTGAACGTTTCTAAAACTGAAGACACTCGTCCATGCTCTGCACTGCAGTCGAGATCTGGCAACGTCGTTCTCTGTTCATTGGCTGACTGTGTTTTGTGACGTCAGATGCGCAGAACGAACCTAAATTCGGCCGCCAACATAAATGACGCGCACTTTTAGTACGCTGGTCACCAGACTGGTCCTAAAAGCTCTTGTCGCTAGTCGAATGCCGCAGTGGTGCACAGGGTCGAGTAAACGCAACCCTGAGGGCACCGCCGAACCATAAACCAGCCTCCCATAGTCAAGGCCATATTGAACAAGGGCTTTGTACAGCTGCAGCAGCGTAGAGTGATTTGCACCCCAGCTGGTGTTGCTCTGGCAGCGGAGGGCATTGAGGTGCTGCCAGCACTTCCGCTTAAGCTGACGAAGGTGAGGTAGCCAAGTCAATCGGGCGTCGAAAACCACTCCTAAGAATTCGTATGTCTCCACTACAGTGAGTGGATCGTCATTAAGGTAAAGTTCTGGTTCTGGATGAACGGTACGACGCCGACAGAAGTGCATGACACACGACTTTGCAGCCGAAAACTGGAAACCGTGGGCTAGAGCCCATGGCTGCGCCTTGTGGATGGCTTCCTGTAGGCGCCACTCAGCAACACCAGTACTGGTGGAGCTGTTCGAAATGCAGAAGTCGTCTGCATACAGAGAAGATGAGACGTACAGCCCTACAGCTGCTGCTAGACCATTAATGGTCACTAAAAATAGAGATACACTCAATACAGAGCCCTGCAGGACCCCATTCTCCTGGCTGTGGGCTGAAGTATGTGAGCCACCATCTTGGAAATGGAAAGTATGAAGCGACAGGAAATTTTAGGTGAAAATAGGGAGTGGGCCTCGGATACCCCACTCGTATAATGTGGCAAGGATATGATGTCACCAGGTGATGTCATACACTTTTCGCAAATCTAAAAAGATGGCAACCAGGTATTTGCGTCTGGAAAAGGCTGTTCGGATGGCAGACTCGAGGGACACAAGATTATCAGTGGTAGAGGACCCTGGCGGAAGCCGCCATGACATGGAGCCAGTAAGCCACGTGATTCCAGAACCCAACCCAACCACCAACACACCATACGTTCCAGCAACTTATAGAGAACTTTGTTGAGGCTGATGGGTCGATAGCTATCCACATAAAGCGGGTTTTTACCGAATTTGAGCACCGGGATGATAGTGCTCAGCCGCCATTGCGATTGAAAGACGCCATTGCACCAGATCCGGTTGAAGATGACGATGAGTCGCACGAGAGATGTTCAATCATCTGACTGTGGATCCGATCCGGTTCAGGAGCTGTGTTGGGGCAATGTGCAGGAACGCTGAGGAGCTCCCACTCTGTAAATGGGGCGTTATAGGGTTCACTGTGGTATGTAGTGAACAAGAGAACTTTTCCTTCCACCCGTCACTTGAGAATGCGAGAAGCTGGGGGGGGGGGTTATTCTCCGACACAGAGGCTCGAGCTTAGTGCTCAGCAAAGTGCTCGGCAATCACGTTTGCTTCAGTAGATAACAGACCATCGATGTTAACGCCAGGGACACCTATTGAGGTCTGATGGCTAAAAACACGTCTGCTCTTCGTCCAGACTCAGGCAGGTGACGTATGACACCCAATGGTCGAGATGTACCTCTTACAATACTCCTGTTTCTTTTTGTAAGATGGCGAACAGGGGCACGGAGCCGTTTAAAGGTTATTAGGTGCTCCAGAGAAGGGTGCCGCTTATGTCGCTGTAGAACCCGCCTACGCTCTTTAAAGGGCTCAGAAATTTCCGGCTGCCACCAAGGTTGTGTCTTTCACAAGGGGCACCCTAAGGAACATGCGATCTTGTTTTCCGCTAAACGATCGTTCTGGTGACCCTCTCAACCCCCACATCGATGGTACCATATGGGGAAGATTCAACGGTGACAGCAGAGGTGAAAGCTTTCCAGTCTGCCTTGTTTAATTCCCATCTTGGTAGGAGTCTGTGAGCATGACGCTGGGGGAGTGACAGGAAGATGGGGAAGTGGTCACTACCACACAAGTCATCATGGGCTCTCCAATGGACAGATGGGAAGTCATGGTCTGCAAAGTGATAAATCAATCACCGAGTAAATACCATGAGCCATATTGAAATGTGTCGGGCCCCCACTATTTAGGAGACAGAGGTCGAGCTGAGACTGTAAATTTTCGACATCTCTACCTCGGCCAGTAAGCATGCCGCTAACCCACAAGGGGTTATGGGCGTTAAATTCTCCTAGAAGTAGGAAAGGTTTAGGGAGTTGTTGAATCAGTGCAGCCAAGACTTTCAGGGGTACTGCACCATCTGGAAGAAATGTACGTTGCAAACAGTTATTTCCTGCATTGTCCTTATCCTGACATCCATAGCTTCAAGAGGCGTGTGAAGGGGCACAGGTTCACTACATACCGACTTCAGGACATAAACACAAACTTCACCTGACACTATGATATTCGCTATGGTTCTTGTAATAACCCTTAGAGCCATGGAGGGCAGGGGTCCACATTGCTGAGAGCAAGGTTTCCTGGAGGGCAAGGTGTAAAGCTTAACAGTTTCCATAGCTCAGCCAGGTGGTGGAAAAAACCGAGCAATTCCACTGGAGGACGACATTATCATGTGGCTGGGAAGGCATGAAGTGCGCAAGGAGGCAGGTTAAGCCTCAGGGTCACCTGCTGCCACTGATTAAGTATTTATATTCATTCCCATTGTGGGTGAGGCCTCAGTGATATCCAGGTCCTCATGGGATGCTAAGATCCCCACATCATCAGCAGATGCAGAATTGGTAGGGAGTGGTGTTGCTGGGGCCACCTGAGGGTCCTGTTTCTTAATCTTCTTCTTCATTTGATTACCCTCTCGCTTCTCTTTAGGGGATTGCTGGGAGGACTTATCCAAAGTTGCTTCAGGCATGGAGGAAGACCGTGAAGCTCTTCATCCAGCAGCTTTTGGCTCCTTTTGCCAATGGCGGGTGTCCACTGCGGCATTAGTGGAGACTTTTGGAGAGAGGGTCCCAAGGAACCAATTCCGCATGAGAGAAGCAGCAGCAGGCTGTTGCTTCTCCAGCTGGTGGGGAGGGGACCGATGTACCCTGGTTTTGGTGGGCCTTGCTCCCAAAGTAGATACTTTAGGAGCAGTGGAAGAAGACGTGCCCCTAGCCAACTGGAGGGGAGAGGAAGATGGGTGGCCCTGAGGGTCCACTTGAGTAACCTTAGATGATGGGCATAATGGTGTCATCAATAGCGGCGCCGTCGTGGCGGCAGCATAAGAAGATAGCATTGGGAACAGGGTTTAGTCTTTCATATTTGAGTTTAGCCTCATGGTAAGACAGCCTGTGTAGGTTCTTGTACTCCGTAATTTTACGCTCCTTTTGGAGTACTGAGCAGTCTGGTGAGCAGGGGGTGTGATGCTGTCCACACTCCACACAGGTGGGAGGAGGCGCACATGGAGTATTCGGATGCAGCAAACATCTGCAGTCTCTACATGTGGTGCTGGAAGGGCACTGGGAGGACATGTTCCCGAATTTCCAGAACTTAAAGCACTGCATAGGGGGAGGGACATAGGGTTTGACGTCACATCGGTACACCATCACCTTGACCTTTTCAGGTAATTAATCACCCTCAAAGGCCAAGATAAAGGCACCAGTTGCAACCCTATTGTCTTTTGGTCCCATGTAAACGCGCCAGACTAAATGAACACCCCGCCATTCTAAATTTGGTACGTAGCTCGTCATCTGACTGTAACAGGAGGATGCGATGAAAAATAATTCCCTGGACCATATTGAGGCTTTTGTGGGGAATGACCAAAACAGGAATATCACCCACTGGTATCAGTGGGTCGTGGATGCTGTCTGAATCAAAACCGACCCATTGCGCATCTTGGACAGCGCTGTCACTTCCCAAACTTATCCTCCAGGTGCTCAACAAAAAACAGACGCCTCGTTTCCAGAATGGAGTACCCATCAGTTCTGCTGCACGATAAGTAACGTGGCGAATATGAATCCTGTCACTCTGACGCCCTATGTTCAAGGTGTTGCTAGAGAGGGGAATGATTTAGGGTCATACTTGTCAGCATTGAAATCAACCTTACCTTTCTTAGAGACTGCAGGGCCAATCAGTCCCCCGCAAAAGATGACTTAGTCCACTTTATCACCCAACCACAACAAAGGCCACCTGGCATGATGGCCATTGCCAGGAGTACTGATGCCCCAGGAGTACAGGCATCTACACCTTGGAACACATGGGGAGTTTACAGCTCAGGCATCAGCAGCACAATCCCCGTGTTGTCAGGGGGCTACCACCAAATGGGTACATGGCGGCCCCAACACAACGGACTGGCTATCATGCTGGATATTGGGCACAGAGAAATCCAGTATTGTCATGGGAGCGTAAGAGGACAGGAGACAACAGAAAAAGATGGCATACCCCTGAAAGTGTCCTCGCCCAGATAGTTTAATTTCAGGTGGAAATGCAAAGCCATGATGGCAAGAGGTTCAGGAGATCGAATCTAAGAGCACTATGGATATCTCATACACCACATAAGGTCACCTCCTCCATATGGACCGTACTTCTGTAGAATTTGGATAGTGGTAGGTCAAACCATAAAATAGGACCTGAACTTAGAGGGCCGAAAAGTGAGAGACTCCTTTTAGACGCGTCTTACGACAGGAAGGAATACCTCAGGCCTATTCTAACCCCTGGACCTGCAGCAGAAGGTATTAGTTGTGGTTTAGTAGTTTATTAAAAGTTGTTGCTTTCTTAGTAGAAAGAAACTTCAGAGACTGCTATTGTTAGTTCTATAAATAGTTACACTGGTGTAACTGAACCTATGTAATGTAGACATTTAATTTTTTTCAGTAACTGCAAAATTTTACCATGGGTGAGAAATGTGGGCTCTGTTATAGGTTTGTGAGTAGTTGGTTACAGTGTGGAATTTATTCGAAGTCTTTTCATAGGGGGGCAATGAGGTGGGGAAGCCAGTGGGCATTCTTGCGAGATTCCCTCCTTGGAATGCAGAACCTGTAGTAGAAATAACTTGATAGAGGAACAAGAACGTAAGATCTGTACCCTTCAGGTGCAGTTACAATACGCAAAGAAGAAACTAGATAGGTTGAGGAGGCTGAAGGGTACTGGGGAATGGGACCTGGGAATTGGCAAGAAGGCAGCTAGGAGGAGGTGGTATTCAGACAGTTGTACTTTAAATATATGCAATATATTTAACCAACTGTCAAAGCTGAGGGTAGAGGAGCCTCTTGTAACTGTAGGTGTAGGAAACGTGCAGCAGTCCTCAGCCGTTAGGAGGCCTGTGTCATTTGCAAAGTCTAACAGAAAGAAGAAGGTTCTGCTGCTAGGTAGTTCACACGGTAGAGGTGTGGGCCAGCACTTGCAGGAAGTGTGTTGGGGTCAGTACCAGGTAGCCAGCATTATGAAGCTGACAGCATAGGGGAGTTATGTAGAAATTTTACGAAGGAGGATCAGGTAGTGATAGTCGATGGAGCAGGGAATAGTCTTGATAGAGACAGGGAATATGATGTAGGTGGTGACCTGATAAAGATAGCTACTAAAGTGATGGCACTGATGCGCACTTTGTGCAACTGTTTCAGCGTCATGATCGGCCTCGTCTTAATGCTGCTGCTAGGCGCGTTA
This sequence comes from Schistocerca serialis cubense, assembly GCF_023864345.2. NCBI lineage: Eukaryota > Metazoa > Arthropoda > Insecta > Orthoptera > Acrididae > Schistocerca > Schistocerca serialis. The sequence goes on from NC_064639.1 coordinate 433,744,402, forward strand.
ACATTGGGCTGGAGAAGGCACTGATGGCAGAGGGCATGGGTCACAGTGCAGTGGTGCCAGTTGAGTCTATCAGTAGATCGGTTTTCACTAGGCATAGCCTGCACCTCAATAGGTATGGGAAGGGGAGGCTGGGGGGTAGTGGGATCACTCATGGAAAAATTCCTGTATTACTTGGTGTTACAGATGCACCTTTTTCAGACATTTTCAGCAGATGGGTATACCTGCTTAAAGGAAGTCCCTCTAAGTAAGGAATAATCCTCAGAGGACGTCAAGTTTCCAAGTATAGAACGTATTAGCGTATTTCATCAAAACAGAAGAGGTACCAGAGATAAAGTTAGTGAACCGCTTATACATGTTTACTCTGAAATTACTGGTATATTGGGGCACCACTTAAATAATTTGACAATTGAGAGACTTCCTTTACCATGATACAGATTAGCTGGCTGTTTTTCAAGGAGTTCCTTGAGGAGTGAGGGAGTGGCCATGTACGTAATAAACTATTCCATTTGAGTCCATAGATGTTGTTTCACGGCATTGCACTGAACAGATATTTGATTGTTGTGCAGGGGCAGTTGAATTTAGTGAAACTAAACTTGTTATTGTTGTTGTTTATAGGCTCCCTAACCCTGACTTCAGAGCATTTATGTCGCTCAAGCTATAGAGGGTTCTTGATTCACTTTATAGGAAGCACCAGAAATTAGTTATATGTGGTGACTTCAATATAAATTTTGCACATGATTGTGCAAGAAAAAGGATCCTGGCAGATCTCCCAAATTCATATGATCTGATGCAGATTTTATTTTTTCAAACTAGGATGCAGGGGAACAGTGGCACATCCATAGACAATATTTTTATTCATCCTTCATTACTAGATGGGTATTCTGTTAGTAAAAGGGTGAACGGCCTGTCAGACCATTATGCACAAATTTAACACTTAAAGTCTTTTGTACTCAAATGTCATTTAATTACAATCTATGTAGGAAAGTTAATCTATTGACAATAGTGTTTTTTAAAATTCGTCAAGGAACGTGCCTGGCAGGATGCTTATAGCGCCAACATCATAGATGACAAATATAATGCTTTCCTTAACACATTTCTCATGCTCTTTGAGAGTTGTTAGCAGTAAAAGGCAGCCTGGGTGGCTGACTAATTGGATAAGGATATCATGTAGATCAAAGCGGGAATTGTATCAAATGTTAGAAGTAGTCACAATCAAGCTACAGTAGCCCATTACAAACAGTATTGTAAGGTGCTTAAAAATGTTATTAGGAAGGCAAAGAGTATGTAGTACTCAAATAGAATAGCTCATTCACAGGATAAAATTAAAACCATATGGTCAGTTGTGAAGGAAGTCTCTGGTCAGCAGCACAATGACGATGATATAAAATCAGTTCAAAGCAAAAATATTTTTGTTACTGACAAAATATATGTGCAGCATTTAACAATCATTTTATGAACGTTGCTAGTGAATTAAATACAAACATAGTTTCTATAGGGAAACATAACACACTTGGAAAATGCCTTTCCGAGACTCATGTCTGAAATTCTCCTCTGTGATACTGACAAGGGGGAGATTGAGTCAATTAAATCACTGAAGACTAACGACTCTCATGGATATGAAGGAGTGCCTAGCAGAATATTAAAGTACTGTGCTACACATGTTAGCCCTGTACTTAGCCACATTTTAATTTTTCCTTTAGGAATGGTCAGTTTCCTGAATGATTGAAGTACTTAGTAATAAAGGCGCTTTATCAAAAGGGAGAAAGGGATAATGTAGACAATTTTAGACCTATTTCTATGCCATCAGTGTTTGCTAAAGTTATTGAAAAGGCTGTGCATGTAAGGATAATTTATCATTTTATATCACACGATTTGCTACCAAATATATGGTTCGGCCTTAGAAGTCGTTTAACAACTGAAACTGCTACATTCTTTTTTCTCTGTGAGGTACTAGATAGGTTAAACAAAAGGTTTCGAGCGCTAGATATATTTTTCGACTTAACTAAGGTGTTTGATTGTGTTGATCACAAAATATTGCTCCAGAAACTGGACCATTCTGGAATACGGAGAGAAGCTCACAACTGGATCCCCTCTCACTTCTACAACAGACAGCAAAAGGTCGCATTACTCACAGTGTCGAGAATGGCTGTGATTTGGGTTCCGAGTTGGGTACGGCCAAATGGTGGGTGTCCCAGAGATCAGTGTTGGGGTCACACCTGTTTCTTATTTGTATAAATGATATTCCCTCTAGTATTACGGGTAACTCTAAAATATTTCTGTTTGCTGATGACACTAGCTTGGTAGTAAACGATGTTGTGTGCAACAAAGGCTCGATTTCAAACAGTGCAGTTCATTTCCTAAGCTCCTGGCTTGTATAAAATAAACGCTAAATCACACTAAGACTCAGTTTTTACAGTTTCTAACACACAATTCAACAAAACCCGACGTTTTAATTTCACAGAATGGGCATATGATAAGTGAAACTGAACAGTTCTAATTCGTAGGAGTTCAGACAGATACACTCCTGGAAATTGAAATAAGAACACCGTGAATTCATTGTCCCAGGAAGGGGAAACTTTATTGACACATTCCTGGAGTCAGATACATCACATGATCACACTGACAGAACCACAGGCACATAGACACAGGCAACAGAGCATGCACAATGTCGGCACTAGTACAGTGTATATCCACCTTTCGCAGCAATGCAGGCTGCTATTCTCCCATGGAGACGATCGTAGAGATGCTGGATGTAGTCCTGTGGAACGGCTTGCCATGCCATTTCCACCTGGCGCCTCAGTTGGACCAGCGTTCGTGCTGGACGTGCAGACCGCGTGAGACGACGCTTCATCCAGTCCCAAACATGCTCAATGGGGGACAGATCCGGAGATCTTGCTGGCCAGGGTAGTTGACTTACACCTTCTAGAGCACGTTGGGTGGCACGGGATACATGCGGACGTGCATTGTCCTGTTGGAACAGCAAGTTCCCTTGCCGGTCTAGGAATGGTAGAACGATGGGTTCGATGACGGTTTGGATGTACCGTGCACTATTCAGTGTCCCCTCGACGATCACCAGTGGTGTACGGCCAGTGTAGGAGATCGCTCCCCACACCATGATGCCGGGTGTTGGCCCTGTGTGCCTCGGTCGTATGCAGTCCTGATTGTGGCGCTCACCTGCACGGCGCCAAACACGCATACCACCATCATTGGCACCAAGGCAGAAGCGACTCTCATCGCTGAAGACGACACGTCTCCATTCGTCCCTCCATTCACGCCTGTCGCGACACCACTGGAGGCGGGCTGCACGATGTTGGGGCGTGAGCAGAAGACGGCCTAACGGTGTGCGGGACCGTAGCCCAGCTTCATGGAGACGGTTGCGAATGGTCCTCGCCGATACCCCAGGAGCAACAGAGTCCCTAATTTGCTGGGAAGTGGCGGTGCGGTCCCCTACGGCACTGCGTAGGATCCTACGGTCTTGGCGTGCATCCGTGAGTCGCTGCTGTCCGGTCCCAGGTCGACGGGCACGTGCACCTTCCGCCGACCACTGGCGACAACATCGATGTACTGTGGAGACCTCAGGCCCCACGTGTTGAGCAATTCGGCGGTACGTCCACCCGGCCTCCCGCATGCCCACTATACGCCCTCGCTCAAAGTCCGTCAACTGCACATACGGTTCACGTCCACGCTGTCGCGGCATGCTACCAGTGTTAAAGACTGCGATGGAGCTCCGTATGCCACGGCAAACTGGCTGACACTGACGGCGGCGGTGCACAAATGCTGCGCAGCTAGCGCCATTCGACGGCCAACACCGCGGTTCCTGGTGTGTCCGCTGTGCCGTGCGTGTGATCATTGCTTGTACAGCCCTCTCGCAGTGTCCGGAGCAAGTACGGTGGGTCTGACACACCGGTGTCAATGTGTTCTTTTTTCCATTTCCAGGAGTGTAGTAAACTGACGTGGAAAGCCACTGTTCAGGATCTTGTCCAAAGACTTAGTGCTGCCGCTTTTACTATTCGAACAGCACTGAAGTAATTGATCGTTTTTTTCGAGAATTAGTCAACTTTGAATATTTTCATTCGCTTATGTCGAAACTGGCAGTTTGGGCAATAAGTGATGTTCGCGAACCTCATGTCGACCCCTATTCACTAGCGTGGGTATTTGACATTGCCTCTCAATATATATATTCTTTACTGTGGGTTCTTGTTAACAATATCAGCCTTTTCCCAAGAATAAGCAGCTTTCATTCAGTTAATGCTCGGCAGAGACCCAACCTGCCTTTGGATTGGACTTCCTTAACTCTTATGCAGAAAGGTGTTCAGTGTACTGCTGCATCCATTTTCAATAAGCTACCACAAGAATTCAAAAATCTTAGCAGTAATTCACGCGCTTTCAAATCGAAACTGGAAAGTTTCCTCATGGGTCACGCCTATTCTGTTGAGGAGTTCCTTCAAAATTTATGCTGATTCTTATGTTACTTTGTTGACTACGTTTACTTAAACTTATGGCTTGACTTTTTTGGGTTCATATGGTGCAATCTCATGTACTGACACTTTCCTCAATTTGGTCCTACTGAACTTTACGTCTAAATAAGAAACAAAAAACCTAGCCAAAGCCCAGATCCCAAGCCTATTGAAGACCTATGAGAGGAACTGTATCGAAGGCTAAGGCGACGAAAATTCTTCAGCCGCGACCAATAATTGGAATCTTTGGTTAAAGAATTTCAGGAAATTGCCCTGCATCGTTTGGCTATCCCCGTTGGCGCAATGCCGTCGTGCTGTGCGGTTGCATTTAAGGCGAAAGGTTGGTATGCAAAAAATTACTAGTGGCTATGTATACTGAATCGAGTTCCACGGGTCTTTTAAGCAGCAACATGACAGAGACATAACAACATCATAGCATACAGATATGCATTTTTATGCGAACATAGTGATTTTAAGCGAGTCCATTTTCGTAAACAAAAAGTGTTTCGCGTGCGAAATATAGCCGAAAACTGTCACTGGAGAGGGCTGCAGTTTCAGATCACGATGACAACCTCGTACCCTATATGCACTGGTTGTTTTGAGACTGTACCAACCATGATGGAAACTACATATGACGTACTTCGCGATGAGAAACACATCTCTTGTAATCACAACATAAGACTTAGCTTAAAAGATAAGTTGAGGAATGGCAAACACACATCAAAACAACTGTCGTAGTCTTTCATTGAGCAAGTATTAAATGAAATCAAGAAGAAATTTGGAAAGGAATTCAAGTTGAGTGACAAGAAATGGAAACTTTTAGGACTTTCTCATGACAGCGAAATTCTGCCAGACAACGCAAATGAATGGGAAGAACAGCTGAACAGAAAGCACAGTGTCTTGAAACGAGGCTGTAGGATGAACTTCAGTAAAAGTAAGATAATGGAATGTAGTCGAGGCTGTAGGATGAACTTCAGTAAAAGTAAAATAATGGAAAGTAGTCTAACTGAATCGGAAAAGCTGATGGAATTGGATTATGAAATGAGGTAACACATCAGTAGCTGAGGTTTGCTATGTGAGCTGAAAAATAACTCACGATGGTCAAAGTAAAAAGTATCGGTATATAAAATGCAGACTGGCAACAGCGAGGAAAGCGTTGTGAAAAAGATAAAACTGTTAACATGCAATATAAAATTGAGTATCAGGAATTGGAAGCTTATATGGAAGTGAAAATGCACGACAAAATACAGACAAAAAGAAGATAGAAGCTTTTGAAATTTGGCCTTAGAGAAGAATTTTGAAGATTGGATTGATAAATGGAGCAGCTCATGAAGAGATACTGCACTGAATTGGGGATTTATGGCAAAACACACCTAAAACAAAATATAGGTTGATATATTACAACCTGAAGCATCAAGGAATATTTAGTTTTTGTTATGCATGAAAGTGTAAGGGGTAAAATTTGTAAGTACAGACTAGGGCATTACAAAAGTTAGTAGAACCAAGTGGATGAAGGTTGCAGAAGTTACATAAACCTAAAGACTTGCACATTATAGCCTAGAGTAGAGAGGTTCACCAAAGTAGTCTCTAAACCGATGACCACAGTAATATTAACTACAAATCTGCCAATAAGGTTGCGGCTAAGTCGTTTACATCTACATTTATGCTCCGCAAGCCACCTTATGGTGAGTGGCGGAGGATACTTTTTGCACGGCTATCACTTCCCCCTTTCCCCGTTCCAGTCACAAATGGCTTGTGGTAGGACGGATTGCTGGTAACACCCCTGTGTGGACTGTAATCTCTCTAATTTTATTTTCAAAGTTTTTTCGAGAGATGTACGTAGAAGGAAACAATATATTGGTTGACGTTCCTAAGACCATACACCTTCGGAACTTTAACAGTAAACCTCATCGTGGCGAACACCTTTCTTGCAACGTTTGTCACTGCAGTTGGTGAAGCATCTCCTTGACGTTTCGTGCTTGTTAAGTGCACCTGTGAAGAAACGCACTGCTCTTCTTTGGATTTTTTCCGTTCCCTCAATCAATTCTATTTGATACGTATCCCAGACTGACAAGCAACATCCAAGTCGAGCCATAATTTTGTAATCCACCTCGTTTGTTGGTGGTCTACATTTCTTGAGGATTTTCCAATGCATCTCAATCTGGCATCTGCCTTACCTGCCATTACTTTTATGTAGTCGTACCACTTTAAATTGATCTGCACGCATACTCCTAGTTATTTTATGGATGTAACTGCTTCCAGCGACTGCTCTGTAGTCGTGTAATCATAGAATAATGGGTCTTTTTGCCTATGTACATCCAAAACGCTACATTTTTTATAAGTCCAGAGTCAATTGCCACTTTCTCTACCAAGCGTCGTTCCTCTGCAGGTCTTCCTTCAATTTTCTAGCGTTCCGACTCTCTGTATACAGCGGCATCACCCGCGAAATGCCTCATAGAACTTCAGACATTGTCTACTACGTGATTTAAATATATATATTGTGAAACGTTATGCTCCTCTAACACTCTTTGGGGACGCCCGAAGTTACTTATACGTCTGAAGATTTCTGTCCATTGAGAATGACATGTTTAGCTCTGTTTGCTACAAACTCTTCAGTCCAATTACACAGTTCGTCTGACATCCTGTACGCTCATATTTTGTTATTAGACGGCAGTGCGTGACTGTATCGAGCGGCTTCCTGTAATGGAACACGGCATCGACCTGGGCGCCGTTATCTGCTGCTTCCAGGGTCTCGTGGACGAAAGTGCGAGCTGAGTTTCACACGACCGTTGTTTTTGGAACCCATGTAGATTTCTGCAGAGGAGATTTCATGTGAAGCAACAACAACAATATTGGTGAATTTCAGAGGCATGAAGGCGCGTTGGACAGTGGAATATCGATCCTTTCAATGTAAAATCAATGTGTCGCATCATCTGCAAGTGTAGGCTCTTTAGCTACTTGGTTATTAAAGTTGTACCCCACATTCACTTGGCACCCAGATAGTGATGGATATGGGCTGATGTGCTTCTACCAACACGTAACACATAAGCTCTCACACCAGTACCTTGCATAATTTGTATCTGGTTAGAGCCTCAAGTGTGAAAGTCACGTTGCATTATATGCAAGATGTGCTTCGCGTCTAAGGCAGCCTTTAATACATTTACGGCCAGTATGTTCCTGAACACTACATACAGAAAATACGAGGTGCGGCTAGAAAAAAACCGGACTGATGCTGGAAAAAACATTTACTTACAATTATTTACAATTTCATGTTATCTCCTTCAATGTACTCTCCTCCTCGGTCTCTACACCGCTCCATACGAATTTTCCACTGTTCATAGCAATGCTGCAGATCATTTTCGGTAAGTCCATACATTACTTCCGTCGCTTTTTCTTTTACTGCTTCAACAGTCTCAAATGTAGCTCCTTTCAAAGCTGACTTGACTTTAGGGAAAAGAAAAAAGTCACAGGGGGCCAAATCAGGTGAGTAGGGTGGATGATCTAAGATGGGAATGTTGTGTTTTGCCAAAAACGTCTTCACTGACAACGCACTGTGAGCTGGGGCATTGTCTTGGTGAAGGATCCATGACTTTTTTCTCCACAAATCGTTCCGTTTTCTCCGTACTCGCTCACGTAGGGTAGCCAGGACGCTAATGTAGTAATGCTGATTCACTGTTTGTCCCTCTGGTACCCAATCAATGTGCACAATCCCTTTGATGTCAAAAAAAACAATCATCATTGCCTTGAATTTCGATTTTGACATTCGTGCTTTTTTTTGTCGTGGAGAACCAGAAGTTTTCCAATGCATCGATTGGCGTTTAGTTTCGGGATCGTAAGTAAAAAACCACGATTCATCGCAAGTAATAACATTTTGTAAGAAGGTGGGATCACTTTCAATGTTTTCCAGGATGTCAGAACAAATCATTCTTCGGCGTTCCTTCTGTTCAATTGTGAGACACTTTGGAACCATTTTTGAGCACACTTTGTTCATGTTGAAACTTTCATGAAGAATCTGCCTAACACTTTCCTTCTCAACTCCTGTTAACTCAGACACTGCTCTGATTGTTAAACGGCGATCTTGTCGAACAAGTTTACCGATCTTTTCAATGTTTGCATCAGTTTTTGCTGACAATGGTCTGCCAGTGCGAGTGTCATCACTGGTGTCTTCGCGGCCATCTTTAAATCGTTTAAACCACTCAAACACTTGTGTTCGCGATAAACAATCATCGCCGTACACTTGTTGTAACATTACAAACGTTTCACTTGCAGATTTTCCTAGTTTGAAACAAAATTTGATGTTAACACGCTGTTCTTTCTGCACACTCAACATTTTCCGACGCACAGACAAAACGTCAACTACTTAAAACAGACGCCACGGGCAGACTGAGTGCAGGAGGCAGATGAAACTCGAGCAGTAGGCGGAGCGAGAGTCACGTGACAGGCCACGCGACTTTCAGCCTTATTGCATTCGTTTTATTGTTTCACCAGTACTAGTCCGGTTTTTTTCTAGCCACACCTCGTATTCCTGCTCATGCCCTGATTAGCCGACTGTCGCCGCAGTGGATTTGCGTGATTATTGTTTGAGTCCAATCAAGTAGCTGCAGGGGGCAGTTCTTTGTTTCTGGTAGTTTTGTTAACAGTTGTGGACTTGGAGCTACGTTAATGATGCCCGAGATGGCAGTATTTAAATATAACAGTTACGTAATAGTGGAAAAGGTGAAAACCTGTGCTTAATATCTGTTGCATGGATAGAAGGAATAATTACCAGCACAGTTTCAAATTTATGTTGTTATTTGGTTATGTCTGTTGTACAAAAGCTCTCAAATGTGAACAGTGAAACGCTCATTTATATTAATGGTGAAAGCGCAGTATATGCGGGAAATGTGGATTTCTTTGCTAGAAGCAACATTTAGCGAAATTCAGATCTACTTAAAATACAAAGGCTCATTGATGAGAAAATAATACAATTTTCAGACAAAAAAATATGGTTCAAATGGCTCTGAGCACTATGCGACTTAACTTCTGAAGTCATCAGCCGCTTAGATCTTAGAACTAATTAAACCTAACTAACCTAAGGACATCACACACATCCATGCCCGAGGCAGGATTCGAACCTGCGACCGTAGCGGTCGCTCGGTTCCAGACTGTAGCGCCTAGAACCGCACGGCCACTCCGGCCGGCTTTCAGACAAAAGTTAAGGGTGATACAAAGTATCTTAAATCATGTCATGTCGAGGAACCATGATCAGGATATTATTATTAGAACTATAACTACCATATATATACCTGAACAATGATTTACTAACACTTGTCACCCAAAACTACTTAATAACAAAACTGCAAAGACTGCTATTCACCTCTTAAGTCACCTACGTCGCGCCACACCAACTAACGTTACTAATATTTGCTGTTGAGAGCAAATACCGTATGCCAGTATGGAATAATTCCTCGGAAGACAACTTTACAATATGGAGCCAACTGATTTGGTTACACCTACAGCAGGTAGCAGCAGTCTTGAAAACAATAAAGAAACAAACATTTTGAATTCTAGATGAATAACATATACAAGGAGGCGGCCTACCTATACATTTCCCATTATTTAGGGGAAAAAATAGAAACTGGGATATTAACACATCGCATCCATAAACTACGTTCAGGCATCGAGTGGTATCTGGGATGTTTGCCAAGGAAGTGGACGTCAGGGGGAGCTGTAATTGAAAACAGGGGATTCAGAGCCAAAGCTCAGAGTACACTACCATCTACGGAATACAAATGGGGGCACTCTACAGTTCGAGAAAAAACTAACAGTCCGTCAGAAGGGTAGAAGGTCGTTTGGAGAAAGAACTAACAATCAGTCAGAAGGGCAGAAGGTCGTGGTCGTGACAGTTTCATTTGGTAACGGAACGGAATTCGCGAACCATCAGAAGAGATAGGAAAAGAGAAACGTCTTTCCGAGAAGAGAGCCAAAGCCAGAGAGAGCGTTATCACGGATTCCGAATGTGAATTAATCTGGGTGAAACTGAGTATCAAAGAACGATCAAAAATAGTGCTCGGATGCTTTTATAGAACACCTGCGTTAGGAGCTGTAGCTGTAGAGCGCTTCAGACAGAGCTTGCAGAATAGGATTAGTAATTTTCCTAATCATGCCGTTGTAATAGGGAGTGACCTCACCTGTCAGGTATAGATTGGGAGTGTTATGCCATCAAAACTGGTGCCAGAGACAGGGAAGCATGTGGTATTGTTCTGGATGTCTTGTCCGAAAATTACCTTGAGCAGATAGAGAACCAAGTCGTGAGGGTATCGTCTTAGACCTCCTGGAAGCAAACAGACCTGAACTTATCGAATCAGTTAACATAGAGGAAGGTATCAATGATCATAAGGCTGTGACAGCATCTATGACGACGGGTCCTACAAGGAATGTTAAGAAAACTAGGAAATATTTACTCAGCAAGGGTGACAGGATACGAATTTCAGAATATCTCAGCAGTCATCATCAAATATTCGGTGATGAGGACGAAGATGTGGAGAATAAGTGGAAAAAATTCAAAGGCATGGTTCAATATACCCTAGACAAGTATGTTCTGAGTAAGGTTTTAAGGGATGGAAAATATCCACCATGGTTTAATAGCCGTGTTAGAAAAGCGCTACGTAAACAAAGAGCACTTCATCTCAGATTCAAGAGAAGTAAAATCCTAGCTGACAAACAAAAGTTGGACGAAGCGAAAATGAGAGTAAGGAGAGCAAAAGGAGAAGCGTTCAACGATTTTGAAAGTAAGACTTTGTAAACCGACCTGAGTAAAAACCCGAAGAGATTTAGGTCGTATATAAAATCAGTAAGTGGCTAAAAATCACCTATTCATTCTCTCAGCGACAACACCGGCGCCGAAATGGAAGACAACAGAAAAGGCCGAAACACTGAATTCGGTCTTCCGAAGTGGTTTCACCGCGGAAGATCGTAATACTGTCCCTCCTTTCAATCGTCGTGCGAACGTCGAAATGGCAAATATTGAGATAATCGATCGCAGAACTGAAAAGCACCTACAATCGCTTAGTAGTGGATAGGCTTCAGGACCAGATGAGATAGCTATAAGAGTCTATATAGATTATGCAAAATAACTTGCTCCCCATCTAACAGTAATTTATCGTAGATCGCTTGAGCAACGAAAGGTACCTAAAGTCTGGAAAAAAGATCAGGTCATTCCCGCTTTTAATAAAGGCCGTAAGACAGATCCACGTAATTATAGACCTATATCGTTGACGTCAGTCTGTTGTAGAATTATGCAACATGTTCTATGTTCAAGAATTATGACGTTCTTGCAAAATGAACAGCTCCTCTACAAAAATCAACATGAATTCCGCAAACAGAGATCCTGCGAAAATCAGCTCGTTCTGTTCCTCCGCACAGGTTGATGCCGTGTTCCTTGATTTCAGTAAGGCATTTGACGCCGTCCCGCATTGCCGTTTAATGAAAAAATAGGAGCTTTCGGAGTATCGGAGCACACCTGCGGTTGGATTCAAGACTTTTCTTGCAGATTGAACTCAATACATCGCTGTTAATAGAACTAAATTCACTAATGTAAAGGTAATATCCGGAGTACCACAGAGAAATGTGATAGCACCATTGCTGTTCACAATATATATATAAATGATCTAGTAGAAAGCGTCGGATGCTCTTTAAGGCTATTCGCAGATGCAGTTGTTTATACCAAAGTAGCAACGCCAGGAGATAGTAAGAATTTGCAGAGCGACCTGCAGAGGATTGATGAATGGTGCAGGCTCTGGCAGTTGACCCTGAACATAAATAAATGTAACACATTGCGGACACATAGGAAAAGAAATCCACTACTGTACAGCTGCACTATTGATGACAAATAGCTGGAGACAGCGTCTTCCGTAAAATATCTAGGCGTAATTATTCAGAGCGACCTTAAGTGGACTGACCATATAAAACAGATAGTGGGAAAAGCAGACACCAGACTCACATTCATCGGAAGAATTTTAAGGAAATGTAACTCATCCACGAAAGAAGTGGCTTATAAGGCGCTTGTTTGCTCTATTCTTGAGTATTGTTCATCTATCTGGGATCTGTATCAGGCAGAACTGATAGAGAAGATCCAATGAAGAGCGGCGCGTTTCATTACGGGATCGTTTAGCTGACGAGAAAGCGTTACGGAGATGCTAAACAAATTTCATTGGCAGACGTTACAAGAGAGGCGTTGCGCATCACGGAGTGATTTACTATTGAAATTTCGGGACAGCACTTTTCAGGAGGAGTCAGACAACATTATTTCCCTCCCCCCCCCCCCCCCCCCCATATATATATCTCCCGTATTGACCACTGGGGGAAAATTCAAGAAATTAGAGCCAATACAGAGGCTTACCGACCATCATTCTTCCCACGCATTATTCGCAAGTGGAACAGGGTTGGAGGGATCAGATAGTGGTACTGAAAATACCCTTCGCCACACCATTAGGTGGTTTGTGGAGTATGATGTAGATGTACTGAAAGTGAAAACTTACGCAGGAAAAAATTTTGAGGATGTAATAAAAAGTCATGATACCTCCTAGACTGGTGATGGCCTGTGCGCCTAGTAACCAAAACAGTTATGCATACTCGATGAGAGCACACAGAAGTTTTTTTTCCTTTATTGTGTTTTCCATTCCCCATCAGGGGCGGGCTGGCAGCAGCATAAGCGCTGCTCTTCAGCCAAGAGACATAAATAGACAGGAAGATATTTAAAAACAATATGAAGGAGATAACATGGCGGAATATAGCTACAAAAAGGGCAGAACAGAAGAAAAGAAGACATACAGAGCGCTGACTGTAAATCGGAGATAAAAATCTAAAGAAGTATGTTACACAAAAAAACCCATACTACATTAAGAGGCACCAGGCAAAGCAAAGCTGGAGCATAAAAGTTCGTAGAACGAGTAAAACAGCCACATGACGGACGGTGTAGCAAGGAACTGTCATGGACGAAAAACAGGTCGAGCACACAATTAAACCTACATCGCTAAATGACAATGTATAACGGCACCAAAACAGCACTAACTTAGCACACTGACAACGAATAAAAACCTGGGAGGATCTACAAGGGGGGGGGGGGGGGGGGGCAAGGGAAATGGGAAGAAGGGGAAAGGAGGCGAGGAGGAGGGAAGATAAAGGGGGATGAGGTGGGGGGTGCCCCAAAGGAGAGCTGGGGTGGGAAGGGACGGGAGAGGAAAACAACCGAGGAGGCGGTGCAGGGACTCAGGGAGGGAAGTAGGAAAAACCGTTCTGGGAAAAGGATGGGAGAGGGAAAAGGGGAAGCCCTGGGGATGGGGGTGGGAAAAAGCTCAGGTTTCAGTTGGATGGAAGGGTAGACATCACAGTGAAGTTCAACATCTGGGAGGGGAAAGTGCTGGAAATTTCCCTGATGTAGACGGAGGGCGTGGAGGTGAAACACAGATGTTATAACCATAGAGTATGTATATCTGTGGAGTGACCGTAGCGTACTGTGCATGTTCTTAACATCCCATCGGCCTACAAATGAAACTTATTTTAGTAAAAATGTAAGAAAGTAAATACTAGTATTATGATGGAATCAAAAATCAATGACTCTGAGTGTAAGAGTACACGAAGCAGTCCACAAAATGTAATTAAGTAGAATGTGACCAACACACTGACTTATCATCTAATGAACTAAGGTCACCAGTCTTTTCAGATGGTTCAGAAGGCAACATTTCGCAGAAGATAGTGAAGATCTGCACAAAATCGCACCAAAGGAAACACGTTTCGTTGCTTGTAAATACTAACATATATAGGGTGTAGGTAATAAGATGCAGTGAAACGATTAGTCTCCATACTTGAGAGTTGGTATTTCCCCCTTTTAGTGTATGACTTAAGGTAGAGCGTCTGTTATCCATAAAACATAACAAAATTAGGCGTGCAGATTCAGTTACCTATTAAAGTGTTGTGACCAGAGGTTGATGTTTTTAAGCAGATGTTTAAGACGAACGCTGGAAAAATTTCTAAGACTGCTGAAAAAACTGGAACCAACTTTTTGAAAACAGAAATGGTCATGTTCATATACAAATTATTAATAAAGGTGATTAATCTTTGTAAATGAAACAGAATGTGACCAAAAAACGTATTAAAAGTGTAGGAAATCTGATATATTTACAGTTAAATGAGCATAAGGGTTCTAGCTTGTAACTTAGAAATAACTGAAAATAGTTTTGGCTGCCCTCAGGATTCACTGAATATTACGCTAACCTGGACTACAATAATTACTGACATTCACCAAACAAATAAGCAACACCCTGATATGGCCGTGGAATAGCATAGTATGGTGAGTTCAGAGATGTTATCAAACATCAAACAACATGCATCTGTCAGATTTAAAGCTTTCACATGTCTAAATGCTTCACCAATGAAATTCTGCGTACTTTTCCTGATTGCTCATAGCCAACTGACTTAATTATGTACATGTGCATGTGCATGTGCATGTTCATGTTTTATAGCACATTGCATTACGCAACATGAAATTCGACATGTACTACAAAAAAACATGCAAAAGAATTGAGTAGCGCAAACACTGCAGATATACAAGTAGTGGTGCCAGGTAACAACTGGGCCACTCTGAATTTTTGTGGTGGTAGATGTTAATAGACGGCGGGAAAAGCTCAGCTATTGGCGTGGAAGGGGCAAGTATTACCCTATTGGGTCACACAACAACTAGATGTCCTAATTACACTGTTACAGATCATCAATCTACAAAAATCATAAGCAAAGTTATAGATCCAATCACGCATTGGAAAAAGTTGTAACAAAATCCTCACCTATAGATCGCGCAAAGATTCGTTGAATACTGCAGAAAACGGTACCCCAAGTCCCGGAACTAAATCTGTTGCACATTAATAGGATTAGAATTCCTGCACACTGTCATTGGAAGCATTAACTGCACTAAAATGCCTAGCAGTGATCAACTGGAGCAAGTTTAAGTAGAACGTGTATGTTGGGCTCTTATTCATTTGCTAGATTCCTAAGGTAAGTAACCTAAACACTAATAACTGATAGATCAGTGAGCTAAAGCAGAAGCATGTGTCAGTCTAAAATGAATTTATAAGGGGTTTGCAATCCACTCGCTAAGAAGTGATAGTGTATAACAGGAGTGGCCCCAAATCTAGTTGGCATTTCATCTAGAGTCTGTCGCACTACAGTTCGGATCAAGGCGTAAGAGGCACAACGATAACCGATATTGCTGGAGGAAACATTGATACTGATTGGTTTAGCTTACCTGCTGCTTAATTGGCTCTCTGTGTACGATAGTCTGATAAGCGTGTAGGTACTGGGTTTGTTCAAGTACCAATTCCAGCACAAATCTTCGCAGTTGCTTGCAGACAACTCCACCGTCTACGAACATCCTACATGTAAGCCAAATACGCTGCAGGGAGCTGTACAGTGCATGGTGGAGGGTATATCACAGCAATTTTATCGATTATTCTTCTATCCCAATCCCACGCCCTAATTGAGTAAAAAAATGATTGTCTATATACTTCCATACAATTCCCAATCCACCCTTATGTTTCTAGAAGAAATAAATTCTTTCCCAGAGATTTTTTTCCCCGTTACATTTTCGAATGGAGTACGCCTACAAATACGATCCTAGCAGGATCCATAGGATTCTTTTACTTCCCAAATCAGCACCACAACACACGAACTTATAGGGGCTCACAGCATTGGTAGACAGCGACTATGTAGTGTGGAGCTATTAACTCGATGTTACAGTGCACCGGCGTATATCATTTAACCACAAATGGGTCTATTCGTGTCAATGTCTGGATAGAACCTGACTGACCTCAAAGTTATAGAAACTGAGAATGCATCGTGACGTACAAATGTAGGGCTCATTCGAATAGAGTTTGAGACGCTGTGCAGTAAACTGTCTCAGCATTTGTGTCTCCGAGAGCAGCCGTGTTAGTGCACCAACACTCATTGCTCTTGGTGTTGCTACGTACAATTAACAACTTGAGAGTCATTACAGGATGAATTTCTAAATCATCAAAAACAAATGTCCCATTAAAACTAAACTTTCGCGTCCTATACATCCCGTACTGATCTTAGGAACATGCTTCTGTAGCGGTATCATTTAGACAGGATCAGACTTGAACAACCAGGTCCTTTTTACCATAAGAAGATGTATACGTTTCTCCCAAACATTGTGCAGTCGCGCACATCCATTCTAATAACAAAATAATTGGCGTTTTGTCCAAATTCTTAAGGCTGTGGTCATGTATATAGAAGTCCATTGCTATAGACAGGCTGAAGGTCCATTTCACCGTCAACTAGTTCTGCTTTAGATGGAATTTTTATATTCCCGCTGCATTCATACCTATTTCTTCTAATATACGCCATGCCCCTGGCTATGGAATATACACAATGTCTCTAGAGTGCATGGACTTCTCCCTATTAAAGCACAAATATATGACATCAACCTTCCGTCTAACAAATAGTGCGTATATTAAGAAACAAAACACCTTCAATCGCCAACTCCGATTGCAGCTACTGTACAATGATTTATACTAAAGTTATATGATGCATGGCCATCACTCAGATTCTTGGTCTCCCAGCTACACACCTCAACACAGAAACCTGTCGCTATTAGCTTAGTGGGGTGTACCTATCACAAAACACTTGTTACCGTGCAATATGGAACTCTGTAGCACAGATCTTAACAACAGTAGTCTTCTGGGGGATGAAATGATGTTTTTAACCCCATGGAAGACTGCATACATTGACAGACCGGTGGGATTGTATGTCAGTTCCATGCTTCAACACTAAAAAATCAAGATTCTTCAATGCAGGTCAGGAGGTGTTAAGATCTCACTGTAATCATATCTATCATTAAGAGCAGGCCCAAGTGTGACTGATGTAGGTAAAAACAAGATAAGAATGCATTTTAACCATAATGTTTTATTTTTCGCAATGTGAATTAAGCATGTATTAAAAGGACATGATAAAATAATAGCACCTCTTACAACATTGTTGTCTTCGTCAAAAATGCTCTTATTGTAGCTAAAACAGGTCTCTGACACACAGCACACAAGGAAATGGTGGGTCTACAGTTAATGCAGGCAGCAATATGTCTGCAGGGAAGAACAGTATTCCCACTTTTTCCTGGAAGCAGATTTTATATAGATGAGCGTTGTCCACAGGAACATGGTGTTCTGATACTGCTTTCAGAAAATTTGATCGAGGTTTAATATTGTCTGCAATCTTTGCAGTAATTTTTGCATCTCTGTTCCGACAGATACTATCCACAAAATCCCTACCCCTCTCAAAAAGCGCAAACAACACTTGGAAAACCACACAGCACGTTCAACCCATGGGTTATTCGTTTCATCTCAAAATATAAACTCTCCACCACAATATAAACACACGGAATCATCCCCCTCACTGGTATAAAAGAATCCAGCTTCACATAATTTGCCAGGACGTTGCTTAATAGCTTAAGATCAACCTTCGAAAGATGCCTGCCCTGCAGCGTATGCTCTATGTTTAGTGTGAGCTAATCTAATCTCCAACACATCAGACGGTGAACTGCTTAACGAAACTGATTCGGGAGCTGAATATGGGAGTATCTTCGTTCCCCACAGGTTACAAGTGTCATACAAACAAACAGTTCGACCCAGCAATATACTTTCCCAACGTCCTCAGGCATCAACTACGTTACAGAGTGACCTGCTTTCAAAGCTCACTTTATATATAGCCAACTCTAAAGTTCCAAGTAGCCGACAATTATGCTCACATGATCCTGAGCTCACTTCTGGCCATATATACTACATTTGCTTGTAAGTGTAGTACAACAATCAACATCACGGACCTACCACTGGTAGATAGATGACAACTAACTTATAAATTCGAACAAAACGCTAGATTTTTTTTTAATCACGATGGACATGTGCGAGTATGTAATGCTTGGGAGAAATATTTACGTCTTCTTCCGCTACAGAGAACCTGGGTTTTAAGTTCTGATTTATAACTATAGACATGGACTATCCAAATTTAAACCTGTCTAAATTTCACCGACACAGAAGTACATTTCTAAAATCAGTATGCGATGCATATGGTGCTTCAGTGCATGGATAGGTATTTCCATAGTAAGCAAATTTCATTTTGAAATTAGGATGGAGTCTACATGCAATTATATGGCATGGAAGACTGCTGTTTTAATGGAAGATTTGTTAATGGAGAAAGAGGTTAGCACACACAGCGTCACTGCACTTAAATTGCAGCGACTGATATTTGAAAATTACGTGACAGTATTTTGCAAATAATTGTTGTTTGCATGCTTTAAATTCCACATTTATTGCACACAAGACCTGTTTGGTAGGTATACCATCTAGCAAAGAACAGTCGTTGATCTTAGAATAATTGACTGATCGAAATCACGAACAGCAGACCTCCAGCTCAATACTTCCACTATCTTAAGCAAAACAATACCTCAGATCTACTCTCGCTCCATTGCAGCACATTCCGCTTCCTGAAGACCACACGTGATCACTGCTCTTTGAGGCCTTATAAATACATCCTGTGATGACTCTCGAGCTGTTAATTTTAAAGTAGCAACACCAAGCACAATGAATGTTGATGCACTAACACTGCTGCTGTCGAAGACAAGAATGCTGAGACAGAATTGGTTGTATTAGAATTTATTGTACTGCCACCAACTACCCCTCGATATATATGTCAGTTTGCCACACAGCTTCCCCCACTCTATTTGAATGCGCCCCACCTTCGTACCTCACTATACATTCTCAATTTCCACGAAAACTTTGAGGTCATTGTCAGTTAATACCCCAACATTAACATGCATAGACACATTTGTTGCCGAATAATACACACTGGTGAACAGTGACATCGATTAGACTTCTCAACACTACATAGTCACTGTCTACCAATCCTGTGAGCCCGCATCTGTTCTTGTTATGTGGCTGATGAGCGAAATAAAAGCATCATGTGGACGCCGCTTAGACGGTATAGGTTGACATACACCATTCTAAAATGTAGTGGAACAAAAATATCTGCGGAAAATGATGAATTAGTCCCAGAAACGTAAGGGTGGGTATGTATAGAAGTACGTATATAATCATTTTTAAGCTTGATCAGCGCATGGGATTTTGGCAGAAGGGTAATCGATAACACTGCCACAACGTAGCCTCCACCATGCTCTGTAAAGCTAATTTGGCGTATTTGTTTCAGATGTAGGATGTTTGCAGGTGATCGAGATGTCTGCAAGTGGTGGAGAGACTTGTGATGGAGCTGGTACTTGAGCTAACGTAACTAAATCTGTTGTACATTAATAGGACTAGAAATCCCGTACACTATCATCTGAAGGGTTAAATGCAATAAAATGCATAACAGTTAGCATCTGGAGCGAGCTGAAGTGGAATTCGTGCATGGGGCTCTAAGGAAAGTAACCCAAACACTAAGAACTGATAGGGTGGTGAGTTAAAGCCTTCCAACTAATTGAACGGCGTTGTAACAACGTGATGGGGTATTGAGAGAACTACCAGAAGTCTGTGAATTGGCTGGACATGCAGGGCGTAAATTTTAAGTTGACAAATCAGAATAACTCGAAAAATAAGCTTCACACGAAAAAATGTGTAGAATCCTAAGTTGATTATATTCGAGGGGGGCATACATTTTGTCTTAAACATTTGTTTTAATTCTTGGTAGTTGGCTGTAATTCAAGAAAATCCATGTTCTCATTTTGGCGTGGAAAATGGTTATGGATAAATATAAAATACTTATTTACTTCGTAAATTTTGATTCGCTAAAACTAAAACTCTCTCTTTCTCCCCATGGGGTGGAGTTTGAGAGAGAGAAATAAGAGTTTTACAAATGTTGACCCAAATATTAATTTTTTCCGCACATTCGAATAAGTTTAGTTTGTTTGTGTTCATGAGGTAACACAACGTTTAATTATCAAATAAATCATCTGACTAACTTACTAATTAACCAATACTTATTTAAATAAGTATTTTTTATTTATCCGTAACCATTTTCCACGCAAAAATAAGAACATGGATTTTCTTGAATTACAGCGCCAACTACCAAGAATCAAAACAAATGTTTAAGACAAAATGTACGTAGTTTTTTATGTAGAATCTGATTCTGCAATAAAAAAATGGGGGTGCCCATTCTAAATTTTAAAGTTGCCTCCTGCCCCACCTCCAGGGGGCTGAGGTGGTGGGCTAATTTTAGCACCAGCAAATGTCACCCTCGAAAATAATCAACTTTAGATTCTACACATTTTTTTGTGTGAAGCTTATTTTTCGAGTTATTCTGGTTTGTCAACTTAAAATTTGCACCCTGTATAAATCACTACGCATCGAAAACTGGTAGATTCATGCGAATATGGGTGCATGCAGTACTCTGACAAAATGGAGGTTGAGAGGAGATCTCTTTACCATTTCTTCTAGCTCTTGTGAGCAATCATGTTATTGCCTCCCACATACCTCTCACAAAGTGACAACAATGAGAAAATTAGTGGCTATACCTCAGTTGATCAAGGAAGTACAAAATTTACACAGAGGGTTGGTAATAAGGCTGTATAAATACCTTATGTACGAAAGAAATAGGAACTGCAAGGCATGCATTGCAGAAACAAATATGACAAAAAATAAAAAGAAATGATCGTCGGAAGGATTGCTCGGCTTACAGAAAAGTAAATAAATCCTTCAGTGAAATTCAAAGGAAGAGCGTGAAATGGGAATTCCACTGTTAAACCCCAATTAAGGGCGAGATGGTGGAAAGAGTACAGTGAAGGCCTGTATCAGGGAGAGGACTTGTCCGATGACATGACAGGATTCAGTAGCAGACTCAGAATTTAAACGATCCCTGGAAGACTTGAGTTACAAATAAAGCGGAAGGGATAGATAACATTCCATTAGAATTTATAAAACCATTAGTGAAAAGAGCCACCAAACGGCTATCCAAGTTGATGTATAGAATCTATGAGACTGGCAGCATACCATCAGACTTTTGGAGAAATATCAACCGCACGATTCTGAAGGTAGCAAGTGTAGACAGGTGTGAAAACTGTCACACAATCAGGTTAGCATTTCAAGCAGCCAAACTGCTGACAAAATTAAAATACAGAAGAATCGAAAAAGAAAACTGAGTGTCTGTGGCGACACAATTTTGATGTATAGCACAAATTACTCATAAGCATCTGTCAGGTACATGACACAGTTGTACAGATAACCATATAACAGTGATTAGAAAATTCGATTTCACTGAAGGTTGCTGACGATTCATTGAAAATTACAGCTTTGGAGCTATACTTTTCAAAATCAGGATGATATAAGTTAGTAATGTATATATTATAATTCATATTAATATCCACTAATAGGTGCTTGGATACTTATGGTAGGATAGCGTTACAGTTACATGTGGCGATTTCGTCAGTTCCTTCTACTTGGAGGTATGTATACTCAAGCTCCATCCACAAATTTGGCGAGAACCAATAGCAACACTTATAAATGGAGAAAACCCAGGCATGCATTTGGGGGAACCAATAGAAATGATTCTAGGGGGCAACCAAGGACTACAGGTTCAGACAAGTCAGGTATTGTTCATATCCTTCATGGCCACCTACATACAGAACGTGGGCAGGAAGACAGGGAACACACTGTTAAGCAGCCAGTCCTTCTAGGAATGTCTTTGATTCATTCCCTTCAAGTCAGATGTCCCACATCAAAGCAAATTGCTGAAAGTGCAAATCTGCTGGGACATTTGGAATGGGGTGGCATTGTTCACTATGTCAGTATTCCCCTCAGCATCCAGGTGTTCCAGGACGGTTTTGGAATGTCTTTGAAGCAACTGCTACAGGAGAAGCATCTGGTTTCCCCCTCCCCCATTTCAGGCAGTCAGTGGAACTTAAGCATGCAAGTGTTTGTCTGTCCTTCTGAGAAGAACACAACAGTTTTATGTGTCTGTGGAATGTCCTGGAAGCACCTGTGTGTGTGTGTGTGTGTGTGTGTGTGTGTGTGTGTGTATGTGTGTGTGTGTGTGCGTGTGCGGAGACAGAAAACGCACTATTCTTATGTTGGTGGTTCAGATAGTCAGCAACATTGAAGTAATCCAGGTGTTCACCAGCCCTTCCTGCAAGGATGGAATGTCTGTGTTCCACCTGCTACAGGTATCTACAAGCCAGATTTCACCATCCATATCGTTCTGGGAAATAAGCTTGCTGCCTTTCTTGAGGATTCACAGAGTTGTCAGTCGTCTAATGCTCGGCACAGTGCAGAACAGTGTTTTCTAGCACCGTGCATCTATTCGGAGCTTTTAGCAGATAATGCAAGTATTATTGTAGACTCCGTTTACTGTACGTAGGGTGCATGTTAATGATATGTAGCTGACATTTAGGAGTGTTTGCGTACTATATTCCACAATATCTGCAATATGTTTAAATCTTTATATGAACTGTAGGTGGAGTTCAGACAAGGCTTTCAGCTGTTTTTGGGTACCGTTTTGTGCAGTATTCCACAAATGTTTATATGAACAGTAGGTGAAGTTTTTGTTATTGTTTTTGCGGTATGTTATTGGATCTGTAGCTGTGCTTACGATTTTTTTAGACTGATAATCTGTGACATTGTTATTTGGCATGTAGTTGTTATTTAACCAAATAGAGTAATACAAGCACCTTCAACACCAACAGCTGAACGTTTTCCTCCAAATTTGAGTGGTACTGGGAAGTTCAAAAATGGTTCAAATGGCTTTGAGCACTATGGGACTCAACATCTATGGTCATAAGTCCCCTAGAACTTAGAACTACTTAAACCTAACTAACCTAAGGACATCACACAACACCCAGTGATCACGACGCAGAGAAAATCCCTGACCCCGCCGGGAATCGAACCCGGGAACACGGGCGCGGGAAGCGAGAACGCTACCGCACGACCACGAGCTGCGGACTCTGCTCTTTCAGTTCGTATTGAGCAAAGAGTTAAATTAAGCAAAGAAAATGCTCCGAAGGTCAGACATGTTAATAACAGAAAATCACTTTTACTCTAAGAATGAGGTTATTAGTCAAGGAAGCGGTTCTAGGCGCTACAGTCTGGAATCGCGCGACCGCTACGGTCGCAGGTTCGAATCCTGCCTTGGGCATGGATGTGTGTGATGTCCTTAGGTTAGTTAGGTTTAAGTAGTTCTAAGTTCTAGGGGACTGATGACCACAGCAGTTAAGTCCCATAGTGCTCAGAGCCATTTGAACCACTTGAACCATATTAGTCAAGGGCTATAGGAGAAATTGTTTACAGGACTTTTTTGTAGCAACTGGCAGCAGAAGCAACATATAAAGTGGCGCTAAATATTCAAAATATTCTTGTGCCGTGCAGGATCGGACGACACGCTGCCGATGAAGGATTATGGTAATCGGAAGCGCTAGCCATCTCAAGACAGCAATGATAGCTGGCACTGAAATAAAGCATTTTAAAAGCATCTGTGGCTAGCAGCGTTATTCACCAACAAACATTAACGGCCGCGTAAATCACGAGTTCCAGGTGGACAAAATAATGTTTAGTTTATTAGTCTTATAGTAAAACATTTATATATTTTATTGTTATTACCACTCATATTCTACACTTCGATAGCACGCTAAAATTGCCGGATAGCAAGTTATATTTCGAAGGGCGAACTGGGGACGGGAGAATGACAGTAAAACATGAGACTCCGCCTCCCCCCTTCCCTACAGAACGCAACCCTGGACCTATGCCTGCATAGAAACGTTAGTAAACCAATGTTTAGCACCTACCTGCACGTCCAGGCCTTCATAGAGCAATGACTGGCCATCTTCAGTCTGCCTTTCAATGACGTAGGGAGGTTCCTCCAGTATGGCGACTCTGAATGGACAATCGTGTACGTTTTTGATCATCTCATTCGGGAAAAAATCAAAGTTTTCCACTTGAAATTTATCTTCAACTGGGAACCATCTGCCGAGCAACTTGCTGGAGACGGCAAAACAGCCGACCTTTTGGTCATAGATGAGAGGAGAAAATATGTTCACCACGAGCTGACCTTTCCTACGCCTGGACTGCAGGAGTACAGCATTCACAACTTTTCTCTCCCAAAAAACTTTGAATACGTCCTTCGGAGATTGCGAAGTAGCCGTTTTCGTGAGTACTATCAAGAACTTGGCTCTAGCGTTCCAGTGTGAGACGGAACGTAAGTTTTCCAACATTTGCATTGCGTCTGTCACAATATCGTCACTAAGAACAATGATATATGCGTCAGCTTTCCAACTACCCTTATAGGCAGTCGTTGAGTTTCGCTCACTAGTTTTAAGAATCATGACCGGATGTTGAAATGAGAAGATTGGTACTCGAGTGTAATCTGATGAAATCAGCACTACGAAATTCAAAGGCCAAGTTAAAATATTTTTCAGACAAGTCCAGAGCGACTGCTCTGCCTCATGTGTGTGGACAGGCGAGCTCATTACATTCGCCAGATAGAAAGTGGTAATACTCGTAAGAAGCATAACGAGTTTGCACGAACACAGCCGTTGCTGAGATTCAGCCGCAATACACTTAAATGATGCACCAAGTTCATGCCTCTCTGTCCACTGAGCGTCTTAATTCGGCCTAAGTCATCGTTCTGAGTGCGATGCTTTCTCTAGTCGGGACGCTTAGTAATGTACACTCATTTTAGTGTTACAAAAATGAAAAAGTCAGCTAACCCATTATGTTAATTGCAGAAGGAAATGCTTTATCAATTGAGATCATATCAGAAGGATGAAAACGCGGCTCTATCCATTTACGTTGAAGCTAAGTGTCTCTAAATATCGATTAATTTTAATTTTTTTCAATGCTTAACTCTGAATTCTATGTTTGCCCTTCATCTTAATCAAAAATTCACGTGACAGTACCATTACCGTTATCAAAGAGGAAATAATTTACTGGCCGACTTCTTACACAAGACGTCATTTGCCTCTCTTTGGGGTAAAGAACTAAGTATAACAACGAAGAGGAAAAGGTGACCTTCACCCCGAGGAAATGAGTTCGAATTTTCAGATCAAATAGAAAATGTGAACTCTTCGCAGCAACTGAATTTCTGTTTAAACATTGACATTGATGTTGCATACAAATGTTGGTTGGTGCGACGGTCTGCAGATGAAATAATACTTGTAGACATCGGACTAACTAAAATATTAACACAGTCATTTTAGTGATATATAGTGGCCTATAAATATTGCCACTTTGTAACCATAATTTGGAGAAACTTTGCAAACAAACCTTCAAATAGGTACACGAGAAAGTTGGTGTAGGAAAATATTTTAGGGGCAAAAACAACAAACTATGTGATCAATCTGGAAAGAATACTCTGCAGGTTGCAATGCAGAGACATAGGTACATATGGCCAAACAAGGCAGTAATTTAGAAGTTGACAATTCGAAAACTGCAAAAAAAAGGGGGGGTTGTTTGCGAATTAAAGTGGATAATAAAATATTAATACTGTCACTTAAAAATTTAAAATGTAACTCATATTCCGTCTTTTACTCGGCAGTTTCTGAAAGAGTTATAATGACAGTGTATTTTAACTGAAATAACAACGTACGCAACAGCTTTGCACACGCTAAGAACAAAAAAAGTATAGCAACAGATTCTGCTCAAAAAGATCGATGACACCTTTGTGAAATTTCGTTTAAAGGTTGCTAGTCATCTCTGAAATGTGGAAAGACATCGTTCCTATCTAGTAACATACCTCGCTGCGTGTAGTAAGACCTTCGAATGTGTAAGTGCAGTAAAATCTTCCATCAAAATGGTTCAAATGGCTCTGAGCACTATGGGACTTAACATCTGAGGTCATCAGCCCCTTAGAACTTAGAACTACTTAAACCTAACTAACCTAAGGATATCATACACATTCATGCCCGAGGCAGGATTCGAACCTGCGACCTTAGCGGTCGGGCGGTTCCAGACTGAAGCGCCTTTAACCGCGTGGCCACACTGGCCGGCCAAAATCTTCCATCAGACTTCGGTAAATGTGAAATGAGTCGGCGATTTAACTACGAAATACACAGACAGCTACAGATATATTAGGCTTACATATTTCTGATTGGTACCGTATTTTTCCAGCAGCAAATTAAAATAGTTCTAGTCCGTAGGTGCTGGCCAAGGTTGGAGACACTTTTGTCTCGGTTGTGAGACAAATGCCGGCTCCCATACGTTCCTAACTACGGACCGTCTTTCCCTATTCGCAGCTCGCTGGGATCTGACCAAAAAGATTTGCTATCAGCAATGGTTCGAGATCTCAAACAACTGCCCTGAGCGTTTGCATGATATTTAGGATTAATGCTGATTGTTGTCTAAGACAATGAGATAAAAGAATTTCATTGGTCCCCTTTCTTCTTAACGGTAAATGATTGTATTACAGACAGAACGACGTTCTGTTATAATGCTGAACCCTTCTCCAATATCAGAACCCTCAGTGGACTGCGAGTCATTGATTGCTGTGGAGTTCAAACACATCAAGAGCTTTACAAGCCCAGTTTGCTCCTTCATCGACGGGGAACAAACCCGAGACATCACGGTCGCGATGGGACTTATTATTCAGTACAATCTTCCTTTTGTAGCAGTATTCACTGTCTCGTATTGTCCTGTTTGATGCTGTCTAACGCAACTGTTCCTAGTGGTTTCACCGCCTTTACAATTCGCGCTGTTATTCCTACCTCGTTCGGTAATCAGAACCTGCTTTTGTAAAATAGTACTTTTAGTGCAGCCGCTATCTTGACCCATCTTGTATCTGTAGACAAGCCAAGGGAGTCCTTAACTTCAGTACATTGATAAAATATTTGATTGCATCACGTTATAGGGACGTATCGCTAATAACATTGGTGATGTTTTGCGCTCCACGCACTCTTTAGACGTAAATACGTCAGTTGTCATTGTCGACGCTACATCGCGAATCGTTAGAGCATAGCCTATGGTCCCATTCACTGTGTTATTTTCCTATATCCGATGTCTCAGAGAACTATGTTCATAGGACGCATCATATACCCGGGTGTAAAGAAGCGTTCTTCATGAACGCGATTCTGTACAAGCTGGGCTGATATTCTGAGTCGTGAGCTTATATATAGATTCGATGAATCTGAGCTGTATCCTGATACATAATCGTTCAACAATAGCTTGAGATCGTCTCTGGTTGTAGCTACTCGAAAGACACGATGGTTGTGTTCGATTTCTACTGTGCCATGCTTTGTGTGATCATATTCCATCCGACCTATGCTGTCCCCGCCCATACAAGCTTTATAAATCATCTTGCTAGGACATAACATCTCATTTTCTCATATTGGAGTCGCCGATATTATGTCGAAACAGTGACCCAGCCGCTCAACATATTTACAGTCAAGTATAACAACCAAAAAGAGGGAAATTACTTACCTAATCACCCACTCATTTGACACAGGCCTCCACACTATTCTTTCCTGAGCAATTCTGGTCGTATATGTGTATCTACTGCGGTCTATATACATTCAAACATGGTTATTGCATTTCGGCCTTCGCCTCCCTTTGCAGATTTTTTCCCTTCACCATTACAAATTTGCTAGTTGTTGTTTGGTCAAGATGTGTCATTCTTTTAGTGAAAGTATGTCATAAAGGCCTTTTCCTCCATATTTGATTGAGTAACTCTTCATTAGTTTTCCACCTACCCCTCTAATCTTCAATATTCTTCCGTAGCACTGTACTTTAAAAAGTTTCTGTTCTCTTCTAGTCTCTGCAGTTCAGCGACTACTCTTCACTATGTGGCTACACTTCAAACAAATATTTTCAGAGTAGATTTCATAACACACAAATTTATTTCTCATTACCAGAACAGCTTTCCTGCTAATACCATTCTCCATTATATATACACTCCTGGAAATGGAAAAAAGAACACATTGACACCGGTGTGTCAGACCCACCATACTTGCTCCGGACACTGCGAGAGGGCTGTACAAGCAATGATCACACGCACGGCACAGCGGACACACCAGGAACCGCGGTGTTGGCCGTCGAATGGCGCTAGCTGCGCAGCATTTGTGCACCGCCGCCGTCAGTGTCAGCCACTTTGCCGTGGCATACGGAGCTCCATCGCAGTCTTTAACACTGGTAGCATGCCGCGACAGCGTGGACGTGAACCGTATGTGCAGTTGACGGACTTTGAGCGAGGGCGTATAGTGGGCATGCGGGAGGCCGGGTGGACGTACCGCCGAATTGCTCAACACGTGGGGCGTGAGATCTCCACAGTACATCGATGTTGTCGCCAGTGGTCGGCGGAAGGTGCACGTGCCCGTCGACCTGGGACCGGACCGCAGCGACGCACGGATGCACGCCAAGACCGTAGGATCCTACGCAGTGCCGTAGGGGACCGCACCGCCACTTCCCAGCAAATTAGGGACACTGTTGCTCCTAGGGTATCGGCGAGGACCATTCGCAACCGTCTCCATGAAGCTGGGCTACGGTCCCGCACACCGTTAGGCCGTCTTCCGCTCACGCCCCAACATCGTGCAGCCCGCCTCCAGTGGTGTCGCGACAGGAGTGAATGGAGGGACGAATGGAGACGTGTCGTCTTCAGCGATGAGAGTTGCTTCTGCCTTGGTGCCAATGATGTTCGTATGCGTGTTTGGCTCCGTGCAGGTGAGCGCCACAATCAGGACTGCATACGACCGAGGCACACAGGACCAACACCCGGCATCATGGTGTGGGGAGCGATCTCCTACACTGGCCGTACACCACTGGTGATCGTCGAGGGGACACTGAATAGTGCACGGTACATCCAAACCGTCATCGAACCCATCGTTTACCATTCCTAGACCGGCAAGGGAACTTGCTGTTCCAACAGGAAAATGCACGTCCGCATGTATCCCGTGCCACCCAACGTGCTCTAGAAGGTGTAAGTCAACTACCCTGGCCAGCAAGATCTCCGGATCTGTCCCCCATTGAGCATGTTTGGGACTGGATGAAGCGTCGTCTCACGCTGTCTGAACGTCCAGCACGAACGCTGGTCCAACTGAGGCGCCAGGTGGAAATGGCATGGCAAGCCGTTCCACAGGACTACATCCAGCATCTCTACGATCGTCTCCATGGGAGAATAGCAGCCTGCATTGGTGCGAAAGGTGGATATACACTGTACTAGTGCCGACATTGTGCATGCTCTGTTGCCTGTGTCTATGTGCCTGTGGTTCTGTCAGTGTGATCATGTGATGTATCTGACCCCAGGAATGTGTCAATAAAGTTTCCCCTTCCTGGGACAATGAATTCACGGTGTTCTTATTTCAATTTCCAGGAGTGTATATATTCTTAACTCTTTTTGTCGTACGTTATGATGTACAATCGAATTAAGTCAGTAAGTGATTCCCTTATCCCTCTCGCATTTTACGTGAATTTGGCTTGTTAGCTTTTTAGTGTCAAACAAGTCAAGCAAAAGATATCGGTCTGCTACGAGAGAAATTAACGGCTGTCCAAATCCTAACCAACAATGTATCACATGTAAACTACCTTTATCAGAAAGCGACAGTCCAAAAAGGGTGCGTGGACCTGGTAAAGAGCAGCCCAGTCTTTTTTCTGCATCTTCTTTGCCCACCGGAATATGAATTCTGAGAACGAATGAGCCACGAAAACAGCACTCGCGGGGAGTTGTTACACCTGTAACGAATCACAGACAAATCTGACTGACTCTGAGCACTATGGGACTCAACTTCTGAGGTCATTAGTCCCCTATAACTTAGAACTAGTTAAACCTAATTAACCTAAGGACATCACACACATCCATGCCCGAGGCAGCATTCGAACCTGCGACCGCAGCGGCCTCGCGGTTCCAGACTGCAGCGCCAGACAAATCTGGTCAAACCTTAATATATTCTCGAGGCCCAGTGTTCTCCAGAAGGTGCTTCGGTCAGAATTCACAGTGCTCTCGAGGGCCTAACTTTTTATTCTCGCGCCGACATTGCCGATACGCAAGAGAATGTTACTCGCACCGCAAAGCCCAATACTAATCTGCTGCAATTCTACCATGTCTTGAAACTTGTACCTGTGTCGTGGGTCGTCCTACGATACCGCCAGGATATTTAAGAAATAGTGACACTTTCTCTATAAACACAAAAAAGAAAATCTTCTCCCTGTCGCAACCAAGTAGTCATCAGCGACGATAAAGTCACAGAACTGAGGAGGTAAACACTGGAATATTTAAGGCACCCAAATTACCTACGGGAATTTTAGTAATGGCATCGCGACTGCCAAAAGCTTTGCGCTTTGTCTGGCATAGTCAAAGTATACGAATCTATCACAAACACTTTATATTGAAAGAATGGTTAGGAATTGGCAAAAGCGTTGGGGGCTTTCAAGCGGAAATTTTTACTAACGAACTTCAGTTTTCTAGATACGTCGACGACCGTATCTTATTGTGTAGAGGTAATACAGAAGACGTTAAAGAAATGAATAATATGTTGTCTTCGATACAAGAAATGAACAATACGTTGTCTTCGATACACCCCAATATCAGAGTAACTTTCGATATGGAAACAAATAATTATACTAATTTCCATGAAATATTGATAACTAAATGTGATTGCAAGCAGGTATTCGGGTGTTGCAGCAAAGCAACTAATGATGACATGATTAGTAATACAAAATCGAGTCACTCATAGCAGTACAAACATGACCTACATTAGACGTATGATTAACGAACGTCAAGAAAACAAGAAACTAAAGTCAACAAGGAACTTTTCAGTTTTGGAACAGGACACTCGCAAATACAATCATAGCTTGAACGTTTTCATCAAATTATATAAGTATACAAAGGAAGACTTTTACACTAAATCTTCAATGACACGGATGAACTGGGACACCAATAAACGTAAAAACAAAGAGGGAGCTATACACGTTGGAATGAACTATAACGTTCACATTTCTGATAAAATAGCCCAACGGCTGTGCAAACGCAAGACGAAAGTAGTTTTTCAAGATACAAACACGCTTGAAAATAATAAAATACCTTGTGGCGAAAATGATAAATATTCAAGTTCTGGAGTGCATATACTGAAGTGTGGTAGTTTTGACAAAGCACATAGGAACCAAAAAAGCAGAGTAACTTTATCACGCAATACAAGGAACATACGTACAAGCGTAGTAATGAGACACACGTGATGAACACATCGTCGCCAATCTTATTTAAAGAGCGTCCCACGTATCGCTTTTAAAGAAACTGTAAAAAACGTTAACCTGAAAAATAATTACCAGAGTTTCCCCCTTATTAGACAATGCGAATGTTTACATAGTGCCTACTTCGACATTTCTTGAGATTTGTTGTAACAGATAACATTGTTGTCTTATGTGTCACAGTTTGGTTCACATCATAAGCCTGTGTCACTGTCCTATAAGCTGGGTGGCGACGACGACATCTGCACAGCCCACCCATATCAACATGAGCCAGTGGCTTCTAGTACACCGCAAGCAAATGGACGGCGTGCAACACTGCCCATCCTATGTTTCTTCTGCGCACATTGTATTTCCTATCTTTCGTACTTTCAGGGACATTTTACATTACTGCTACTACTTTTAACATGGGAGATTCGTTTTATAAGTAATTAAATCACGATTCTTCATCCTCAGAAGTTAATCATTGCACTACATCGTCCTATATTATTTTACTAAAATGATAACTGTATGTAACTGCCAAATGTATGAACCACAAATTTAATTACACTTTCTGATATTTAATTACTCCTGGTAAAAATTTGCCTCTTAAAGATCTGTCACTGTTCCATCCACCAGTACTACTAACGCCAATGTTTTCAGCGTTTGTCCTTTTGTTCCATGTACTGTTAATCAGTTTAGTTAACGTCTGCAGCTCCTCTGTGTCCCCACACTTTTGAAATAACTGACTTGCATGTTTTCCATGTACCGGGTGATCAAAAAGTCAGTATAAATTTGAAAACTGAATAAATCACGGAATAATGTAGATAGAGAGGTACAAATTGACACACATGCTTGGAATGACATGGGGTTTTATTAGAACCGAGAAAATAAAAAAAATTCAAAAATGTCTGACAGATGGCGCTTCATCTGATCAGAATAACAATAATTAGCATAACAAAGTAAGACAAAGCAAAGATGATGTTCTTTACAGGAAATGCTCAATATGTCCACCATCATTCCTCAACAATAGCTGTGGTCGAGGAATAATGTTGTGAACACCACTGTCAAGCATGTCCGGAGTTATGGTGAGGCATTGGCGTCGGATGTTGTCTTTCAGCATCCCTAGAGATGACGGTCGATCACGATACACTTGCGATTTCAAGCAACCCCAAAGCCAATAATCGTACGGACTGAAGTCTGGGGTCTTGGGAGGCTAAGCATGACGAAAGTGGCGGCTGAGCACACGATCATCACCAAACGACGGGCGCAAGAGATCTTTCACGCGTCTAGCAATATGGGGTGGAGCGCCATCCTGCATAAACATCGTACGTTCCAGCAGGTGTTTATCAGCCAGGCTGGGGGTGATGCGATTCTGTAACACATCGGCGTACCTCTCACCCGTCACGGGAGCAGTTACAAAACCAGAATCACGCATTTCCTCGAAGAAAAAAGTCCCAATAACGGTAGATGTGGTAAATCCAACACATACTGTGACTTTCTCGTCGTGGAATGGAGTTTCCACGACAGATCTAGGATTTTCGGTAGCCAAAATTCTGCAGTTGTGGGCGTTGACAGACCCTCGGAGCGTGAAATGAGCATCGTCGGTCCACAACACGTTACTCAACCAATCGTCATCTTCCGCCATCTTTTGAAACGCCCACACCGCAAATGCCCTCCGCTTCACTAAATCGCCAGGTAACAGTTCCTGATGCCGATGGGTTTTGTACGCCTAAGTGCCGACCAAACCGTAGTGTATGGAATACCGGTGCGACGTGCGACTGCACGAGCGCTGACTTCCCCGTGCATAGACGAACTCGCTACAGTCTCCATTTCTTCCTGAACTGTCTCAACAGCATTACGCCTTGTGTTCGGTCGGCCACTACGGGGTCTATCGTCAAAACAACCCGTGGCTTCGAACTTCGAAATCATTCTCGCCACAGCTGCATTTCTCAACGGACCTTTACCCGTTCGAATCCCCTTCCTACGGCGTAGGATCGTAGCGCTGAACCAGCACATTCCCCATTCTGATAATACAGCTTCACTAAAAACGCCTTTTCAGGTAACGTCAACATGCTGCGACTGCTGGCACATCTGATTCTCTCTCTCATTACAGCTCCTTTTATACACGATTGTCATGCGCAGTCCCTGACGTTTTGCTGTCCAGCGCCATCTGTCGGACATTTTGTGAACTTTTTTTTTTTTTGCTTGTAATAAACCCCATGTCATTCCAAGCACATGTGTCAATTTTTAATTCTCTATCTACATTATTCCGTGGTTTATTAAGTTTTCAAATTTATACTGACTTTTTGATCACCCGATATATGTAATAGTCTCATCTCCTGATATTTAGAGAGAGTGGCCAGGAATAATTAACAGCTCCATATAAAATTCATAATTAACAGCTCCATATAAAATTCACTTACTGTGAGAACTACAATCTATAGTGCATGGACCGAAGTTGACTTTACAGAGAATAATAGGCACGTTTCAAGTATGCAATAAAAACTTATCGAGTTTCTTGCCCCGTCTGTCCACAGTGTGTTCATGTCATTTGGAATCATGTTCTCTCCTTCTGGCAAAGTACCAAAACCTCTCTTTTTATTGTTATTTCACATCCCTACAAAAGGTTGGACTAGCATTGGATACAACTGACCTTCAGTGAGAGGTTTTTTTAATGATTTTCAGTTAGAGGTTTTTAATATAAATAAAAATAGATGAAATTAAATCCCATTTTTACACACATACTCGTACATTGGTGAACAGATTTAAGGATTTTTAATACTTTTTAGATAATTTGTAGCGTCAATGAAAAATAACAGCAAGCGATGTTTTATTTGGCTGCCCCTATTCCATGATTATTTTATTGTGAGCACTGGACATATTTGTTAGGGAGGAAAGCTTTGCTTTTTTCTTGCTGAGTAGGTCTCAGCTTCCTGTCTGTCAGCAGAAGGCAGTCAGTGATCTCCCCATGGATGTGGGCAGTTTTTGTGGAAATGGGGCTGCGGCCTACCCTGTGCTTTTGTAGGCAGAGCAGGTGACTGTCCTTGCGGAGAGCAGAGGACGCCATGCAGCCAATGCCATTCCCAGAGAATAATCGAAGAATAGCATTTTTGTCTTCACAAACGTCAAAGAATGAAACCCTGCGGCACCATCCGACCAGCGTGAGAAAGTGCATTGCAATCACTCCAGAAAATTTTGGTGTATCCAGTCAAATGTTTTGCCGTCACCGTGATTGGCATGAAGAAGCTGCCCAATCGATGAAGACTGCTGCAGGTTGTTACCAACATCGTGCTTATTAATGCGCATTTTGCACTCCAACAGTGAGAAGTTTCAGCAATGTTCTCCCCGTTTTTACGTGACATAAGCGCTATCCTCGTCCGTCACTTTAGCAACAGAATCAGTCATCCCCTCCATGTAGAGTTTCTTTTTGAAGGTAGGGAGCTAAGGAGGGAGAACTAAGAGTCACGCCTGTTCGTCTCCTAGCCACCGTCTGATGCTGATGGGCTCATGTTTTGCTGATTTGGGGGGAATGTAAGTGTCCCAAACCGCGGTAGTGAACAGCTCGCTACTTACTTGTTGTGGTACACATCTTGAATTGACAGTTTCAATTTTTAATTTGAGATTTTCTCTCAATAAATGTATAAACGTAAATTAGTGATTTGCCCATATGAGGATATCTTGACGTGTTTTCTCTATGCAGTCTTCCATACATTTTAGTACCTCGGATCAGTGTTAGCGTCATTTTGTGAAAATTAAATCGAGACTTCAGAGAACTGTGAGCTCTGTCAAGTTCTTGTGAATTGCGTCCATCAATGAGAGCAAATAAAATCAGTTATAAACAGGCTTGATTTAAATTTCGAGATCCTTTAATCGAATTGACAGTTTCAATTTTTAATTTGAGATTTTCTCTCAATAAATGTATAAATGTAAATTAGTGAGTTGCCCATATGAGGATATCTTGACGTGTTTTCTCTATGCAGTCTTCCATACATTTTAGTACCTCGGATCAGTGTTAGCGTCATTTTGTGAAAATTAAATCGAGACTTCAGAGAACTGTGAGCTCTGTCAAGTTCTTGTGAATTGCGTCCATCAATCAGAGCAAATAAAATCAGTTATAAACAGGCTTGATTTAAATTTCGAGATCCTTTAATCGTCCTACAAGTTTTCCGTGGTTAGGTTACCCTCTAATTACTCACGTAATCTTCCGTACAGCAAAGTTTTTTGTTCTTACTGCGATGGTATTATCGTTGCTCACAGTGGCCGAACTCAACCATCAGTTACTTATTGTTCAGTGAAGATAACGAGCATTGCGCTCGCTCGTCTTGAATGATTATAGGTTTGTTTATTGACTACGGAGTCTTGTAACGATTTCTCCTAGAATTATAACTTCGCTGCGTGTGGTGTCATGATAATTTAGCTAACGACCCTGCAGGATTCGGGGGGTGATAAGCAACAGCCGTTTTATAGCAACGCCATATCATAATGCAGGTCAAGGGCATACTGCCTTCCCGATCAGACACACAAACACGCAACTTTCAATATTTACACAGCAATGTTAAAATAAAAACAATGACGGTGTTGGTTATACTACTATGGCATAATGTTGATGGTGATGGCGCTTGAAAATGATCTTGTTCGTGGAATGATAAGTACGAGAATGGGACCCTGTGGAATCGCAAGGGACAACTAACAGTTACGGACAAGGGAGAAAACCGAGCGATGGGGAGAGCAGCAGCATTTTTTTTTTTTTTTTCTAAGGCTGGGAGGAACAATATATCTCAGGAAGGATTTCATCGTTGGACAGTGAGAGTTGGTTGAAGTTCCGGAAGAAGATGATGAACAAGGCATGGAGGTGCGTGGAAGGTGCGATTAGAGATGTAATGGCTAACGGGGTACATGTATTGCTAATTACTTGGTAGAATATTGAGTGCCGGGGTTGGATTTTCCGATTAAAGTATTGGGTCTGAGGGAGCTCCAAAGTGAGAAGAAGGTGTTGGAAATAGTTGTGCTGGGTATATCTTATTATTAATGAAGAACGTGTCCTCAGATTAAGCGTTAATATACAAGTTTTACAAGTTTTTAATCTTTGGTATGTTCTGTTACAATCTTCGTTCTCTTTGTACACGTTAAAACGTGGTATTTTTTACATCCACATAGCCCACATTTACACACTGCAGTCGGTTCGTGGAATTCAGTGTTGGTGCATATTTTACGATGAAACCCGTGCATTGTAAGAGATGTTACATGTCTCTGGTTCCTACGTTCTCTGGTCCAGCTGTCATAAAGCATGTCGGCTGTGTTGTATATTTCTAGGTCTTTCTCCTCCAACTGACGAGATTCGTTTCAAATTTCTCAGAAATGTCGCAGACACACTGAGGATTGGCGCAGCAAGAAACTCGAGTTGGTTTTGTTGCACTGCACGCCGCCACCAACTCCATTTGCATTCCTTTTGATTGATCAGCAAGTACGGGTTCGCAAACGTTGATCTTCACAATACAATGGAACGTGAGTCACACGTGGGCGGACTTTAGTTATAAAATCATCAGAAAAATGTGACAAACTGACAAAACTTATTGTGTAGATGTAAAGAGACACCTCGCACTGTTTGTTCTGCTGAATAAAAAGGAACTGTGTAACGTGCATTGAACTCGAAGCTAGTCGGGTTATTGGTTGTTATGAACGTAAATTCGCTACAATCCCCAGCCCTTTTATTTCTGCTGCTATATATTCAATATCAGCATAGTACAACATCGAATAGCATATTTTGTGAATATGAATGAAACAGGACTGAACTATTTCACCTTGACCTCAAAAAGTTCAAAGTGAATGTCACAGATATAACTAAACAAGAATAATCTTGAAGCGACAGCAATAATGGGTATCATTTAATCGGGGATCAACTAATCGCTCCATGTTTTCGTAAGGTGACTTCTGGAAAAAAAAGAAAAAATACTGCAAAATAATGAAATCTTGTGTTTTAGCTACAAGTTGTACGAAGATAGTCGTGTCACAGACACAGTGAACCAAAGTAAATATTTTCTAAAAGCTACGGACATTAAATGAATACTACACTCATTACCGATAATAGTAAAATATTTAGTCCCTATCCATACCAAACACACCACTTATCTGGAACCGCGCGACTGATACGGTCGCAGGTTCGAATCCTGACTCGGGCTTGGACGTGTGTGATGTCCTTAGGTTAGTTAGGTTTAAGTAGTTCTAAGTTCCAGGGGACTGATGACCTCAGATGTTAAGTCCCATAGTGCTCAGAGCCATTTGAACCACACCACTTATTTTCCAAACCGAGCGTAAACAACAGATTAGTACTGATACAGAAGACATAAATATCTGTTTTTTTCCGTTAGCATTAATAAAGCTTGATTCCTTCTGTATATCTATTGGCCTGCTTTGTTCATTAAAAGCGTTGTTCCTTGTTGTTTCAAGTCTATATAATATTAAAGAGTAAAGCAATGTTATATTACATAAACGAAACTGTTGCGTGAAGATGCAACGAGAATACATGTTTTTAATTTCGATTCGGAAGTAGTTCGTCTTCTTTAGGTACATATCATACAGAACTTCCAAAATTTACAATGCTTTCCTCAAGCAAGCACTTTCTACCCTAATGAGATACGGCTTATTCTGAACTATGAAATGCCAAGGGACCCTGAATTCTTTTCGTTTAGAGATCAAGTCAACTACCTTATCCACCGCAAGTCTTGAGTTTTGACTGCACGTCTGAATTCCTTTTATAGATTATTTCTACTCATCTGTCCACTCTTGTGCCCCTTTCACAGTTTTCGGGGACTCTTATCTTTCTTGTTCAGAGATGTGAATATTTACAATGTACGAACATTGTCGTCATTAGCTTATTTTTCTCTGCTGTATATAACCACGAATACTGGGGAGCGAATGACTCTCCAACGGCCTTTGTATGTTCTTCTTCTGCAGGCGTACCAACTGGTCCTCAACAGTGTGCTGACACTGAGGAGCGGGTGAGGCTGATACGTCCTATCACACATTTACTATGAATTATTGCCTCTTTAGAGTCTCGTTTACATTTTCAGAGCGAACACAGGTTTATATCAGATGGTTACTTACTTGTCTGTAACATCTCGTATGTTTTTTGTCTTCCATCGTGAGCAAGAATTACGCCATAAGTTTTATCAAAAATTGTATGACACGCATTAATTTCAAGATATGTGTAAACTACATCACCTATAGTCAACTATCATTTAGTGGCAAATCAGTACACAGTTAAATATAATAGTAAATATTAACTTTTACTCAGCTAATCTTCGCCAAATCACTGATGTTGGTGAACTGGTGTGATACAGCCTGTTGTTTCAAGAAGAGAATAAAAATAACATTTATGAAACGGTTGCAACTTCTATGTAGAAATTACGTTATTGTTTATGGATAGAAACTATACAAACTGAGAATGTACACATTGACGGGGCGATAGTATGTATGATCTTGAATCAATTGAACCAAGCAGTGAACTTGATGCAGTACAAGCAGAAAGTTACTGCTCACCGAAGTTTGTGACAGATGCAAACACTGTACATGAAAGCGACAAACTCAAAACGTAAGTTAACGCCGTTATTTATAGTTAAGTTGTTTTCGGAAGTCAGCCACAAATAGAACAATGTTTCCATTTTTGAAATCGAAAAAGATTTTCTGCTGCCAAGCAACGTTTTTATTTATTTGATTTAGGTAAAATAAATAGATGCAAAATGGAGGTCGGATGAAACAAATATTTTAACGCTGAAACCAAAATCAAAACAGAAAGTCAATATTCCTTTTAATACTCCTTTTTAAAAACGAGAGCTGGTAGAAGTGAACAAGAACAAGTTAAGTAGAGGGAAATATTGATACATATTTGCAATAAAAACGCAACATACAGGGAGCTATTTCTTGGAATAACAAGTAAATAAACGGAAAGTGTCCATGAAGAAGTCAGATACAGATGGACGTATATTACTAACTTAAGGGTCTCACAATATTGGACAAAGGTTCTTTGTTAATGGAAAGCAAAAACGTTCGTCTAATACCAAATGATGTGGTGCAGTCTGCAAATTACCTATATCTGGGAGTTGCAAGGTTTAAACCTTCATCTGTCAATGAGTATTTGTGAATTCCTTACTTCGTTATAACATACATTACCTTAATGTTTGATCTGGGTGTTTGATAAATGGGAGAACTATACCCAAAGAAGAGAGAGTTGGTATTAGGCGCAAAAGAGAAAATCAGGATGTAGAATCTGAACCCCTTTGACAAAACTTAACATTTTGTTTCCGAAATTTAAAGTTTAATATGTGATCTCAACATTCAAATAACTATTTGAGAAACCTGACGATGTTAAGAAGTTGCTTTCATTTCGCAGTTTAATCTTGCGATTACTATACAGAATCAATGACGCGAATATCTTGGGGTCGATATTAGACTTCTCACAACTATAAACGTTCCAGTACACGCAAAATATATCTAATTACTAGAACAGATGAAAATTTAATTCATGCTTTCCTAAGAAACAGTCTCCTTTTCTTCCAAACTAACTGTGTAACGGTCGACTAGGTGTGGCTTAAATTCAAAGAAGTAGTGTTGGCGGCAAGTGAGAGTTTTATAAGTCAGTTAATAAAAGAGGAAGACGATCCTACACGATACACAAAACAGGTCTGGGCATTATTGCAGAAACAGCGAAGAAAAGCATGTCAGATTTTAAAAAAAAACACAAAATTTTCAAGACTGGCGACGGTTTACATATGCTCCAAACTTAGCGCGGAATTCAATGCGAGACTCTTTTCATATTTTTTAAAACGAAATCTGCTTTAAAATTTGGCAGAAAATCTGAAGAGATTCTGGCGATATGTTAAGTATACCAGCAACAAAACAAAGTAAATAACTTCTGTGTGTGACAGCAACGGTAATCTACCGATGACTGTGCCACTCAAGCGGAGTTTCTAAACACAGTTCTCCGAAATACTTTCACCAAAGAAGATGCAGTAAATCTATTTTTATAAAAGGCAACGTCCTAACTAACTGAATCATCATCCCTCATCACAAATCATTAAGGATAGAAACTTGAAATTTGGAGAGGGCGTTGATCTTATACTGCAGGCGTCGTTTAAGAAGGGATTTTTCGAAATTCCACGCTTAAGAGGGTGAAATATGGGATGAATAGTTTTTTTGAAAATATGTGGCTATTAAGGAAATTTTAAAGCTAAACCTACGAAAGTTGTTATTTTGTTTCTCGATCGGAAATAAGAAGTTTAA
Organism: Schistocerca serialis cubense; assembly: GCF_023864345.2. Taxonomy (NCBI): domain Eukaryota; kingdom Metazoa; phylum Arthropoda; class Insecta; order Orthoptera; family Acrididae; genus Schistocerca; species Schistocerca serialis. Next base: position 433,785,299 of record NC_064639.1, read on the forward strand.
CCCCTATGGTGGTGAAACTGTGGGTGATTTTCATGTGTGCAAATCATTATTAAGGAACTACTAAAGTATTTGCAAAGCTAAATCTACGAAAACTTGAATCTGACTTTTCGGCTATAAATAAAATATGTTCCAGTGTTTTAGGAAATTCGATTCCTAAGAGGGTGAGGTAGGGAATGAAATATTTTATGAAAACATTTCATTGTGGAAGAATTTCGAAAGCTAAATCCTCGAAAACTGGTGTTTGGTTTCCTTATTAGAAATTTAAAAAAATGTTTCAGTGTTTTTTGGGAATTAAACCTCCTAATAGAGTGAACTAGGATATGAATATTTTATGAAATTATTAATTACGAAGGCATTTTCGAAGCTAATGCTATGAAAATTTCTGTTTGGCTTCTCTGTTGGAAATAAAAAATATGTGTTTCACTGTTTCTGAAAATTAGCCCCTGAGGTGGCGAAATAGGGGGATGAAAATTTTTAAGAAGATATTTCGATATTAAAAATATTTTAAACCTAAATGTATGAAAACTGGTATTTGATTTCTAGATTAGCTATAAAGAAATATGTGTTAGGCGATGAAAGTTTCTATGAAAATATCTCCACAACAATGCAAAAGGCATGATTAACAAAAACCTTGGACTGTAGCTACTGGAATCACTTTTTGGTCAGAAGTAAATTCGGAAAAGACTTTTTCATGGACTTAGTTAACTCGAAAAGTTTAGAACAAGCTGCAGTTTGTGAACAACATAAATGTTCCATTAAAGAAGAAAAAAAAATATTTATGCGGACCATATAGCCTACGCTGGCGAAGCAACGGGCTCTAAACTAATGTTATATAATTCGAATTAAGAACAGTGGTCAACGTTATTAATTTGGAAATATTAGTAAATGCCATCGGTGTTGTGAGACAAATTATTTAATGGAAGTCTTCTGGTCCATATCGTATAGCAATTAGTTTCCTTTCCGAATACTGTTAACAAATAACTTCATTTTTAACGATCGCTCGCCGAAAGATTCATATATGTAGACCGCAGAGTTACACACGTCACATCAATACACAAAATAGGAAACAAAAACAATCCGATGAGTTGTAGACCCATATCATTGACATCGATTTGTAGTGGACTTCTGGAACATGTACTGTGTTCTAGTTTATGTAATACCACGAAGAAAAGATCTATCGACACAACACCGGCATGGATTCAGAAAATATCATACTTGTGAAACACAACTGGGCCTTTGTTCACACGAAGTTATAATTACTATCGAGATCGGATCTCAATCCAGGAGGATTTTGACACCATTTTTCACAAGCAGCTTCTAATTAAATTACATTCCAATGGAGTATCGTCTCAGTTGTGCAACTGGATGCGTGATTTCCTGTCAGAAAAATCACAGTTCGTAGTTACTGAAGGGAAGTCACTGAGTGAAGCAGAAGTAACCCAAGAAGGGTTACAGGCCCTCATTTGTTCTTAATCTACGATATATGAACGGTTAAGGAAACAACCTGAGCAGCCCTCCTAGATTTTTTGCCAATTATGGTGCCAGTTAGCGTCTAGCATAGCCATCAGAGAATCAAAATAAGATTCAAAATGATTTAGACAAGTGGTTTGCAAGGTGTGACGAAGACAAATGATTCTTAACGACAAGAATTGTGTTTTCGCCGCGCAAAGTGGCCGCGCGGTTTGAGACATCATGTCACGGACTGCGCCCCCCCCCCCCCCCCCCCCTCCGGAGGTTCGAGTCCTCCCTCGGGCATGGGTGTGTGTGTTGTTCTTAGCATGAGTTAGTTTAAGTAGTATGTAAGTCTAGGGACCGATGACCTAAGCAGTTTGGTCCCTTACGAATTGACACACATTTGAACATTTAAATTGTGTTGTCCTCCACTGAATACTAAACAACGATTACTAAATTACGGTTACACAATAAATTATAGAAATTTAAAGGTAGCTAATTCAACTTTGTAACTAGGGATTGCAATAACGAACAACTTCAATTGGTACGATCACATAGAAAATGTTATGGGGAAAGCGAACCAAAGGTTACGTTTTTTCACAGAACTGAAGGTGTAACAAACCCAGTAAATGAACACTACGTTTCTCCTTCCGCTCATGGAGTACTGCTGTCCGCTAGGGAATCCTTACCAGATGGAGCTGACGGAGGACACGAAAAAATTTCAAAGAAGGGCAGCTCATTTTGTGTTACCAAAGAACATCGGAAGATGATGTGACGGATGTGATAAGGGAGTTTGGTTGGTAATCATTAACACAAAGGTGTTTTTCATTGGGGCGATATCTTTTTAGGAATTTTCTACCACCAACTTGCTCCTCTTAATTATAAAAATTGTATACACGCCCACCTACATAAAGAAAAACGACCATCGTAATACAACTAAAGGAAATCAGATCTTGCACTGAACGATATAGGCTTTCATTTTTCCCAAGTGCTATTAGTGAGCTGAACGATCTAGACTTAATCTGTAACGGGTTCTATGAACCCACTGGCAAACACGTAAGTGTGAATTGCAGTGTAGTTGTGTTGATGTAAATGATTAAGAATTTCTTTCGTCTTCGTATCAAAAGGTGAGTTGTGAAATTCAACTTTATTTTGAAGAAAAGCTTGTAATTCATAGTCTTCAGAGTATTTTAACACAACACCCAGTCCCTGAGCGGAGAAAATCTCCGACCCAGCCGGGAATCGAACCCGGGCCCAGAGGACGGCAGCGTGACGGATTGCCGTCCTCTGGGCCCGGGTTCGATTCCCGGCTGGGTCGGAGATTTTCTCCGCTCAGGGACTGGGTGTTGTGTTGTGTTCATCATCATTTCATCCCCATCCGGCGTGCAGGTCGCCCAATGTGGCGCCGAATGTAATAAGACCTGCGATATGGCGGCCGGACCTGCCCCGCGAGGGGCCTCCCGGCCAATGACGCCAAACGCTCATTTCCATTTCCATTTCCATCTAAATCTATACTCTAAAACGCAAATAATCTTGAGTTCTCTGTATAGCTTGCTGTGACGTCATTCATCGCAGTACTGTTATCCTGCAACTTTAAAAATCACTGACAGGCGTCAGCTACGAAAAGAATATTTTGTACGGTTAAACAACACATATTTATTATTTGTTTCAGTCTTTCGTGCTTGTATCAGTGTATATAAGATATCTCCCAAATTACATCTGACGTCGTGACTCAGAATTTTTGTGACTCTCATCAAATTGAGAGATCGTTCACCATCACAGGCGCACATTAAACATATCTATATAAATGAGACAAATATCAGTTTCTAAGGTTAACTGTTTCACTCTGCGGTTCTGACATGGTATGTTCTTGGAACGAGTTTCAGACAATTTGTACACTTTTAATTCGTATTACTCATGGTACCTTAGAACGAAAAACACCCTCTCCCTTACAAGAGAATACAGCTTTAGTCAAGAAGATAGTGCACCAAACGCCGCAACCATAACCTTAGAGCAAGGAAGCTTTAAAATATATGCGACACTTGTAAATAACGACATTAACGTTAACTGAATTCTACATCAGTGCCTCGGATATCACGATAGTTATTACAAAAGAAAGAGAATCGTTTGTTTTTTGTAAAGTGGCTTGTGGCTCCTCAGATCATAGTTACGCGAAAACTGGCTGCCCTATAGTTGCTGTGTTTCCAACAATGAGAATGTACACTACAAACATATGCAGTGTACAACTTATTTTAATATCCGTTTTAGTATTTATCGGTATAATGTTTCAATAGGTACAATATATCAAACGATTAAATGATCAGCCTTCTGTGTTCTCACATGAAGTGCGGCTTGTTCGTAACTGATTTTTTATTACATAGAACGTCACAATGGATGTTTCATTTACGGTTGAGACAGTCAATTGTAGGGTCAGGATGGCCCAATAAGTCGAAAGATGTTTCTCTCTTAGTTAAAAGTTGTTACGAAGATCAAGAAACTATCATGATACTGTCACTTACAGTCAAAAAGGAAGATAATAAGTAAGATTGCAGTCTAATGTCCCGTCGACAACGAGGTCTTCAGGGACCAAACATGAACTCGAAATGAGGTAAGATGCGGAATAAAATCAATCATGTCCTTTCAAAGGGACCATAGCAGTATTAGGCTTAAGCTACGCAGCGAAATCATTGAAAATCTAAGCCTGGATGACCAGATGGGTGGCGTTTGCACTGCTGAGCCGTAATCCCTCCCCACCCCCCGCCCCTTCAACGCGGTGAATATGGATCCTCAGCCCCATCATTACGTCACTCAGTTGCTGCCTAGGATGCAACGAGGCTCGGCAACAGCGACGAAACATAGAAAAACAAATGAATGGCGGAAACCTGCACCCAAAACGCCCGCCGAGTCTCTTTCACGTACAAACAGTTGAGTTAATGTTTATTCTGCGCCTCTCGCAAGTTCTCTCGAGACCTAGCATTAGACTGTAGAAATGTTAATTTGAAGCGTTACATCGACAAGCACTAAAGTATGTTTTAAAACGAGCGGTACACTAGGGATGTGTATACCTTACAAGAGCGCAAGCGCACAGCGGCGAGGCGCTGCAAGCTTAGCGGTACCTTTATCTTATCTCTTTGCTGATAAAGCGCCGCGTCACGGCGCTGCGGAGCTGTACTGCTCTGCCAGCGAGTCTCAGACATTTCCGAAGCAGCCTCGGTGAAGCACGGAACGGTTTCTAACAATCAACCGCTTCGTGTAAATTAATTAGCGAGCCGATCCATCATTACAACCGCCTTGTTTTCCTTATTGAATAATGTCACATGCTTCCAGTCTTAACATCAATTACTTTCCGTAGAAGGAATCCGAAATGGCTGTCGCCGTTGTAAGGGGTTTATCCGAAAAGTGAAGTACATCAGAAATGAAAAAAGGAAAGAAACAGTTAATTTTTCACAGGTGGCGACACTGCCACTTCATTCCTCTGAGTGCGAACTTGAGGTTCACAGTCAAACTTTACATAAAATTAGTAGAGTCATTCAAAACTTCATGACGTGATAGGAAATTTGTTTATTTAACGGTAACTCATATCTAGGCAGTGCGTGTAGCACACAAGAACCCTTACAGTCCTCCGGGGTTTAATTACGCTTCAGTCACTCCATCTTTTCAAGTTCTAAGGCATACGCAGGTGAGAAGGCGAATCAGGGAGCTGACGAAACACTTCTACAGAAATTGAAAGTAAACAAATTCGCGAAACGTGTGGATGGAAGAGAGCAATAGCTAAGGTAGGTTTCATCGGTAAGTTTAATGCTCGAGTGTTGTGCCTCATCAATATTTAATGTGATTTGTATCTTTACAGGTGAGTTTCGTAGCTGATGCCGATAGCTGTGTGAGCTGTGCGTTCCTGTCCCTTCTGATGTGATAGCCGCGCAGGGGTACGAGGAGACGCTTCAGTCCGCGCTGAATGGTGAGCTCTGGTTCTTCAGTAGACGTTGAACGAAATGGGTTTGTCACATGAGGCTCATCTGGTACCTTAGCACTCTTAAGTCAGTTACTTTGCCAATTTTTATTGTCGTTTCATAGTTCCTACCGATTACAGAAAAAGCAAAATGTTTCAGCTTGCGTTCTAGTAACGAATGCAGTGTCTCTCATTGCGAGTGTTACCGTCAAGACAACTTGCTTCTCTATCTCTCTTCATATAACTGTAATTTACTTCGCACACAAAATTGCCTCATATCAGTCATTTCATTTCTGCACCTCCATTTTAATGGTATAGAGCAAAATGTGTGCCTGATATCGAGCACAAAGATGTGTATTGAGAAATGTAGGTATTTGAGAACATCGGCCAACTGAAAAAGAGCACTAACAGCTGGAGAATCTTTAAGTGGTCGATATTATGTTTCTCTTCATACAATGAACAAAAAAAATATTATGAGTTTCTGGGGGGTAACTCTGTCATCAAAGACGCAATTTATTGAAGAATAGGTCATAGTGAATCAACAAATCACTTACTTTTTGGATAGTAATAGTAAGTGAGCGAATACAGCGCTTACTGTCATTACCTCTTTAAGGACAGTTAGTCTCGGAACTATCACAGTAGTTTTTATCTGGTAACGAATGCATGTAGGCTACATTCTTAACTGGATTTCTTGTCTAGTGAATGATCTTCCGTTTACCTCCACCAGGAAGAGTTATAACCTATAGCAGGCCACGTAAGCATTTCAGTTAATCCTGATCGAGAGACATTAATGGAGGCAAATGTCAACTACATTTTCTCAAAGAACTGTGAAAGATTCCCTCAAAATTCATTCTGCATCATTTTCTTTCTGTACTGTACATCAAACGGAATAACATCAGCCGGCTACGGTGGCCGAGCGGTTCTAGGCGCTGCAGTCCGGAACCGCGCGACTGCTATGGTGGCAGGTTCGAATCCTGCCTCAGGCATGGATGTGTGTGATGTCCTTAGGTTAGTTAGGTTTAAGTAGTTCTAAGTTCTAGGGGACTGATGACCTCAAATGTTAAGTCCCATAGTGCTCAGAGCCATTTGAACCATTTTTTTTAATAACATCAAAGATAAACACTGCGCATTAACAGGCGTCAGAAAAAAGAGTTGAATGTTGTAAAGTTTTGAAGAAATATAACTATGAGAATTTTATTGGTAAGAAACACCTTAGTCGCTCTTTGCATCACTGCTAATATTTTAATCAAACAGATTAATATATTAACATATTTGGTGTATTTCCGTTAACTAGTGCTTCATGACATAACATTGTGTTGTAGTTCAAAACTCAGAAAGAGGGAGAATAATGCCTAGTGGTTATCCATAGCCAGTTTCTAAATGACAGTCCAGTAGTCTGGCGATCACCTCCAAAATAAATATATTCGTTAATTGGATTCATCATAAAAAATCTACCAAATTTTGAAAACAATATCAGTGTCCACAAGCAGTGAAATGGAACTTCATTCCTTATCACTAAATCTCTCGGTATCACAGAAATGTGTGCAACAAGTTATAAATAAAACATTTTATCTGAACTTATTTCTTTTGATCTGAGAGATTTTTGATGTTCTGTGAAGCAATTTTTAAGTTTAGACTGGTGATTTATAAAGTATAACAAACAAATATGTTTACTTTCATTGTTATATTCATGTATTTTTCACAAGTAGCAAGAATAACTTAAAAAACTGACAAATCTATTTTCGTTCGTTAATTTAAAAAGTTTGCTTATTAAAAGACTTCGTTTTCTGCATTGGTCTACCCTCAGTATATATGACAGTGGCTATATAAGACTGTGTATATAAATTGAAAGAAAAGCCTTATGTTTTAATTATAGCATGAGTAGCGTCGGACGTAAATGTGTTTATGTTCGTTTTGTTAGTTTGAACCATTGTGGTGTTTAGTAACCTGCAAGCTGTCACTCGGAAGTATCACATATACGTTGCCTGTGAAATGACTTGTTCGACGGTATACGATAGGAGTGCCGCCAGTGATCAATGACACATGGATTTATCTAAGTATTGTCTGCGAACTAACGTCATCGTTTGAGCTTATAATGTAGAAAGCGTTCCACCACCAACTGAGAAACCTTCTGTGTTGACGAGCTCTCTTCACCGGTTGCAGAATAGGAACCAACTGTGGTTCGTCTCTGGTTCTGAAGCGTGTTCTCGATTGTAAAGTACCTTGGACCCAACTACTCGCCCGTCACAACGTCAAGGGTCAGCCAGTCAGTTCCAGGCACACCCTTCAGTGATACTGTATGAAACGATTGTGAAAAAACACACCATACAGTCTTTTACTATTCATCTGTAGTGATACCATAACACAGTGAAAACGGAAGTTATAAGTGAGATATTTTCGTTTGCTTTCTAAATAATATTCTTATATTATAGTTTGGAGTTGATCGAAATAATTATAACGAACGTCGGACGAAATGAAAGGCAGACAACTGTGCGCGTTAATCGTGATGGTTGTTTTTTTTTATACCGTACCGGACAACTCCAGGTCTCGTACTCTCTGGCGATAGTTCGCAGACAAGATATATTCCGTTCATTCGAGTCAATTTACCTGTGCCAGCAGGTGTCATCTTCTGTTACTCAGTCAATTTGGGTTGCACGAAGAAGGAAGATATCAGTTCATGGATAGTTACTGATTCAGTGACAGTCTATACCACACTTATTCGATATTGTCTGTCATCATTCCAGCCGGTGGTGGTCACGAATGTACGCAACAATAACAACTTCCTTTCCATCTCGGAAGTGTTGTAATCAGTCCAAAGTACACTTCATGGTCACGGATGTTGTTCCGTCACTTGCGCCAGCATCATCTGCGTGACTGTGGTCATTTCTCGCAGTATGTAGCAAAACTTGACGTATAAGCGCTGCTACTTTGCACCACGCCTTTTTTCAGCACTCATCATCCTAGTCGGGACCGCAAACAAATTTGGTTCAAAAAGGTTCAAATGGCTCTGAGCACTATGGGTTCAAATGGTTCAAATGGCTCTGAGCACTATGGGACTCAACGTCTGAGGTCATTAGTCCCCTAGTACTTAGAACTAGTTAAACCTAACTAACCTAAGGACATCACACACATCCATGCCCAAGGCAGGATTCGAACCTGCGACCGTAGCGGTCTTGCGGTTCCAGACTGCAGCGCCTAGAACCGCACGGCCACTTCGGTCGGCAAACAAATTTGCTCCTGCGTAGTGTTCGGTTCTGCGCGGTGCCTTTCCATGTCTCCCTTCACGCGCTTGTATGTGTAAGCAGTTTAAATGTGAGATATCATTTAGAAACCGCTCCGTGCTTCTAATTCGTTCACACGATTAGCAGTGAGCTCATGCGGGCGAATATTGGTAACATGTCGGACATACCATTCCTGTATGATATCCAATGTATCTCACATTTCTGTTGCAGTGCCCCTTCTAAAACAGTGTAGCAACAAGCAACTTGAATCACTCCGTTCCTTCACGTATTAAGCATGGTTTACGATTTAGCACTTGCACAGTCATCTTCATCCGAAATTTTCTTGTTAGTTCTGTCACATTTCCTGCTAACTGATGCGAAAGTAACCATTACTTGTATCGTGTAAAGTTCTCTCTGATTATTACCTGGTTTCTGACAAATATTCAGTCTGTGATAATTTCTCTCTCAGGTTGTTGAAGGGTTAAACAGCAAAGCACCGCTAAACAGTTGGCTGCTCACTCATAGCAGCAAGCTGCAAACGAGTGCAAGATAAAAATCCCGCAATAAGGGAAATCCCTTCCAGAAACTCCGTGGACGGGATTTGGGTTGTATGCGGGTACAAAGCGTCAGAAGAGGCAGTTGTTAATTTATACTCGCGTAGGTTTCCTTCCACGTATTGACAGCTGTTCGTATTATTCGTTAATGATAATGCGGTAATAACAATAAATTAGGCGTTATTAATTACTGGTGGCATGCAGTTTTCAGTAATACATAATGAACGTCACATTATGTGTGGAAAAATGAAACCTCCAAGTAGAAAAGAGGAATTCTTTCAAAAAGATGTGTCGATTTACAGGTGCTCACTGCTTTATAGTTCTCCCAGTTTTGTAGCTCTCTCACCTTATCGCACAGCAGTCCTCACCGCCATTGTAACCTTGATTCATTTGTATCGAAGCAACAGCTTGTCGTTTCATGAGATTCTAAAATTTTGCCCCATTAACCAGCTTTGAAACTTCTTTTGGTTTCCCGTCACATTTTTTAATTTTTTTACATAAACTTTAATTCCTAGAACACACGTATCTAGCGAATGTGATTGTGATGCTGGAAAAAATAGTTAAATGTGGGTCAAGTTAACGGAAACTATACAAAGAAATACTAAAAAATGGTTTTTTTATGATCACTTATGTGTCAAACGATCCAGAAACTTGTGAGAATTGAATACATGCTAAATGTTCAGCTCTGTTTGTGATTAGCAGAGACTTTATCTTAATTAAGTTGTTGTCACCAACACATAAGCCCAACGAATAACTGCTCGTGGTCTATAAAATAAAGCTCCTGTGATTGTCCACCATCTGTAAACAGGCACAGAACTTCACTGACGTCACCAGAGCGTGGGTTCTCTGTAGGGCACGAGCAAGAGGATGATGGGGTGTGTCCACGGATGGCTCCTGATGGCAGAACAATAACATTTATTGATTAACTGCAATACACTGCTTGTTGGTCCTCTGCGTGAGGTTTGTTTTACGCTTGTAATATTCTGGGCGGCGACGAAGGTGGCCTGGCGGACGCTCACATTTGCGCCCCCTGCTGCGACTGTGACACTCCACACAGTCTTTTATGATTCATCTATACGTACCGTAGCAGATCAGTTGTAGAGGTACCAATAGTCAACTGAAAAATGTAGCAATTATACAAGGCGCGTTTAAAAAGTTCGATAAGGGCTACCACAACACAGCACAACGAAAAGGGGAGATACGAGCAAGGTACTTGCATTTGATTTGTAAATAATCTCCAAAGGCTATATTAAGCTTTTCGCGACGTCTGCAAGCCTGTCTGTTACTGTCGGCAATGATTTCTTTTGGAACTAACAGAAATATTTATGCCGAAACTCGGTAACAGTCAAGGACAAGGCTGCTGTGCTCATCACTCGTAATGGTTGTTTGTGCGTTACCGGACCTAAATAACAATATCAGGTGTCATACACTTGACGACAGTTTGCAGAAAAGGGAGATTTCGTTCACGCGTGTCAATTCACGTTTGCTACCTTCAATTCCTCAGTCAACTGAAGCAACACGAAGAAAGAAGACATCAACTCATAGGTAGTTACTGATTCCGTCTATACCACACTTATTTGATGCTCTCTCTCATCATTCGTGCTGGTGGCGGACCGAATGTACGTATCAATAATAGCTTCCTTTCCGTCTTGGAAATGTTGTTATCAGTTGAAAAACATTTCACACTCCGTGATGTTGTTCCGTACACTTGCGCCAAAACGTCTGCTTTGCTGTTGTCATTTCTCGCAGTTCGTAGCAAAACTTGTAATTTAAGTCTTGCTCCTTTGAACCACGTCTTGTTTCAGCAGTCATCACTTTAGACTGGCCAGCAAACAAACCTGCCTCAGTGTACAGTCTTTGGCTTTACGTAGCTCCTCTCGGTATTTCTCTACATGTGCTCGTAACTGTAAGCAGTTTAGATGTGGGACTCCATTTAGATACGGATTCATTCATCAAATTCTTTCATATCGCTAGTAGTGTGACCATGAAGGCGAACACTGACACCACGTGGAAAATATCATTCCTGCATCATGTACACTGCGCGTTACAATTCTGTTGCAGTTTCCCTCTCTAAACCACTGTAGAAAACAAGCAGCTTGAATAACTGTTCCTTCACATAGTTAACACGGTGTACCACTTCTAATTTGCCATTGTCAGAAGCAGTTGACACAAATTCAATCAGTGATCATTTGATTCTCAAGTTATTAAAGAATTAAGCAACAAAGCACAACAAAACAGTTTGCTGCTCACCCATAGCACCAAGCTGCAAAGGAGTGCAAGATAAAAATCCCGCAGTAAGGGAAATCTCTTCCAGAAACTCCGTGGATGGGATTTGGGTTGTATGCGGGTACAAAGCGCCAGAACAGGTAAATTTTAATTTATAATATCATTCACGTAGATTAACTTCTTCGTATGGACAACTTTTCGCAGTGATATTTAACGAGAGTGTAGTAACAACAATAAGTTACGTAGATTAAATACTGGTAGCATGCAGTTTTCAGTAATACATAATAAATGTAGTAGACTGTGTGGAGAAATGAACGCTCCAATCCCCAAGTAGAAAAGATGTGTTCTTTCAGAAAGGTATGTCGAGTCACAGGTTCTCTCCGCTTTTTAGTTCTCTCAGTTTCGTAGTTCTCACACTTTATCGCATAGTAGCCCTCATAATTCTCCTTTCTTTTCTTTTTTGAAGGAACTTTAATTTGCAAAACGCACATTGTGTGAAGCCCACCGAAAATATACACAGAGAAATACCTGAAACCATTATTATTTTGATCACTTGTATGCCAAATGATCCAAAAACTTGTGAGAATAGCGGTGAGTCAGAACTGATTTTATATTAGCGTGAAGATACAGCCCTTAGACGCGCGCGGCTTTAAGAATACACGCTAAACATTTGACTCTGTTTATAATTCGTATAGATTTTATCTTAATTCTGTTGTTTTCGCCAGCACAATAAACCCAACCACACGTGGTCCACAAAATTAAATCCCTGTGATTGCCCAACATCTGATGATGAGCCTACAGTGAGTCGAAACGTGCCTAATGACACAACGCAGTGTTTCGGCTCAAATCTGACACCACATGCCGTGTGGTCATTGTCCAGAACACATCAGATAAATTTAAGCGATTTTACAGTTTACCCACAGATATGCGCCTACCTTCCGTAGCAAAACTGACGCGCATACTTTCCTCCGCAAACCTTACACTGTTTCTACTTGGGTCTACTACCACACAGCATAATTCCATACGTTTGTCGATATATTCGCAACCAAACCTCAAAATAGATTGATTCGCGCGGATCAGATTTCTCACCTGGATTTTCTGCTCGTGATATAATATTCATGATTTGTTCGTTGCAATGCCCAAAGAATAATCCACAGCTGGGAACGTCTAGAGGTATTAAGCACATGAGTATGTCTGAGCTCACAGCTGACGCCTATGATATTTCCTGGCGGACAACGCCTGCATGTAATTATCTATGTGACCGTTCCAATTTAAGCTCCTCGTAATTGTAATTCCGAGATATTTAGTCGAATTGACACCTTTAAATATGTGAGACTTTTCTTGCAACCGAAATTAAAGGGATTTCGTTCCGTACTCGTGTGGATCCCCTCACGTTTTTCCTTAAGTGGAGACAATTATCATCTTTTTCACCATACATGCATCTTACACGAAATTTATTCACAGTTTCAAATATGAACGATCTTCAGCTGTATGAGGAAACGACGACGGTGAAAATTTGTGGCAGACCACGTCTCGAACCTGGACTTCTCGCGTTATGCCGGCTGTAGCCTCAACCACTTTCGTTGTCCGTGTGCGACTCACAGCCAGATCAAAGCCTCCGTGTGTCGTCGTTCCTGCGTCAAAATCTGTGCCTGCACAAGCATTATGTAATTTTCGTACAGTAGAGGACTTTTTAACTGCCTGGTATCGACCGATAAATACGATACTGCAGAGCCTGTGCATGCATGCATGCCAGAAAAACATTGCATCGTTCTTCTTAACAAGACGGGGACTGGAGTTTCGTATGCAGATGTCTTGTCTGAATAATTTTTGCAATTGGTTTTAATCTTCTGATGAATTTACTAGGCATTAAATGAAAGCAGCATCTGCAAACAATCTAAGAGGGCTGCTCAGATTGTCACCTAAATCGTTTATTTAGATTAGGAAATGCAAAAGGGCCTACAACACTTCATTAGGGAACGCCGGATATCATTTCTGTTTTATTGGATGATTTTCCGTCGATTAGTATGTACTTTGATCTTTCCGACAGGAAATCACGAATCCATTTGCGCAACTCGAGCGATAGTCCTTAGGCTCTCAATTTGATTAGAAGTCTCTTGTGAGAAATGGTGTCAAAAGCCTTCTGGAAATCTAGAAATATGGAATCAAAGCTGTACTGCTTTAAAAAGCAGTTTTGTGTGTGTAACTTAATCTGGGTTATAAAGGTAGTATTGGAATTAGACTCAGTAGATACTTAAGGATGTACATGTGTGTGTGTGTGTGTGTGTGTATATATATGTGTGTGTGTGTGTATGTGTGTGTGTGTGTGTGAGTGTGTGTGTGAGGGCGAGTATGTACATGTGTGTGTGTGTGTGTGTGTGTGTGTGTGTATGTGTGTGTGTGTGTATGTGTGTGTGTGTGTATGTGTGTGTGTGTGTGTGTGAGTGTGTGTGTGAGGGCGAGAGAGAGAGAGAGAGAGAGAGAGTACAAGGGTGCACAATCTAATGAAGTAATTTTTGTTTTCATTATTGCAGCGATGCTCCTGGATGGACAGCGGCCTCTGCCACTACCAACTGCCTGCCACTACTGTCTTAAACGATGATGCTTACAGCCCTAGCTGAGATCTCCAAATGGGCTGAGCTCTTGAATGCTCAACTTTATGTTGACCTCAGTGTGTGGGCGCTGCTACGTTGAGCGGGAGGGCGTGTCTTCTGGAGTGTCTCCCATCGGATGTTGCGGATTACAGAGAGCCCTCCCTATTTTTGGTATCGATTCACCTTCCCAACTTTGGTGTGGCTCCGCGATCTCTGAACGATATTGTCGTGTCTTGAGAGGGTGAGAGAAGGAAAGCTAAATGAATGACAGAAGACCTTACTTAGAAATATGAAATTCGATAACATTAACTGATGGTGGGACACCTGATGATTCCCCGACTTCAGCTGAAAAGCAAGGTTTGAGTGGTGCAGAGTCCGTAACTCGGTAGGGCTACTCAGGAAACAGGGTAAAAGTGTTTCACTACCGGTGTGAATTCATTGCTTGGAACTACAGTCCTAGTTACAGGCTGCCGTCAATGTAGAACGAACTAGGCGTTCTCTTAGTCCGACATGCGACCTGCTTTGGCCGAGGCTAGGGAAATAAACTAAGTACAGCTCAGACTGACGAGCGTCATGGAGATGGCGACACCTGCTCATTGCTCTCCCTTCAGTAATGCTGACTGCTCTTATTTGTACGACTCCCTTTGCACACTGCCCTGCTAGAAGATTCAGTGAAGCTGCCCTTGGTGTGGTTGTTCACGGCCTTTGTGCCATATTCGGCCATTCTGGAATTTTCCTCCCTTGCAACATCTGTAAGCTGCAGCACGAGGGACTATCCACGTAAGCTGCTGTTGCCCGTCACATCAGCTCAATCGATATCAAATATTGATTCGCCGCTTCCGCTGTTGAAACAGCCTCTCGGCTGCCTCTTGACCAAGAACTTCTTACAAAATTGAAGTAATGAGCTGGTCGGAATATTTTTTACATTTGCACCACATCCCTCGCCCAGGAAAGCTTGAGTCTCCGAGGTTATAAAATTTTCGTTGCCTAGCCGTGAGTGCAAGTGGGCTGTTTCATAGATTTATTCTCATATAACATAATTACGTACGAAAAAGTGCGTTAGAACAGGTCCATCAAGGAAAATAGTCATCATACAATAAATTTCTTCGCCCTGCTCCATTCACACGAGCCGTATAAAATCACAGTTTTCAGTAGTACATATTTTCGCACAATACATTCTCGCATAGCAACAGAGTTACAATTTTTCATGAGTATGTGCCATATAACACCTCACTACACTTCGTTCTTGGCTATAGGTTACAGTTTCACATAATATAAAATTCTTATTACTGGAATCATTGGTACCACAATATAGACACACTTTTTATAATTACATGACGTATAATACACCAGTACACATTATTTTTGGGATGTAGGTGTCATATACATATCCATATCCAGTTTATTCGAATCAATAGAAATACACCTTTCGAAATTACATGCAGTATAACACATCATTTTATCTTTTATCAGGACACAATCTGGATTACTCTATCGTGGACGTGTCAGCTCGCCGGCCGAAGTAGCCGAGCGATTCTAGGCGCTTCAGTCTGGAACCGCGCGACCGCTACGGTCGCAGGTTCGAATCCTGCCTCGGGCATGGATGTGTGTGATGTCCTTAGGTTAGTTAGGTTTAAGTAGTTCTAAGTCCTAGAGGACTGATGACCTCAGATGTTAAGTCCCATAGTGCTCAGAGCCATTTGAACCATTTGAACATGTCAGCTCCCGTCTTTCCGGTATACTGGGGTGGTTGCCTTCATTCCTTCCACAACACTCGACCAGGGAGAATATTACGTCGAATTGCTCTAGCACCGTACTCCACTAACTCTTTCTCTTCACCGTATTGTGCAGATCGGGAAAATGTGTATGGGAGTGCTACTAATCACTACCGTAGTAGTTACACATACGTTAGTACAATACCTTTCTCCAAATTTACAAAGTTGTCAGCTACACTTCCAACAGGTCGTAATTAAGAAACAGAGTATTATCGAACCAGCCTACCCCCACATGGAGTACTCGTTTCTCGATCAACCTCTCAAGGTCGTACGTTTTTGGTACTTTATTTCACTTTGTAGGTCCTCTGTTTTATGTCCAGCGATCTTGAGCACTTGTAAATCTTTAAGATTATAGAGATCTGGAATATCTCCCGTTACTCTTCCTCCACTAGGTAACAATCTATCTCTACGTTTGTCTTAGGTACCATAAGCCATGCATCTACTTAAAAAGCTTAGCTTGCCTGTGTCTAGTACAATGAGGTCAGTAGGAGGCAGGTCATTACCCATTACAATCAAGCGTTCCTCTTTTGGGCCGACATACAACCATTCACTGTTCCGTATCTGTGTCCAGCGTTTAGTACTATGTATTTATGATCGTCATCATTAGTAATTTCTCTTACGGGCTGCAGCATGGGAGCTTCTCATTGTTCGTAATCGTATGTGGACATTAATACGAATTCTGCTTACATATCTGATGTCTCAGGGTGTTTGTTTAGCATAGAAGTTACTCATTGAACCGTTGTTCATAATGTCACTTCACTTCGTCTATGATCGGAAATTCTTTTTTGGGTGCTACATAAGTGAATAATCGCTTCGTCTCATCAAATGCAGATGGTAGGGGCCAAACCTTATATAAGGTAAATATACAATGCTATGGACTAAGGATACAACATCACATAAGTAAACGTACTACCTGATAAAAATACGTTTCCCGTGAGTCCAAAAGGAAATTTCTTATCTTTCAAATGGTACCTAACCACTTCAGGATACTTAACAACCTGTACGAGATATATCAAGTGTGGCTCCAACAGACCATTTTGCGTGCTCGCTATGGCAGAAATCTGCAAATCACATTCACGTTCCAATTCATTAAACGTAGCCGTAATTTGCGCTGGTTGCTCTATTATTGTTATGAGGATCATGGTGCGTTGTACTTTCTTAATTGTACTGTTTTCGTATTCGTCCACATGAACGCTCAGTTCTCTAATTTCTTCGGCAACAATCTGCTCATTTTTCAACCCCACGTTTGTAGTTTGATTTACCCCTTTCAGTAACGCTCTCTCTATAGTTACTTGCTCTTTAGACGGTCGCAACAGATCTCTGTGTTCTTATTCTAACACATCTATTTTCCCCCTAAAGAAGGTTGCATTGTCTTCTTCAAGTGTACCAAACAATATTGGTCCATTAAAAAACCAATTTTAAAGGTACCAGTGACACTCGCACTAGGAACCGGGGTCTTTATTCCCAAGCAGAAAGACAGACCAGGAATCCCACAGTGTCGTGTCCCACTGACGAGTCCTGAGAGGGAATGGAAGGACTGCAAGAATGCGCATCAAAGAACTTACTTGGCAGGAGGTCTCGTAGTCGTGGGCTGCCTTCTGTGCACTTACTCAACTGAAAAGAGGACTGTAGGGTGCGTTAGAATACGGAACTCGGCTGGGATCTCAGGTTACACTGGGTGCAATCATAAATCATTGCATGAGGATATGTACACTAGAAGCACCCCTGGCACATCCGTTTTATAAACAGTTCTATATACAAAGTCTACTAACTGCCTTCTTAGTAATGTAAGTCCCAATATAGGAGAGGCGGGCGCACCAGGCTAAGTGTTGTCTACATGGAAATGAGTCTAAGCCCCCTCGTCGTTATGCAGCACTGCACTACAATCTCACAGCATCATAACCCCAGCTAAACCATATCTGACCGACTGACCAGCTGCTCCATCACTGTCAATACTCCCTCAACATTATGGCGGCTAGCCTTTCTATAAACGGTAGTGCACCCTGCACCACTTGTTCTAGAAGTTTCCAGTACTCTCGAGCAGTGAGTGTGTGTCACGCGGCAGCACGTGATGCCTACGTGACAAACAGGCCGTACTCCGCTATGTTCATTGTGTCCACCGAGCGAGGTGGCGCAGTGGTAAGACACTGGACTCGCATTCGGGAGGACGACGGTTCAATCCCGCGTCCGGCCATCCTGATTTAGGTTTTCCGTGATTTCCCTAAATCACTCCAGGCAAATGCCGGGATGGTTCCTTTGAAAGGGCACGGCCGACTTCCTTCCCCATCCTTCCCTAATCCGATGAGACCGATGACCACGCTGTCTGGTCTCCTTCCCCAAAACCAACCAACCAACCATTGTGTCCAAGCGTTGCGGCTTGTAACAGCTCTCGAGCCTCGTGATGCGGCATAGTCCGCTCTTGTTAGCAGAGTAAACATTACACATAAGCTACGTCCGGTCACGTCCGCCTCACTGGCAGCAAGGATTTCCAAGTCAACATCTTACTTGATTTTTAACACTGTTTTCTATCATTCGCGACACCCCCCTACCGCAGGGGAAAATGTTGTAAGCTCGGACTCTCGAAGTTACAAAATTTTCGATCTCTACGTGTGGTGCCAGCGAAACTTGCCCGACTTTATTTTAAAACAAGGTTTCACATCATAAACTCTAATACAAGTAAATTGTCGTAAAAATAGAAAGCACAATGTAAGTATAACTGACATTTGGTTGTTTGTTGTCCTCGCACACTTGTCGTGGTAACTTCCACATTACACTTCTATATCACTCTTTTCATCGTTCGTAGTTCACACAACAATACAAAGTTTTGGATTGCACAATTCAAAGTCCAGAGCTTTACCTAATATTACCAAGGTTTCACATAACATTACACATAGTACAGACCTCTTTTTTTATGATCACTTTAAAATTTCGTACATATAGTTTGCAACACAACACAAAAGAAAAGGAAAAAGGTTATATAAAATATTATACAACATAATTTATCATTCAACTTCAAATTATACTTGTACATAATTTTTAAGTTGTATTTTCATCTCCTATCTGTTTTTGGTACCAATGACTCCACTGTAGTTGCGCGTGGTTCGATTTGTTTAGTGAGTCGTGGCGTTTGACTTTGGTCTCTCCACTGCACTCGACCGGGAAGAGGAGTACGTCGTGTATACTTTATTCATACTCTCCACCATATTCCTCCTCTCCACGCGTACAGAATGGAGGCAAGGAGCGTATCGGACACTTCTTTCAAGGCTGCTATCTGTTTCCACCGTATTTGTCATACCCACTTTAGCGCAA
Source organism: Schistocerca serialis cubense (assembly GCF_023864345.2). Lineage (NCBI taxonomy): Eukaryota > Metazoa > Arthropoda > Insecta > Orthoptera > Acrididae > Schistocerca > Schistocerca serialis. The sequence goes on from NC_064639.1 coordinate 433,804,379, forward strand.
CAATTTCCTCCTACTTCACACAATATTCTGCCACACCCTCGACAACACTTACAATAGATATATGAGTAACGTATTATAATAATTACAACTATGGTTACTGAACCTGTGTATCCCCACACGGAATACATACTTTGTGACCATCCTCGGAAGGTCGTTCGCTGCTGGTATTCTATTTCGCTTTGTAGTTCATCTACTTTGTGACTTGCTATCTTTAGGTCATCTAAGTGTCTTACACTATGTTCTAAGGGTAACGATACAGGTATTTTTGTGACATCCTGCTTCTCCTCATTTACCATACAACAGTCTATATCTAAACTTAACATAGGTACTATGTCATTCTTGCTTGCATTAGTACTAATTACTGGTCAGCTTGTAGCATGACTTGCGCACCATATCCTTTGCACTGGCTTGTAAATGTTTATTTACCAGTACCTCTTATGATAAGATCATTAGGGGGTAATTCACTGCACGATATCGTTAAACTCTCGTCCTTGGGTGCGACATACAGCCATTCATTCTCTTGTATCTCCGTCCAGATACTTTAATTCAATATGACATACTTTTGATTGCAATCTTTTGGAACTTCTATTATAGGCTGCAGCATACGAGCTTCACATCGCTCGTGGTCATAGGTGGACATTAAAACAAACCTCTGTTGCAAATCTGACTTCTCAGCGTGATCTTTTTACAATGTAATTGGATACGGGACAGTAGCGCGTACTGTCGTTTCGCATCATCAATGAGCAATTAGTTTTTTGCAGGCTCTATATAAGCGAACAATTTCTTTGCCTGATCATACTCCACTGGTAATCGCCATATTCTATATAACGTATATACGTTACTGTCCACTAAAGGAACATTTAACACATGACTTAACGTAGTGCCGGCAAGAACTACATCTATATCTATTATACGAAGTAACAGATACTCTTGGTCCTTCGTGAGTTCAACGGGGAACTTTTTGTCTCTTAAATCTTCTTTTATCAGCTCTAAATACTTGACCACTTGTACGGAGTTAATCAAGTGTGGTTCTAATAGACCTTTCTGCGCGTTCACTGTTGTAGAGACTAATAAGTCGTATTCCCTCTCGAGTTCATTGAACATACCAGTAATCTGCATTATTTGCTATGTAATAGTTAAGAGAACCAAGGCATGTTGTACCTTCCTGTTAGTGCTATTCTCATAATACTCTACATGCATACTTAGTTTTCTTATTCCTTCTGCAATTATCTGAGTATTCATAGTTTCCGCGTTAAGTGTTTGATTCACCCCTGTCAGTGACGCTCTCACAATGATCACTTGTTCTTTGGGCAATCGTAACAGCTCTCTCTGCTGTTCCTCGAGTACGTCTACTTTGGCTTTGAAGAATGTCGTATCATCTTCATCTAATGTGCCAAACAGTACCTTACCTGAAACTTCCTGGCAGATTAAAACTGTGTGCCGGACCGAGACTCGAACTCGGGACCTTTGCCTTTCGCGGGCAAGTGCTCTACCAACTGAGCTACCCAAGCACGACTCACGCCCCGTCCTCACAGCTTTACTTCTGCCAGTATCTCGTCTCCTACCTTCCAAACTTTACAGAAGCTCTCCGGCGAACCTTGCAGAACTAGCACTCCTGAAAGAAAGGATATTGCGGAGACATGGCTTAGCCACAGCCTGGGGGATGTTTCCAGAATGAGATTTTCACTCTGCAGCAGAGTGTGCGCTGATATGAAACTTCCTGGCAGATTAAAACTGTGTGCCGGTCCGAGACTCGAACTCGAACTCCCGAGTTCGAGTCTCGGTCCGGCACACAGTTTTAATCTGCCAGGAAGTTTCATATCAGCGCACACTCCGCTGCAGAGTGAAAATCTCTTCCTGGAATACCTTACGTGCCTCCCCTATAAAATTTAATATTCCTCTTTTGACCCTCGGTCGTCCATGCCTAGTCAACTGATAAATCAACTCTTTCGATCTAAAAATTTTACTCACATTCCATTTCACAGTTTGCTGTACATTCTCGCACTCTCCGGTGCTTCATTTTGCCTGATTCATCTTACCCACGCAATGTGTTACCGCTCTATTGACAACCACTTGCGTGTCCTCAAATTTTTCATGCAGTTCCTTGAGGTTAAAATAGCTCACCACTCTCCATGTTGTGCTGTACAAAGTCACGCTGCCCTGGTTGTCGTAGTAAATCCCCGGCGCTGACTGGAATTTTTGCACTTGTACATCTTGCGGTGGCGCTTCTCGTCCCGCGAGGCTGATCTGCAAGATACTCCCGGCTACTGCTGTCACCCACAGTGCCTTCATCCTTGGAATCTGTACTTGTCACTCTTCTGCCCCTTTGTCGCCTGCGGTCCTTCTTCCTTTTACATCATGACTTCTAACAGAACGTTCATATTTTCGTTCAGTAAAATTCCTTCATCCTATTAGCATGCACTTTTATAGATTTCTTCCCTTTTAGCCTGATTACTACGTTAGGTTACTGCACATCAACCACAGTAAATGGCCCTCGCCATTGGCTAATTTCTTCGATCATCCCCGAAGCACGCTCTTGTCATACAGCAATACGCGATCATTCCTTCTAAATTCCCTCAGGTTTTGTGTTTTGTTGTAGTAATTCTTGTTCCTTTCTCTGCTCACTTGTGTTGCCTCACGGACATCTTGGTGTAACATTTGTAGTCGCTGTCGAATCTCCGTCACGTAATCGTCATAATTGTGGATTAGGTTTGCTGGTTTCTTTTTTAGCCATCCCGGAAAATTGCACTTCCTGCCGAAGAACAATTAGAATGGTGTATCCCGTGGTACTATGAGGAGTAGTATTGTACACAAAACATGCGAATGCAACCCATCATTCCCAATCTGTCTGGACCCGGTTCGCATAGCGTCGCAGCATCTCCGTCAGGGTACGGTGTGTTCGTTCTAGCGCTCCACTGGACTGCGGGTGGAACGCTGTCGTTAGTATTTTCTCTATTCTCAGTAATTTGCAGACTCGTTTCATGGTATCGCCTATGAAATTGCTTCCCATGTCGCTCAACAGAGCCGTCGGGATCCCAAATTTTAAAATAATGCTTTCCACCAAATTTCGTGCAACTGTATCAGCATCTTGTCGAGCTATTGGTACGCCTATTACAAACTTCGTGAGAGAGTTTTGAAAAGTCAAAATATATTTGTGACCATACTGGGTAATGGGTAATGGACCTATTGTATCAATATCACAGCGCTCAAATATAAATTCTGGGGTCGGAGTTAGCTCTAGTGGTTGCTTAGTCTTAGCTTGTGTGATCTTGTTCTTTTGTCAACTTCCGCATGTCCTTGTGAACTTCTCTATGTCAGCTTTCACGCCCGGCCATGTGTAGTACTGTTTTATTCGTTCATATGTCCTTCCCATTCCTTGATGGCCTCCTATGAGAGATATGTGCATCTGCTTTAGAATTGCAAATTTATCCTCTGCTCTCAGAATATCATCTTTGTTTATCTGGGATGTGTTACTGCCTCCGCTTATCCCAGTCGCGTCAGCTGTCTCTTCGGGGTCTGCTATCTCAGCCGTCGCCTCTGTCTCCGTTATCTCGTTGCTATTCGAGTCCTTGATTGCGGTCTTAGTTGTGGCGTCCCCTCGCTTATCTTCGTGCCTATCAGTCTCGTTTGTGCCCCTCTTTGTAACCTGCTTTGTTTGTTTGTCACCGTCTTGTACACTCCGAATGCGTGATAGCGCGTCGGCCATGCGATTTTGCTTTCCTTCCTTATATATGATTTGGTAATCGTATTTTTACAACTTTAACCGAGGCTTCGTTAATGTTGACGATGGATCCGTAATGCTACCAAACCACTACAGTGGTTTATGGTCCGTGAGTATCTTGAACTTCCTTCCAAAGAGATACGGTCGGAAGTACTTATCTGCCCATACTATGGCAAGCAACGCTCGCTCTATTGTACTGTAATTCAACTCTGCCTTGTTGAGAGTACGTGATATGTATGCAATTGGTAAATCCTTTCGCATTGGACCTTGGCTCAAATATGCCCCTAACGCGTACTTACTGGCGTCAGTCGTTAGTAACAACTGTTTAGTGATGTCTGGATACTGCAGTATCGGTGGCTTGGTTAACTTCTCTTTCAATGTTTGAAACGCCTCTTCCTGCGCTTCCGCCCAAAGATACGAAACTCCTTTCTTTACTAGCTCGTGTAGGGGTTTTGCAATTTTGCTAAAGTTACTCAAAAATCTTCGGTAGTATCCGATCATGCCCAGATAACTTTTTAAGTCAGCAGTAGTCCTTGGTTGCGGATACTTTTCTGTTGCTGCTACTTTAGTGGGATCGGGTTTCAGATCTTCCGCTGTCAAAACGTGACCCAAAAACGAAACTTCCGTCCTTAGACATTCACATTTGTCGACTTCCAATTTTAGGTGATGCGGCATAGTCCGCTCTTGTTAGCAGAGTACATTACACATAAGCTACGTCCGATCACGCCAGGCTCGCTGGTAGCAAGAATTTCCCAGCCTATATCTTACTTGATTTTTAACCCTGTTTTCTATCATTTGCGACAACAGGTGCAACAAGAAGCGGCAGAAACTGAGACAGAGGGATGTTGCCCGATGGCATAAGTTCACCAAGCACCAGCCAGATCATGGAATTTTCTCTCCTTATGATCTCAAAGAAATTAGATGCCAGTGGTTGGGGAAGGCGAAGTAAAGGGTACTTCAGGCACTGATTGATGAGGGGGATCGCGAAAAGACGGCTTTTAGCTTACCAACAGGCCACTATGAATACAATAAAATGCCAATGGGCCTGTAAACTGCTTCATTCACTTTTTAGCGTTTAATGAATACCGTGTTAACCGGCATATAGGGGAACAAAGTCTTCATATATCTGACGATAATGATGTAATGACCGCCTCGTTAGATGAGCACAACGTGAGCCTAGACGAAGTATTCAGTCGGTTGCGATGACGGAACCTGAAGTAGATAATTGCGAGTTTTGACGAAAGGAAGTTACGTTCCTGAGACATGTACTAAATGCTTCAGGATTAAAACCCGACCCTGCTAGCTGGAGGTAATAGAGAAATACCCAGATCCAAGGGTTACAGCACAATTAAAGTGTTTATGGGCCTAATTGGATACTATCGGCATTCCTGAGTAATTTCAGTAAAACTGCGAAGCCACTACATGACTTACTGAAAAAGAGGGTAGCATATGAGTGGGGCAGATCACACAAGGATAGTTTCTTCGTCTCGAACGGCCACTATTGCATCCTGTTCATACACTCGTAGTCTAACTTCCTACTTGGGAATAAAAACTTCAGTCCCTAGTCTGCGTGTCACTGGTACCTTTAAAATTTCTTTTCCCATGGGCCGATCACTACTTCTGCACGTGAATCGCTAATGGGTGTTCTCGTTGAAGGCGACTCCGGCCCTCTGGTTTTTTGGCTCCATTCGGTCGTTTTGCGCTCTTTCAGTTATCTGTTGGGGTCTGGCAACTGTAGCCTGCAATGGCGCTTGCGGCGTCCGGCCGGTCATCTGTGCAGAGAGCTTATCCTCACGTAAGTCCCGGAGCTAGCCGTCAGTGTCGAGCCCCTAGACCGCTATCGCATCTGAGCCTGTTTGCCTTTCGAGTGTCGCAACGCTAGGACTTACAGCTACTGTACTTCGAATACTGTCATATTTCGTCACGAAAGCATTACTAGGTCGTTCGGCCTCCTGTTTGCTATTATTTTTGACTGCACGTTGGGCTAAGTAAGCATCTTCTCGCACTTCCTGCAATTTAACCCGCTCACCTCTTATCCGCAACTCTCCGCGTGCTTAATTCAGAACAACCTTATTATCCTCAAGGAATTGTCTGCCCAACAATCCATCAAACGGCTAACGAATGCGAGCACCCATGGATTGGAATTTAGTAATCCATTCAAGTACCTGATCCCGTTTCCAGCCTTACTAGCATCTGCCTTTCTGATAGGATCTCTTAACTAGCTATACTTTTGATCGTCACTGTCTTCCTGGAATCCTATTTCACCTGATCATCTTCATTAAACTGACATGAGCTCCGCTATCAGTTAATAACTTTCTCAACCCTTTCATATCTCTACTCCGTAGTTCTGGTACTGTCCGCGGTCTTTATGATACCTGGTGCGGCATAACGGGACTGCATCATTACGACTGTAGATCGCTGCCCGGTGCGTTTTTCTTGCATATGTTGGCCCACCTTCTTTCTTGACGATCTTAGGCGTAGCGACGAAGCCAGTGACACGTGAAGCAAGTTACGGGTTTTGCTTTGGTGCATGGACGAATGTTCCAGGTGACACTGCATTGCGTCCATCTTATGGGAGGAGTACAATGATACTTGAACCGTTTCCCCTAAATTCGTGAACATTCACTTTCTTGATAGGTAATCGCTTATATGCTCGGGCTTAGGTGGAATTTCCTTAACAGTCTCTACCATGTGGACGGTATACTTCCGTCCACATTCTCACGCTAGATGGCCTCCTCTACCACAATTAAAACATTTTGAGTCGGTCTTTCGTCCTTGCCAGTGCTCAGTCTCCACCTGGTATTTCTCTTTGTCTGACATAATTGCACATTCTTCATTTGTGGCTAAATCACTTGTTTCTAAAAGTGTTAATTTCTCACACTGAGCTTTGTCGCGTCCTGGCACAGCCTCACTATACCAGTATGAAGTAAGTGCAAACTGCGTAGCGCAATCGGGACGTTAACGACAATGGGTTGGTTATAAATTGCTGTCAACTTTTATATCGGAGATAAGAGGGAGAGAATCTCCTTGGTTTGAAGCAAATAAGTTTTCTGAAAATAGGTTACAGAATTGCAATAGGCAGAAAAGATTGGTTAGTTTCTATCAAGTTTATTCTTACATATACTTATGTAAGTTGTCGGACCATAAACCCCTTAGTAAGATTCAGTCTATTTATTCGGACTTGCTACTTCAAAGCTAATTGCTGGTACATATAAGAAACAAGTACAAAGCAATCACTTGTTCTTGGTTAGCACTGAAATCTCTCTAAGTAATTGAGACAAAGACTGACAGCCTCTGTTCAACCCTATTCCAATGAAATTCTAAAAATTCTACTTGGCCTGCATTTCCTGAGTGTCCACCAGAGTCTATCACCGTCTTCTCGTAGTTGAAGTCTTTATCAGCTGTATCGGCTGCTATGGGCCTACTCAGCCCCACTGGCGTCTCGCTGCAGAATCTCCAAATTGGCGGCACTGGCTCTGAATCTGCATCTGAATCTCCGCTTCTAGCTATTTCGCTAGCTGTCCTTTTATTTCGTTTCTCATGTACTTGGGTGCACACGAGTTAATTTGTTTCACGCGACCCTTTCATTTCTAAGTGATCAGATTGCACAAGAATGCCTATGGTTCCATACGACACTCTCGTTTCTAATTGGTCGGCTTGCGCAAGAATGCCTTCGGTTCCACACGACACTTTCGTTTCTAGGTGCACGCAACTTAATTTGGTTCCACACGAGTCTTTTCCGCACGTGACTGACACTCTCTCTTGCTGTATTATCGCCCTGGTGTTTGCGTCTTCCATTGCGCAAGTTTGATTCATGCTGCTTCCTCTGGCAGGAAGTCAAACACTAAGTTATTTGATCAACAAGCCATACTTTGCAGCCTCCGCCGCTTATCTTGTCCCTACGTCCTGGTGGACTATTTCTTAATGTCGGCTGGCTGTTTGCCTATAGAGCCTGGACTCTTATTATGGTCACAAATTTTCTACGGTCACAACAGCTTATAGCACTGTCTTGATTCGTTCATTGTATAAAATTTGGATAAACATAGCCCTTCCTAACTTTCCAGTTAATGCGTTGCTGCTGGACATTTCTTCTTCCTCCGTGATTTTCCTCATGGTCCCCCTAATGTGACACTGATTAATGTCCTCCAAAGGTTCCTACTGAATGCACTTCCTTCCTTTCCCAGCTGACTACTGAACATAGTACACGTGTAGTAATCAAGATTTCGCTTCTTCTCGTTATTCTGTAACAGTATTGCTTTCACAGCCGACCAGCTTTCAGTATGATGTCTAACTAACTTACACGGTTAGAGCTCGTTATTTGACTAATGATATATTTTAGAAACACTTTTTTAGCTTTAGATTCCACTAAGCTATAAGTGCTCTCACAGTTGTCCAAAAACTCTGAAAGCTGTTCCCTGTCTTCATCGAATTTAGCCTAGTTTAGTAGGCTCACTATAGTTAACGTACTGCCTATCTCCATTGGAAGCTGACGTACTGTGGAAATCGGCGTCGTGAACACTTGGCGAGCTGTTAAATGTGCGGCTGAAGTGAGCTATGCGCCCACAGTGCTGGTGCAGTGCGCTGTCCTCACATATGCTGAGCCTCACGTTCATTGTGGCAGCAGTGTGGTGCGACGCCCTCTGGTATGGTGAACCTCGTACTCGTGATGGTGGTGCGGTGAGACATCCTCAGGTAATATGAGCCTCATTCTCATGCTGGCGGCGTGGTATGGCACCCTCTGGTATGGTGAGCCTCATGCTCACAGTGGTGGCATGGTGCGACACCCTCTGGTATGGTGAGCCTTGTTCTCATGGCAGGGGCGTGGTGCGACGCCCTCTGGTTCTGTGAGCATTGTTCTCATGGCAGTAGCGTGGTGAAATGCGCTCTGGTATGCTGAGCCTCGTGCTGATGGCGGTGGTAAGGCGCGACGCCCTCTATTTCCTTCTCAAAACTGTCAAGGCATGCATCTAGACTTGGATCAGGACTGAATTCTGCTGAAACCTCTTGTTCTCCCTATACCTATTCCTGTACTCCGAATCTTCTATCTAAACACTCAATAAAGTACATACCCCACATTTGACAACACTTTTACATGCCCTCTGTTGTGTCCTGAGAGGGAGTGAGAAAAACAGCTCGATGAGTGACAGAAATGCTTACCTCAGAAAATAATATTCGATGAGTTTACTGGTGGTGTGCTATCTGTTGTTCTCCAGTAGGGCGGAACTCAGTAGGGCTACTCAGGAAACAGGATAGGCGTATTTAATTGCCGATGTGAGTTTATTGCTTGGAAGTACCACAGGAACATTGTCCTAGTTACAAGTGCTGATCTATGATGAACTAACTCGACGTTCTCTAAGTCAAATATGCGTCCTACTTTAGTTGAGGCTGATGAAATGAACTAAGTCCAGCTCAGACTGATGAGCGTCATGGAGACGGCATCATACGCTCGTTGCTCGTACCACTCTCCCTGCAATAGCGCAGTCATGTCCTACTTATACAGCTCCCTTTGCACACTGGCCTGCTAGAACGTTCGATGAAGCTGTCGTGGGTGTGGCTGGTCACGCAGTTAGTGCATGATGCCATCCATATTTTGCTATTCTGGAATTTTCCTTCCCTATGACCCCTGTAAGCTACAGCATGAGAGGCTATTCATGTATTCTACTGCTGTATCACATGAGCGCTATCGATATCAAATATTGGTTCGCTGCTTCCGTTTTTAGAACATGTGCTTTACTGTCTCTTGACCAAGAAGAATCTCTTAATGAAAGAATCGAAATATTTCTCTCATTCGCCAGAATACCACAAACATATGGTCTATACAGTGCATTAGCAATTGCTAGAGATAGATCGTGTAGTTGGCACCCAGTAAGAGAGGCATACTATGACTGACTTTGCTGATTATTTGCACAACGGCAGTCTAAATGTAAAGCAAGTAGAGCACTGCATCGATGTCTGTACCAAAGTGTGTAAGTGTTGAATCTATAACTATAAAATAAGTGGAGGCTCAATTTATAGATAGTATTCCAATGCATGTGTTTGCACCTATCGGATTCGATGCAATACAGGCTGAATAGAAGGCCTGTAAAAGACAAATGTTTTCGAAATACTTTAAAGCAACACAGCGACTGTGAATAAACAATTGGCGTTATTTCCTCCCACTCAGCTTTACTGCTTACCAACAAATCCATGTATCAGCAGTTAGCATGCATACTTATATACTTCCTAGTTATTAGCAGTAAATACACACACACACACACACACACACACACACACACACACACACACACACACACATAAGCATGCGAACAGTCTAGCCTCAGTGGTAATGCAGGTTCCCATCAGATCACCAAAGTTACGCACTGTGGGGCTGGGCTATCACTTGGATGGGTGACCATCCAGTCTGCTGAAAACTGTTGGCAAGTGGGGAGCACTCAGCCCTTGTGAGGCAAACTGAGGAGCTATTTGATTGAGAATTAGTGGCTCCAGTCTCATAAACTGGCATATGGCCAGGAGAGCAGTGTGCTGACCACATGCCCCTCCATATCCACATATGATGATACCTATGGTCTGAGGATGACACGGTGGCTGGTCGGTATTGTTGGGCTTTCATGGCCTGTTCAGTTGGAATTTAGTTAAGTTTTACACATACACACACACACACTTGGAGTTTAAACATACACTATGTGTAGTTTCAATACTGCTACTATTGAAGTAGCTGCTACCTGTACTCCTATTCATCTCTGTTGGAGGCCGCATTAATTTATACCACCCTACACAAGTAATTACAGAGCACAGGAAACATATTGTAAATAATGTTGTTGTTGGTATTTAAATACTCATAGTTAGGTTATAGTACTAGAACTAATTTATTTTGCATCTATCACGTACACTAAACACATATTAAACAAGTATTAAACACATACAAGCTGAATTTGAAATATATTGGGTGGAAAGTAATCTTTCCTACAATACTAGCAATTTACAGACTATGGTGGGAGAATATGCCCCACTGGTTTTATACTCCACCAGGAAGCAAGAGGTGTTTACGCCGCTACAGCTCCTATTGGTTCACTTCCACATAGAATCTAGATATGTCCTTTTTTCCAGATATAAATCACATCAGTCTTAGTCTGAGCATTGATAACAGCATCAGTGTCAGTCTCAAAATTGAAGTCATAAGTGTAGTGATGTGTGATGTGTTCCTTGATTGTCAAGAAATCCACACCACAGATGACTGATATGTTGCGAAGCATCTCACATTCTGGATAATGGATGATGCTTGAAGTAGCATAATGGCTCCTCCTGATTTTAGTTGACAACGCCCTACTATGAGTTGGACATAAGTTCTGCAAAATGGTTAATGAATAATCACCGCAAGCACAGTATTAATTCAGCTGGCGTACTGTTGGAGATGTTGCTGAACTGTATATGCTCAGTTACTTCAACAGTCATGCGTCTTTGTGAAGAGCATGGAGAAGGAATAGTGCATTAAGGACTTGTTACTGGAATATGACATCTGTAATATTGAGAACGAGAGGTGTCCTTCACTTCTGTGCTCTGACTGAAAATCTGTGTTGACAAAAATGACCCACTAACTACTGAGTTGCAAGTGAAATTGCTGGAACACTGGCGGTACGATCGTCACTTATGAGATTTCTCATTTGACAGAAATGTAATGCTTCATTATGTTAAAAATGAACATGATTAAAATAAACCTTGTTGTTGAACAATGAAATTTAATGTTTACGTTTATGTAAAAATTTCACATGTAATGTATATTACTGTAGAAGAGTGCAACCTGCATTGATCCACCAATAGACTTAGTCTGTGGAAATTCTTACCAGAGTTGTGACTGTCAACTTCTAGTGGTTAAAACGCCTAATGAGAGAGAGAGAGAACTATTGCCATATATTCCAATAACAATTTCTGTGAGACTAAGATACACAACTGCTTTTTACAGCAATCGGAGGTGGCTTCTCCATGAGGCTATTCACCGCTGCTGCTTGGCATGTCTTCTGGTTCTTCACACGACCACAGATGCTGCAATCACCACAAGCCAGTCGACCATCTCTCCACAATTTAGAAATATGCAAGGCATTTCACCTAATATTTTAATATCCCATAATTTAACCTAATTTCTGCAACAACATCACTGTGAGACTACTCCAATTAAATAATAAAACGCCGTAAAAATTAAGAGATATATAGCAATGCAGTGTGTGTAAATGTGATGTTATGACATCGCTGGTTTGCAGAAAGTCCAAAACATACCAGTCGAAGATACAAGTCTTTGTGTACATACCTTGAATAATAACTGCTACATACTTGTTTTGAGCTGCTTTCAGGCAATACGTCCTCCTATCTAGTTCAGTATTCACATATGTTGATAACAAATCAATTTCAATCTTTAATTTGGTAATATGAAAGGCACTCCACCTTCTACTGCAATTTACTATAATCTATACTGATTTGTACAATCAAAAAATACACTATTCATCCTCATTGATACATGTGAAGACAAGTATGACATTCGATCGAACTTGTGATGAAGGGGAAAAAAGAGAGAGATAAATAAAACATTTACCAAAAAAATATTTGGTATTTCGGCTCTCTATCGACATCATGGCAGTCTAGTTACAGCTTTGTTTTCTATACAGAAAAAAACCTTGGATTAAATACAAAGTGTTCTACCTAGTGTACCTAGAACTCAGTAATGTTCTGTCAATATAGCCTGAAGCGGAGCTAGCCAAGTGTTACTAATGTATATCCTGCATACAGTGGAGGAGGAGTGGTAGACCGCACAGAAAAGGTTTGAGACACTTACACCATTCACATATTGTTTTGACTGTGGGTAGTGACGTCAGGAGCTCCTGCAGTGCCGACAGTGGAAGCGGCATACTCGCTTTCTCCAACCCACCAAGTCCGCAATCGCTGAGCATTGCATTTCTACTGGCCATTCTATGAATTACAATGATACAAAAATTGTGGCTCAAACATCAGTTATAAATGAATCCATAGAAATAAAATTGTCAGACAGCGAGACTCTTATCAATCTAGATAGCGGTTACCAGTTAAATTCCGCTTGGAATCCCATTGTAGAGAAACTTCGTAGTCAACGTAGTTATCGGTATAAAGATGAAGATCGATCTGATATCGAAATGCCAAGTTTTCACCGTGGAGGGCGCAAGGCGCAACGCACGGAGTTGTGAACGGAGTTGTGAACGCGCACGCTAAACAGTACATACGCAGCCCCTTTGGCTTTAAATAGCAGAGCTCAGCGCGTATTCGCCAGTACTTCTTCAGCTGTACTCACCTGAAGATGACCAAAAGGCTTTGTGCCGAAATATCGTGGCAAGATGTTACTGACTTACGGCAGTTCTCCCGTGTTTTTATTGAACAAACAGTACGCCGTGAACATTTCAAACATCACAACATATTACTTTATTATGAATGGTCCTGGTAAACAGAGGCTAGTGATAAAAATAATGAGAATAGCAAAAGTGAAATGTCAATAAAGTGTTAGTAAATTTTGGTATTTAAATGTTCATTACAAAATGAATAGGTATGTGTTTACCCAACCTCACATTGGTCAGTCAATTTAAATAAACAGTGATATACTTTGTTTTGAGGTCTAATCCATATCTTTATGCAACATGTATTTACTAGAATCTGAACATACGTCCCAAGCAAAGACAATAAACATATAGGATTGCTTTTAGATAATAAGGTTTTGGAAAAATGGTCTTGTCGTTGTGGATAAAATTTTATTTTGTAATATGTGTAATTCTGTATGTTTAAAAATGATTTATTCCATGTACGAAAGGCAACGTATTTGTAAATGAATTTTTTGAAACAAACTGAACAGTTTTGATGATTCTGAAATTATCAATTTTCTTATGCATTCTGTTTTAAACGATTTTGGAGTTAAAATAATATGGTGTTTGTTCTGGCAAAACAGACATATAAGGAGGAAGTTGTCTTTCCTTTTTGAAAGAAATTATAAAAATGAAGGCCATAACATTGTGTATTTTGCTTATGTTTCACCCCTGAAACTTATAGCATGAGCTGAACAATTTCTCGAGTCTTTCGTCCAAATCAGGAAAAACTCACAACAAATGGGAGGGGGGGATATGTAATATCCCAATGGATCACATCACAATACGTTCTGAAAATGCATGACTGAACCATCCATGCTCTGCTTGTGTAACAAGCAAATGGGCGTGAGTAATAGTAGTGCAAATGACAGGAGATGCACATTTATGTCATGTGGAAGCGAAATAATACAACCGAAAATTTATTTACTGCTAACTACCACTAGGTGTCACTATGTATTAAGAACCATAACAAGAAATAATATCCTTGTGAGAGATTTATAGATATTAGTGTTAATTCTATTTAATGTGTTTTGTGCAGTTATAATGTAACTGTGTTTGGGAAAAACATAATTAATTGTCTAGCTATGTGTACAACACATTTTCAATATGAGAGAGTGAGTTTTGGCAGGAATGTAATTATGTAAATGTATTAGTACTTTCTTTATATACACTTGGCAAGAAAGTGAAGTACAATTGAAGTTGGGTTTTGGCACATGAGTAGTTATTCCCCCTTACAAGAGTATGAGTGACAGGCTTGAGATTAGGCTACATGTCATGAAATAATGTGGAGTATTTGCTGACTTAAGTGCGAATATTGTGATTCTTTGGGGTTTTGATTAAGTCGAATGGAGGTTGTGAAGATTTTTTACGCCACACTTGAAGACAGTAGCCACACAAAGAGTGAAATATGGTTTTGGAATGCAGTTTTAATGTCGTAAATGAACTATTCTTCATTGACAATGAAATGGAACTTGTTCAAATTTTAATTGAAAAGGAACTTTCAGAAGAGTTAATGTTTCTGACTCCTCTCTCTTGTGATAAAAAATCAGCAATTGTAATAAGTATTTTTATGTAAAGTGAATGTCAATTACAGTAGTATCCTCTGCAAAATTATTTCAGTTTTCCAAGAACATTTAAAAGACCAAATGTTGCTATATATTACTAATCTGTTGCTTCAAAAAGCTCAAAGAGTCCTAGTTAAATAAGCAAATCTTGCTCTGATTGGAGGATAGAAGTGTGTACTTCAAGTAAGTGCAAATGTTTTTGTTTTATGGAGGATATAGTGACTTGATACTAGTACGAATTGATATGGAGCTAATTCTGCTTATACATAGACAATCATTATCCAAGTTTTAACACAAATGGTATTTCAAAACACATTGATAATGATATAATTGACAAGAGCAGATAAAGATGAAGTTAGTACTCCTTATCCTATTAAGAGAACTGACATTCACTTGACCAAATTTACACTAGTTGCTATTTGTAAAAGTATGTACTAGCCATGTTGTTGGGTTTCCCATGGGGAGAACCAACGATTAACGGCCTGTTCACATGACCTGGGCAATGACCTTTTATAGCCTGAATTAGTAAATGCATCAGTGATTTGTCCACAATAGGAGTAATATTTCGAATGTGTACTCTTTTTTGGGGAATGTGATAGTTACTGGCTCTATTTTAGTCAGATACTTTGGTCATACGCATTTCGAGAGCGTTTCTGGGACAAATGAGAACTTTTACAGCTAAGGGTATTTGCACATAACTCAGAGTGTCCTGAATATTTCTAAAAATCAAATAAGGTTACACACTGCTGGCGACTGTTTACTGTATCTTTGGTTTGAATAATTATTTTGAAGTATTATGGTTTAATGTGTGGCATTGTGGTTACTTCCCCTCCTTTTTATCCAACTAATTGCCTTAGGGTAGACAAGGTTAAGTTCTACGTGTAAACTGATTTCAACCTACCGACTATTTTGTTTCCTTTCATAATCATTCTGTAAGAAGCAATGCAGAACTGATGAAAGAACAGGTTAGTGAAAAGGGGGTTGAGGTGGTGGGGTGTTTGTTATAACTGTTTGTTATTGTTTAAAGCACTTATACAGCTTTCCACAGGGTCAAACATACCATCTATTCTTTAGCTGTGCAGTATATTGTAGCCTACAGCCGTACAGTACCACGTTCTTCAATCAATAATAACGTAAAAGTTCCTTGAAGACACATGTCTGGACACTTCAAAAAATGCATAAAGTGATTACCAATATCTTGGTTCACTCCTGGGCTTGTCATCTGATATATAAATTTTTTTATATAGAGTGGTCAGAAACAGTCTGAAAAACTTGTAAGGGTGTTGAAGGGCAGGCTGTGCTGAAATAATAGTTAAGAAAAAAATCGCTGCGTTGCGCCATTTTGGAGTTAATTAGCATTGACATCAGCCAATCTGGCTGTTGTGTGTTCTGTTCCAAACGACCTGTCAGATACAGCTAGTGTCAGTTGGTCTCGTAGTGTAGATGACAGTGCATGAGACTGATCAGACTTTGACTTGAGTATGATACCTATTACTATCCCCAGTCCAATTTTTGTATTGCTTACTTGTTTGGTATCATGAAACCTAATGAAGAACACATTTGGCGACGCCGCCTCCAGTGGGCCGCTCGAATTTGGACATGCAATTGTATGATGGGCTAATTTCAATGCTGATTGACTTGGAAACAGTGCAAGGTATCGAATTTAAGGTATCGAATTTTTCTGTTAACAATTATTTCTCAGCACAATCTACCCTGCAACAATCTTACAAGCTTTTCAGGCTGTTTCTCACCACCCTCTACGTCTTTTACTCTACAACTGGAGTTCATCCATATTATAGAGTCTATTCCAAATTTCTTACAGTTATTTGCAATCACATTGGTATTTCCTTGTCAGTCCTCTTGTTCGCTGCAGTCTTGGCTTGATAATAAGTAGTCATTCATCTCCTTCTTATTAAAAATCTTGCTTTACATCTAGGTTCATAAGATAATAATTGTCTGCACAAAATTCCAGGAAACACCCGCGATATCCCAGTTAGCTCTCCACTTTATATGGAATAACTATAGGATACTCATATTTCCTCAAAATGGTTGTCAGTGCTTCCTCACCAATTTATTTCAGTATTCCTCTTGCTGCCGCAGTATTGGTCCCCTCGTCTACAAATTGTAGCTTTGCGTTAACACCATGTGCCACAGAGATGAACTTGGAGAATTTACCACATGTGTAGCTGTTAAATGCACCACACATATCATTCTTTAACATTACAGGTGACTGCTTGTTTAACTGTTCTTGACTAACAGAGCACACAGCAAGATTCAGTCTTCTATTTTCAGTGTAATATTTATGTTAACAGTTTCAGGAACAAAACAATCTAGCTTCTTCAGTAGGAAACACAAGCCAAATCATTCGTTGGTTGGCCCCCTCTTCTTCCCTAACAGCTGTAGCGTTTTAATACTTTGGAGGAATCCATGTTGACGCTTTCCACTGTAGCAAAATACTGATCAGCTTAGGCTATTGAGCCTTCTTTTATACTCTAAAATCCAAGACATTGGCACTACTGGTCACGTGATCTTCAGGTCATGCCTTCTAAATTTAGAAGGCTGTTATGTGGTGTCTGCAAGTGACAACATTATAGTGGTTGAAATCTGTAATAAAGTGGACTGTCGTGAACGATTAAACAAGCATTGCTCCATAATGTTATAGAACGGTGTGTGTGGTGTATTTAGCAGCTATACGCATGGAAAATTCTCCAAGTTCATTTCTGTGAACCGTGGCATAAAGGCAAAGCCACTATCTTCAATACAGCGCAGCAATACTGCAGTGGAAGAGGAAGATTGGAAAAAAAATGTCAAGGAAGAACCGAAAACCATTTTGAGGAAATATAAAAATCCTGTGACTATATCATATAAAGTGTAATTGGTTGACAATAAAGTGGTAGTGCTATGGGAGAGCTGCCCAGGAAATTGCAGCAACTTCTTGTAGACAATTATTACCTTATGGAACTGGGTATAAATCCAGTCTTTTTCTGGAATTTTTAATAAAACGGAGCTGTATAGCTACGAAATATCAAGCCAAAACTTAAGTGTGCAAGGAGACTGCCAAGGTAATACCAATGTTGTTAAAAATAACCGTAAGGTAGTTAGAATAGACTGTTTAACGTGGATGAGCTCCATCTATACAGTAAAGAAGTATAACAAATTTATGTGTCAAATCACAAGCCCAGGAGGGAACAAAGATACCGGTAATCACTTTACAGATTTTGTGAAGTGTCCAGACATGTCTCTGAGAAACTTTTATGTCCTTCTCGACTAAAGAACTAGGTATTACCAAGCTGGAGGCTACAATATACAACTACAGAATGCAGGGAAAGGGATCCAGTAAGGCACCCAGCGTACTCCACATTGATGTGTACTCACCTGTCAACAATCTAGTAATTGGGTTGACAGGGGTCCAGTTCTATTACTATTCCATAAGATATTGCTGCTAAACTGCCATATATTATTGTCCAGAATCTTGAAGAAGGGGATGAGTTGTGCATTGCATGGTCTTGTGATAGAAATTACCTGAAACATGTGGGGCTCCCCTACTCAGAAATGAATCAGTTTTGAAACTTCTGAATGACACCTTGTACATCCTTCTTCCCAGTTTCTCTACAATAAACTATGTTATCGAGCCGTAAAACGAAAAAAACTACTTCCTTAAAACAATGGCTCTATGCGATACCAGAACAATACAGCTTCCTGGACATGTATAGCACCCAATGTTCACATCCAATCACGGTTCGGAAATTATACTATACCCCTATATAAAATGATCGTTATTAATGGCGAATACCTCTTACAAGGAAACAGATAAACGCATAGCAGCAGCGTCCAACATGCGAAAATCACAAGTCATTCCGTCACTAACTCTGTAAACAGCACACCTGTCAGGCAAATGCGTACATGGGGACTGCATTGCCACACAAACACCTATCGCTAACTTAGTTATGACGCTGAAGTCTCGATTTTACTCCCTAGATGCGAAAGGGGGAATGGAGTACATAACATAAATCAAAGTTTGTTTCGAGGAATGCGGCACGTTTCATCACACATGAGATGGAAGTCCTCTGATGGCCGACAGGTTTACCATCAACGATCTCAAGCAGACAGCACTTTAAACCACATACAGAACACATGGCTGTATAAGAGTAGAACACAGGCTATGACACGTGACTGATGCATCCTGACAGAACAGTGGAAAAATTGACCTCCAGCAACTAGAATGTATCGTCAGTCAACCATTAAATCGCACCTCATTACAGCTCCATCTCAATCGATCACCCCCTCCACTCTCTGTTATCCTTTAACGCAGATGCAAATAAGTTTAGAGGCAGATGGTTCTCTGTCTTCCTGAAAAGCATCAAATACAGTAGTCAATTCGCTTGTATCACTGGTACCTCAATAGACATACAGTATAATGCTGCCTCAACAGAGAAAAATTGACTGACTCCCTGATTCCTTTCGTTTCGATGGTGACGTTTTCTTGGATTCCTCTTGCTGCCACATATTTGTTCCCATGTACAAATTGTTACACGCGAACCAGAAGATACGGAAGTATTCCTCAATTTCCCCATATTTCGATATATATTCAGTCAATTTATACCTATTCCCTTGTCATTTTTCGCAATTCCATCGATTTTATGTCAGATCTATCCATGCGATGATGACATAACCTCTTGTTCTGTGTTGTAAAAATGCTTGTAAATGTAGCACAGCTGCCAACGTCTAGTCCAAATGCACTGATTGGGAGCGTTTGCTCTGTTTTCTGTATGTCTGTGTATATGTGTGCCTCGCAGACAGCTTCCAGGACCCAGTCCCCTCCGCTGGTGGACAGCATGCATGTCCAGACGTAACACATGGTTGGTCCTCCCATGTACCCTATCGAAGATGTGACACGTGGTGGATCCGCCTCCGAACATCGGTGCGCATTTATTGTCCATGGCCGATCCACACTCGAATGCTAACTCAGATGTGGTATATTGTGGATCCACATCCCAACAACACTTTGTACATTATGAATGGTGGCTCCACCTTCAACCCCTATCCCATGTGTGGCATATCGTGGATTCACATCTCAATAATGCTCTGGATATAATGTATGGTAGATCCACATTCGGACACTAACTCAGATCTACTGTGGGTCCTGTGAGCCTTCCATGAGGCATGCATATACACAGACATACAGAAAACAGAGCAAACGCTCTCTAAATATGGAGGTGACTGGATGCAGTCGAGTACAGTGCTATATTACACCTCCCAATCAGTGCATTTGGGCTAGGTGTTGGCAGCTGTGCTCTGTGTTCTGCAAATGCAAAGGAAATGACTATGTCCATTTATAAGGAAGGTGTGTATTTGATGTCTAGTACTGTGATAGCATAGGGAAGAGTATGTCAAGTCATAGGAATGGTACTGATATTTCTATTTCCAGAGCCATAGCCATCAACAGGGTGTATTTGTGATACTGCACTCATTATCAAACATCGTTCAACTGAAACCGTGATCATAACATTTAGTTGTAATTAACGGGATGAAATATATATGTGTATGATTTCTTAGGATGAATGATTTGTAAATTGTTCGGTTGACTGCTTCTACACATTTCGCGCCTTTATTTAGTTGAGAGAGGATCAATTGTGGGGTATTCGTGTAGCACGTGGAAGATATGTTTGCTGGTTCTCTAGACATGAGAAACACCTTAGTTGACCTTGTAATTTGTAGGTATGATTTCGAATTTGTTACATCACTGAGATCGGTATTTGCAGGTGGAAATATCATTTTTCGTCTGTTTGTTTACAGTTACTCAGTGGTGTAGAACACACTCCACCTAGCTTAACTTTCAAGTTTGTATAGAAATAATTCCGAGTTTATATCTTCGGAATTATGTTGCATGAGCGATTGGTAGCATACAGCTGTGTTCGAATCATACGAAATTGGATATGTTCTTGTAATCCCAGAGTCTGGAGATAGGTGTAGAAACGTGAGCAAGCAGGCAGATTCGGGCCAGAAACTGTAACGCATTTGTACCGAGGGGAGGGAATGAGCCAGTCTTTGCATAACAGTTCTGAGAGTGACTTCGACCCACTGACGGCTTTCTAATGTAAAAGGGATGCTTTTGTGCCCAGTTTCACGCTCTAATATTCAAGCTCCTGTCCTCAGTGAGAGAGCAGTGTAATTAAGTAAGAGTCTTTCCATATTTGACGATAAATATGGCACTTGGCGAGGTTTAGTTGTCGGTGCAATATGGCGATGAGTGTAAAATAGTTTATTGCTGCTGAATGTCAAGTCTGTAGAAAGAAAGAAAAGGCAGACAGTGCTTCTCTATGACTGAGGAGCATCGTGACATATAGCCAGTGTGAGTGTAAGCATGCCATAATTTTTTCGGTGCTGTACAGATATAAAAGATAACTGCACTGTTTGTGTAAAATGAGTATATATTGCATTGTAAAGTTACTGTACCTTATGTTGTGTAAGATGTGTACATATGGCATTGTAAAGTTACTGTGGTTTATGTTTTGGCATGACTGGAGAGGATGACTGTCCGCAAGGGTATGAGAGAGATTTTTTACATGTAAAATTATGTGCACTATAGACACTGAGATTTCTTCCAGCTGTCAAGAGAAGACATTGCCTGTACATCGATCGGTGTCAAACTGTAGTTACACTGGTAAATATGTTCCTGGCTTCCAATATTCTTGTGATTCTCGTATGTATTTGATGATCTGTAGACAACTTTGCGGGTTTAACTGTCAATGCAGTTTAGTGATCTGTGCAAAATAATTTTACCACTGAAAGTCCTGTCTGCAGAAAAAGGAAAATGTGGATGGTGCTTCGATACTGATGGCATCAGTAATACTGTGGGTAAATTCGATAAGAGCCAATCATAATGCTCGATTCATTCACATCCTTTGTGCTGGGCTGTAGGAGTCTCTACATAGCGGTGGGAACATTTGTGTGTGTTGAAAGCAGGGAGGGTAACACGTTATGGAGTGGGGTATCACGTTAGGACCGCTGGGAAGAGTGCATTCGATGTTATTCTGCGCTGTTTGCAGTTAAGCACTGTTAGGTGTGTCTCTCCTGTCGCACAAGGACCAGGACAACTACTCTGTTATCAACGGTAAAGACATGTGCTGCCCGGAGGTGTCTCATGTATGATACCAGCGTGAGCATGCCTTGCAGTTCTGCGACATCAGTATAACACTGGCTGTATACCTGAAAACAGAGGCATGAGCAACCAGCGGCGGCTCGTGGCTGTGACAGTGTGCACCCCTTGAGTGCCTGCATCCCCGCCTGGTCGCATTAGCAATGGTGCCTAAGTGAACACGTATTTCGAGAGGAATTCTCAGGTATCAAGTACGAATGGGATGTCGCCGCCTCATGCGTGCAGGCATCTGTGCATGGTTTGACAGCTGATGGCTGCATCACTTCGCGGAGCTGCAGGTAGCCTCCTGTGCAGTCTACAGGGGGTGGCAGATGGCGTGTTGTTTTTTCTCTCCATCTAACAGTCTTGCTGTAATCACTTCACATAATATTCTACTTTATGTTTTTTGCATGGTTGTAACTGGACCACATAAAGTATCTGTTGTTGTTACTGATAAACTATGTTCAATGCATAGTGTTGGACTAAAATAAAATACTGGATAGGTTATTAATATATACTAAATTTCAATGAAAACACTCCAGACAATATGAAACTTCCTGACAGATTAAAACTGGACTCCAGACAATATGTTTATGCATTTGTCATGAAGCAATGATATTTTGTCACATGCGAACTACAAACTCTCTGCTTGTGAAAGTGAAGAAGGAGCATACATTAATCAGAACTTAACATCATCTACAATCACTATTTTAGTTGGAATAGCAAAAACTATACAACAATGTATGCTGCTTTGCACACATGTCTATCCATCAATATCTGCTAACTGTATTCATGCCTTGCTCTCAATCAGTTACCAAATTTGCTACTCCTTAAAGTCTCAGGGTTGTGTCTCATCGACCTATCCCTCATTTTCTCACATTTACCACAATGCTCTTTTATCCCCAAGTCAATTCTGTACCCCTTCATTAGATACCTTATTGCAGTGAGATGAACTGTAGTAGAACGTGGAGTGCCAAATTCAGGCCACAAGCCATAGACATTGGCTGCAGCCATGCATCATCCGTATCCAATAAGCACCTCACATTAGCAGCAAGAACTCTGTGGCATCACTCCATGAGTCAGAGCCCCATGGACAGCCATTGAGAAGCCACTCCAGCTTAATCAATTTCTGCAGCATCTACATGCATTATGGATTACACCAGACCATGAGTAGCTAGTCTACGTGAGAACAAGCATACAGTGTGTCACCAATCATGTCATTGATGAGTTACAGGATTTCCCTACACCCTACCCCTCCCCCACTCTGACAAAGGCCAATAGCACTATGTAGAAAAGGTGGGAAATTCAAATTTTGGTGGGAAATTCAAAAATTACCCAATTAAGCTAGTGTGTTTCCTGGCAAGGAAGCAGGGCTGTGGTCATAAGTATAAATTGGCGAAAATTCAATATGGTGCTTTCCCATGCAAGTTGACCTGGGGTACTGGGACAGGGTCTATCATGTCACAGTCCAAGTCTTGGAGTAAGAGCACTAGCCTTACATGACATCAGATTCCAAGATGGCTGACCTGGAATACAAGATGGCATCTGAGACTACTGGCATAACTCAATGACTTCATATTCCAGCTCAGATGGATTGTGTTTTCTATATGAGTTTGAAATTCTGTCATACTGACCTGGTCTTGAGATATTGGGACATACTGGTCCAGAGTTCAAATACAAGCCCTGACTCTACAATGTCTCAGTCCAGCTCAGACGTGTTGTCTGTTTTTATAACAGTGTAGAATTCCAGATTATTGGCCCTGACTTTAGATATTGCCTCAGTCCTACTATAAGCTACTATTCATTCAGAGGTGTATGGTAACTGAACACTCTAAGTTAAATTTACAAACAGCTTTCATAGTTTATGAAGTGGTGGTGGATTTTTATTCATCTAGCAACTTGGAATATATTTGGCACAGTTGACAGACTTGTACAATTTTTAGCTACACTTTGGCATGGAACATTTATTTACAGCTTCCCCCCTGTAAGACGTAACACTGAGTGTGATCTCTTTCGTATGGTCGGCAGCAGTGAAACTTAACCTATGGTACAGATAACACACACATGATGAGCAGAAAACATAATTTGCATCTCACACAAATGGTGTACAGAAAATGGCATACTTCACACTATAAAAGAAGTACTTACTCTCTCTCTCTCTCTCTCTCTCTCTCTCTCTCTCTCTCTCTCTCACACACACACACACACACACACACACAGAGGCATATACTCTATCAGCCAAATGAATAGTAGGCTTCTGATCCCATCAGAATGATTCATCAGTTATCACGCCAAGACAGGCCAGTTCTCATCTGCAAGACAGTGTGCTCCTCATGCCTGTGCAATTGAATACTGAACTACCATAACATCTGTGGGACGGTGGCCAGATCACCACTAACGCTGCTATTGAGGTACTTCAAGTGGCCTTCAACTGTGAGGGACATTGATGCCACACGCTGCACGTCCTTAGTCCGTACTTTTGTTTATTACTTCATAAGGATCACAACCCTTCACCCAGTGCAGGCAACTGTCAATATCCAGATAAAGTAATTTTGGATTTGCAAAATGAGGTTTTGTAAATTCACAATAAAACCAGTACGTGTGGAATTTGGATGGTGCAATATACTCGCACACACACCAGTATCAACAGGTTTTGTGAACTTTACCGAAACCTTAGCTATCTCGTGAGCAAAGAAATCTTTTCTGCAGATTGGCGCTGTTTAAAATTTGGCTGGATGGTATAATCTGTTGTACCATAACTCCCCCTTCAACAGGTAACTAAGTGAATTTCGCGATGTTCTCTGACATTTTCCATAGTTTTGTGGAAATTGCATTATTATAAGGCTGTAAAAATCTTTCTAGGATGTAAACATCATGAAAGCCCTATTTCCGCTGTTAAGAGTTCCATGTTGACATGTGTCATTTTCAACATAACTTCCGACGAAAGCCCTGACGTGGTGTACCAACAGGAAAGATCTAGCTCATATTTGTCCAAGCATACAATCCGGCATCGTTCAAAAATATCTACAAATAAGCGCACAACTAAGTCCATATAAAGTTTAGCATATATTTTTAATTAGTGATGTTAAACTCCTGGCGTACACCATTGCATGCCCATACTCCACACTCCATATCTGATATGGCCGCGCCTGAAAATGTGCTAGAGAATGTGGTTATGTCAGAAAGTGTGATTTTGTTGTGTTTTTGCCATGCATTCAGACACTGGTATTGGAGAACCCCCTTCTTTGATATGGATTAAAACTTTGCATCATCAGGCCTCCCGACACATCATTTCCACAAGTTTCTGTAGTGGTACCTGCATGAATCTCAGCGAGTCAATGAACCTCGGTGTAACTTTCTTGGTGATTCTCTTCGAAAACGAAATGTATCTCTCAGTCGTGTCAGGCAGGGCACTAACCTGATCTCTGCTCAACCAGTATCAGCCAAGGGCTCTTCTAGGAAGTGAGCATTATACCTATTTAAGTTGTGGATGACAACTAGCATGTGACCTGGAAATTGGTGATTCAAGTTGCATGCATTGTGTGCAGCACAGCACTATTTCTTAGCTGGATGGCAATGATCCTAAGTGGGGTTCCTAGTTCTTTATCTAATGGCTGCTCACAAATATAGCAGCCAACTACATTCTCATACAGTAATTTATAATCCTGCATTTAGGTCATAGGAAAGATGTTGTCATAAATACTATCAAGTTTCCTTGCAAGATTTTCAAGCTCACAAGAAATCCCTTGAGTGTGATGTCACAAGTTCAATCTTTAGAAGGCTTATTTGAAAGTGTTGTGTTGACTCTCATGACACGAAAAATAGTAGCTGCTAATGACTCACCATGTGCATCAAGAGGACGACAGAATATAAGTATCTGAGAGTTGCAGGGACCAACTTTCTATGGGATGTATGTATTACAGTTCACAAAATGGACATCGCAGACATTCAAGAAATGTTCAGAACAAATCATGTTGTTGCATTGCTTGTCTGTACTATTTCGTTTACGACCAAGTACATGTGATAACTTAAATCACCAGATGCACTGGACACCTTTCATAATTTATTTCATTTTCTAAAATCTTGTGATGGGAAAATATTGTTGCTCTTAATTTGCTACTTTAAAATCACACTGTTACTTGAGGGATGATAGGAGCAAGGTATTTTGTTTTATTTTCCCTAAAATGCAGCAGTCTTTCTCATGTAGCCATAATGATTTCCCTTTCCGACCTTGACTGTTTAGTTTGAAAGCATGGAAGAGTGGTTTTAATGCTATATAGAAGCCAAAGAAGTCCCTTTCCTTATCTACATCTACATTTACATCTACATCCATACTCCGCAAGACACCTGACGGTGTGTGGCAGAGGGTACCTTGAGTACCTCTATCGGTACTCCCTTCTATTCCAAGTAGCAAGCAGTACCAACGTTTAGACCTTCGCTTATCACGTATTTTTTGGTGTCACAAAGCAGTCTCCCTGAACCAACTTTAGCGTATCACAGGCCTTCTCGTCTCGTTCATGTTGCCTACTAAACTAGCAAGTAACTCTAGCGGCTTTTCTGCTGATCCTCATTGGCCAATGGAGCAGGCTCCACCTCCCTCTCCCAAAAAAAAAAAAAAATCAGCCCCAGTTCTGAACAAGTGCAGAGGTTGACTTTGTGTTGGGGAGTCGCGCTCCAGCCCTTGATCTGTAAAGATATGTGCTCCTAGTGAATACAATATTAGATTAAGTCACGATGCCTTTAAACTAAGACATTAGTAAACTTGAAAGCATTATCGCTTTCTTGTTTCCTTGTAAGTTCTTTGCATTTATTTCTATTTATTGCATGTGAAATTCACTTAGTTTTGAGCCACTTTGGACTTTGTCCTCATACTCTGCTCTTATTCAGCTCTCATATGCATGGATCCATTGGTACCCACACTAAGGAACGTCTTTTGCACTTATTTTGATCAGTTTTGTCTCTCGTTATTTTCCTCCCAGCTCTTTCATTGTAGTAGTAGAGTTCAGTGATAAATAACTACCATATAAATCCCATAATACTATTTCTCACTTCCAGGTATACTTTTAACAGTCACAACACAGTTACCTATCACTACCTCAAGAAATGTTCCATAGCCTATCACAAAACCCCTGCCACCCTTTATGATATCATCCGCTACACAGGTTATTACCCAGAGCAGTGGGGAAAGTCCAAAGTTCTCTTATTCCCAGAAACTGATAAACCAACCCCACAGACCTATCAACCTACCAGACTCAGTTTACAGCAAAATTCTTGATACCGTTCTTATCCATTGTATATCTGTCAGCACCTTGCAATCCATCTACCGATCCCCAACATCCAACGTGGGTTTTGTCCATACTATTTCGTCAATGAGCAACTTTTATACATTACCAACCTTAACTCCCATCAACTCAATAAACGGGAATTCGCCATATTTGTCTCCTTTGATATCCAAAAAGCCTTTGATTGAGTATGGCATTCTGGACTGTTCCTCAGGCAACATACCTACACATTCCTGGTTGAATATGTCCATCTTATAGCATCCTTCCTTCAGCACTCGCAACTTATGTCCCTATCAATCCACACCTGTTCCTGCATATTACACCCTATTGCTGATGTGCCTCAAGGCTCTGTCCTCGCACCCCTTCTTTACATCCTTTACATTCCAGACATTCCTAAACCGCCACTCCCCACCTACTTCCTACGACAACCTGTTGACACTGCATACCTGGCCAATCACCACAGTCTTCAACTCTTCCATACCTCCCTCCAACCCCACTTAAATTTCCTAGATGAGTGTTTAATAGTGGCAACTACAAGTAAATCCACAGTAAAGCCAAGCCACCAGTCTTTGGTCACAGCACTCGTCATTTCCAGTGTCCAGATTTCCATCAATCTACACTCCTGGAAATTGAAATAAGAACACCGTGAATTCATTGTCCCAGGAAGGGGAAACTTTATTGACACATTCCTGGGGTCAGATACATCACATGATCACACTGACAGAACCACAGGCACATAGACACAGGCAACAGAGCATGCACAATGTCGGCACTAGTACAGTGTATATCCACCTTTCGCAGCAATGCAGGCTGCTATTCTCCCATGGAGACGATCGTAGAGATGCTGGATGTAGTCCTGTGGAACGGCTTGCCATGCCATTTCCACCTGGCGCCTCAGTTGGACCAGCGTTCGTGCTGGACGTGCAGACCGTGTGAGACGACGCTTCATCCAGTCCCAAACATGCTCAATGGGGGACTGATCCGGAGATCTTGCTGGCCAGGGTAGTTGACTTACACCTTCTAGAGCACGTTGGGTGGCACGGGATACATGCGGAAAGCATTGTCCTGTTGGAACAGCAAGTTCCCTTGCCGGTCTAGGAATGGTAGAACGATGGGTTCGATGACGGTTTGGATGTACCGTGCACTATTCAGTGTCCCCTCGACGATCACCAGTGGTGTACGGCCAGTGTAGGAGATCGCTCCCCACACCATGATGCCGGGTGTTGGTCCTGTGTGCCTCGGTCGTATGCAGTCCTGATTGTGGCGCTCACCTGCACGGCGCCAAACACGCATACGACCATCATTGGCACCAAGACAGAAGCGATTCTCATCGCTGAAGTCGACACGTCCCCATTCGTCCCTCCATTCACGCCTGTCGCAACACCACTGGAGGCGGGCTGCACGATGTTGGGTCGTGAGCGGAAAACGGCCTAACGGTGTGCGGGACCGTAGCCCAGCTTCATGGAGACGGTTGCGAATGGTCCTCGCCGATACCCCAGGAGCAACAGTGTCCCTAATTTGCTGGGAAGTGGCGGTGCGGTCCCCTACGGCACTGCGTAGGATCCTACGGTCTTGGCGTGCATCCGTGCGTCGCTGCGGTCCGGTCCCAGGTCGACGGGCACGTGCACCTTCCGCCGACCACTGGCGACAACATCGATGTACTGTGGAGACCTCACGCCCCACGTGTTGAGCAATTCGGCGGTACGTCCACCCGGCCTCCCGCATGCCCACTATACGCCCTCGCTCAAAGTCCGTCAACTGCACATACGGTTCACGTCCACGCTGTCGCGGCATGCTACCAGTGTTAAAGACTGCGATGGAGCTCCGTATGCCACGGCAAACTGGCTGACACTGACGGCGGCGGTGCACAAATGCTGCGCAGCTAGCGCCATTCGACGGCCAACACCGCGGTTCCTGGTGTGTCCGCTGTGCCGTGCGTGTGATCATTGCTTGTACAGCCCTCTCGCAGTGTCCGGAGCAAGTATGGTGGGTCTGACACACCGGTGTCAATGTGTTCTTTTTTCCATTTCCAGGAGTGTATGTACAACCAAATCTTCTCTCTGACTGACTCAGTATTTAGGACTAACTCTCGATATACAATTAACATGGAATGCACATTTCGTTATCATTCAACACAAAGTCCAAAACTGAGTAAAACTACTAAAGCTGCACCTGGGGGTCTATGCCATTCTACCATTATCCTGATCTATAAATCCCTCATTCCCCCCATCCTCACCTCTGCCAACATTTTGGAAAGACATGCACTCCACCTACCTTTCCTGCCTCACATCCTGGACCAACTCATTCACTTCCCATATATTCATTTCTTCCTAGAGCATCTTCAGATGTGGTACATTAATTAGAAACACAATCCTGGCATCTAACTTCTCACCCACTAAACACCAATCCAGATACCCTGCTTCCATGCACATTCGTGTATTGTACAACCTATTCCCATAATGAAATCCGTTCCCTCCTTCCATCCCTAACGCTTCACACCACATGTCCCATCCATTTTTGTCCTTCCCACTTCCGCCACCTAACGGATTTTCAGTCGCATCCTGCGGTTCCACAAGGCCCCATAGTCACTCTAATCATCCCTCCTTCGTCATAACTACGACTATTCTCATGCATCACCATTATCACCAACACACTATAACATCATTCACATTACCATAAGTGATTTAATTTTATAAATGTAATATGAAATAATCTATAAAAAGTTTAAAAATCTTCAGTGTTGTCCACTATCTGCTTTTCTGTAAAAAAAAAAGTACGTACTGTTCCTCACTGTGTTCATAAAAAATCATCACTTATTGTCATCCGTTTTTATGTATTTTAAACCATCTTTTCAATTTTTGTAACCTGTGGCTGAAGAGAGGTTTTACGAGTATATGGAGCCAGCTTACACCCTTTGTGGGAAAATTAAATGACCATAAAGAATTAAATTTCGACGACGACATGGCATTTAGACTTTTGTGGCATTTCAGCTTGTAGTTGAGAATGGCTACTAAGACGGAATCACGATTATTTGAAATAAACGAATAGTAATTTGAAGTCAAATGCCAGAAATTGCTTTAAAAGGAAATAGCACATGTAATTGCTTTCTTGCGTAGAAACAAATCCGAAAACACGCGAAGGAAGTCTATTTATTTCAACTAACAACACATTTATAGAATGACTTAATTATAAATCTAAGAAAATTGTTGTAAGTATTTACTACTGGTAGTAAGGAAAAGGAGGATCAAGTAAATATATTTACAGATGAAAAAGAATTTAACATAATAATTTTTTGTGGATTACTGTTAGACAGTTTACTCTGTAAATTAAGCACTGTAATATTTATTATGAAACAGCCTCCACATTACGCCAACAAACATCTTTGAAATTCCAGTATGGTAGCAATCACACAAACAGAATTTTTGTATCGCTAAAAAAGTCCATGAGAACCATACTGGCCTTCTAAAATATGAAAATATTGATATTCCCACTCATGTACATATACAAAACAATGGTTTCATGAATAAAAGACAACAAATTAAGATTCTGAAAAAATGCAGATGTCCTTTCATATGATTCAGAAAGTAAAGACTACTGCAAAGTATACACTCAGAATGGTAGTTGTAGAAGAATGTTCTTGTTCAGCTAGTAAAGTGCCTGCCACAGAGTGTGTGCAGTTCTAAAGCATCGACTGCACAGCGGCCAGCGCAGCACCATGAAATGGCATGAAAAAGGCGCTGATTCGTACGCCAATGGGAAGAGTGGGCAGCGCCACAATCCAAGGAAGACGAAGAGTTCAGCTCCACCTGTCAACGCTGACTAAACCACCTGCCCATCGCTCGTCGGCCCAATTCGCTTGGAGACTTTGAGAGCATCAGTACTGAGCAATAGGAGCACGATACTCAGGCTACTTTCTGTGAGGTGTAATAGGTGTATAAGTAACTGCAACTAGGAGGAACAGAAGCACATCAAAGAAGTTATATTATGTTTCTTTCTTTTTTGAAATAAAGAGTTCCATTAATCTACAACTGTTATGTACAGATCATTTTGGATTCCTGCCACCGGCCATCGCAACATCGTCCTTCCTTGTTTATGTTCATGACGACTCCCACAATAACCGACACAAAAGGAGTAGGAGTGTGATGACATTCCAAAATTTTCTTATTTATGCAAACAACTTACAGTGTAAAGGATTAGACCTATAGCCGGTCGAAGTGGCCGTGCGGTTCTAGGCGCTACAGTCGTGAACCACGAGACCGCTACGGTCGCAGGTTCGAATCATGCCTCGGACATGGGTGTGTGTGATGTCCCTACGTTACTTAGATTTAAGTAGTTCTAAGTTCTGGTGGTTCCTGAAGAGGGGCAGCAGCCTTTTCAGTAGTTGCAAGGGCAACAGTCTGGATGATTGACTGATCTGGCCTTGTAACAATAACCAAAACGGCCTTGCTGTGCTGGTACTGCGAACGGCTGAAAGCAAGGGGAAACTACAGCCGTAATTTTTCCCGAGGGCATGCAGCTTTACTGTATGAGTACATGATGATGGCGTCCTCTTGGGTAAAATATTCCGGAGGTAAAATAGTCCCCCATTCGGATCTCCGGGCGGGGACTACTCAAGAGGATGTCGTTATCAGGAGAAAGAAAACTGGCGTTCTACGGATCGGAGCGTGGAATGTCAGATCCCTTAATCGGGCAGGTAGGTTAGAAAATTTAAAAAGGGAAATGGATAGGTTGAAGTTAGATATAGTGGGAATTAGTGAAGTTCGGTGGCAGGAGGAACAAGACTTCTGGTCAGGTGACTACAGGGTTATAAACACAAAATCAAATAGGGGTAATGCAGGAGTGGGTTTAATAATGAATAGGAAAATAGGAATGCGGGTAAGCTACTACAAACAGCATAGTGAACGCATTATTGTGGCCAAGATAGATACGAAGCCCACACCTACTACAGTAGTACAAGTTTATATGCCAACTAGCTCTGCAGATGACGAAGAAATTGAAGAAATGTATGATGAAATAAAAGAAATTATTCAGATTGTGAAGGGAGACGAAAATTTAATAGTCATGGGTGACTGGAATTCGAGTGTAGGAAAAGGGAGAGAAGGAAACATAGTAGGTGAATATGGATTGGGGGACAGAAATGAAAGAGGAAGCCGCCTGGTAGAATTTTGCACAGAGCACAACATAATCATAACTAACACTTGGTTTAAGAATCATGAAAGAAGGTTGTATACATGGAAGAACCCTGGAGATACTAAAAGGTATCAGATAGATTATATAATGGTAAGACAGAGATTTAGGAACCAGGTTTTAAATTGTAAGACATTTCCAGGGGCAGATGTGGACTCTGACCACAATCTATTGGTTATGACCTGTAGATTAAAACTGAAGAAACTGCAAAAAGGTGGGAATTTAAGGAGATGGGACCTGGATAAACTAAAAGAACCAGAGGTTGTACAGAGATTCAGGGAGAGCATAAGGGAGCAATTGACAGGAATGGGGGAAATAAATACAGTAGAAGAAGAATGGGTAGCTTTGAGGGATGAAGTAGTGAAGGCAGCAGAGGATCAAGTAGGTAAAAAGACGAGGGCTAGTAGAAATCCTTGGGTAACAGAAGAAATATTGAATTTAATTGATGAAAGGAGAAAATATAAAAATGCAGTAAGTGAAACAGGCAAAAAGGAATACAAACGTCTCAAAAATGAGATCGACAGGAAGTGCAAAATGGCTAAGCAGGGATGGCTAGAGGACAAATGTAAGGATGTAGAGGCCTATCTCACTAGGGGTAAGATAGATACCGCCTACAGGAAAATTAAAGAGACCTTTGGAGATAAGAGAACGACTTGTATGAATATCAAGAGTTCAGATGGAAACCCAGTTCTAAGCAAAGAAGGGAAAGCAGAAAGGTGGAAGGAGTATATAGAGGGTCTATACAAGGGCGATGTACTTGAGGACAATATTATGGAAATGGAAGAGGATGTAGATGAAGATGAAATGGGAGATATGATACTGCGTGAAGAGTTTGACAGAGCACTGAAAGACCTGAGTCGAAACAAGGCCCCCGGAGTAGACAATATTCCATTGGAACTACTGACGGCCGTGGGAGAGCCAGTCCTGACAAAACTCTACCATCTGGTGAGCAAGATGTATGAAACAGGCGAAATACCCTCAGACTTCAAGAAGAATATAATAATTCCAATCCCAAAGAAAGCAGGTGTTGACAGATGTGAAAATTACCGAACTATCAGCTTAATAAGTCACAGCTGCAAAATACTAACACGAATTCTTTACAGACGAATGGAAAAACTAGTAGAAGCCAACCTCGGGGAAGATCAGTTTGGATTCCGTAGAAACACTGGAACACGTGAAGCAATACTGACCTTACGACTTATCTTAGAAGAAAGATTAAGGAAAGGCAAACCTACGTTTCTAGCATTTGTAGACTTAGAGAAAGCTTTTGACAATGTTGACTGGAATACTCTCTTTCAAATTCTAAAGGTGGCAGGGGTAAAATACAGGGAGCGAAAGGCTATTTACAATTTGTACAGAAACCAGATGGCAGTTATAAGAGTCGAGGGACATGAAAGGGAAGCAGTGGTTGGGAAGGGAGTGAGACAGGGTTGTAGCCTCTCCCCGATGTTGTTCAATGTGTATATTGAGCAAGCAGTAAAGGAAACAAAAGAAAAATTCGGAGTAGGTATTAAAATTCATGGAGAAGAAATAAAAACTTTGAGGTTCGCCGATGACATTGTAATTCTGTCAGAGACAGCAAAGGACTTGGAAGAGCAGTTGAATGGAATGGACAGTGTCTTGAAAGGAGGATATAAGATGAACATCAACAAAAGCAAAACAAGGATAATGGAATGTAGTCTATTTAAGTCGGGTGATGCTGAGGGAATTAGATTAGGAAATGAGGCACTTAAAGTAGTAAAGGAGTTTTGCTATTTGGGGAGCAAAATAACTGATGATGGTCGAAGTAGAGAGGATATAAAATGTAGGCTGGCAATGGCAAGGAAAGCGTTTCTGAAGAAGAGAAATTTGTTAACATCCAGTATTGATTTAAGTGTCAGGAAGTCATTTCTGAAAGTATTCGTATGGAGTGTAGCCATGTATGGAAGTGAAACATGGACGATAAATAGTTTGGACAAGAAGAGAATAGAAGCTTTTGAAATGTGGTGCTACAGAAGAATGCTGAAGATTAGATGGGTAGATCACATAACTAATGAGGAAGTATTGAATAGGATTGGGGAGAAGAGAAGTTTGTGGCACAACTTGACCAGAAGAAGGGATCGGTTGGTGGGACATGTTCTGAGGCATCAAGGGATCACCAATTTAGTATTGGAGGGCAGCGTGGAGGGTAAAAATCGTAAAGGGAGACCAAGAGATGAATACACTAAGCAGATTCAGAAGGATGTAGGTTGCAGTAGGTACTGGGAGATGAAAAAGCTTGCACAGGATAGAGTAGCATGGAGAGCTGCATCAAACCAGTCTCAGGACTGAAGACCACAACAACAACAACAAGTTCTAGGAGACTGATGACCTCAGCAGTTAAGTCCCATAGTGCTCAGAGCCATTTGAACCAGTAGACCTATAATGTAAATACTCGGAGAAACGTAAATTATTATATGAATCATATGTTTTTGTATGTCTGTACTGTAGACACCTGAGTTAAAGACTGTTAAAATAAGAATCATATACAAATCTACTGATAAATTTGTAACTTACCGTTCCCAAAAACAAAATTAGTAAAAAAAACCATGTATATAAAAGGTTACATCGGTATCTCACAACCAATTTTTATTTGAAATTTTTAATCTTATATTTCCCAGTTAAAAGTTACGAACTTGCCGTTATGTAGTTACCTGTGGCTTTTAGTTCTAACAATCGGAGCCCGGAAATACACTGTGAGCGTCTGTTCTATGTATGGTATTGCAGTTTGTGCACTTGTGCATAGACGTTCGTTTGGCTTGGTAATTTGGTTTCCTAATACTTAACTGTACCTATTTTTATTTCTTTTTAAACAGATCGGCGATGATTATTTACTAAGAAGTCGAAACCAGTAAAGGTATCATCAGAGCGACCTGAGGCTGTATAGCAATAAAATTTGAGCAACATACGGTAAGGTTGTTTAGGAACAACTTACGGTATTCTTCCCCGTTACTTTTTGCTCACAGCCACTCGGAATGATTGTCAGAATGTGAGAAAAGAACACAGCAACGACTGAGGAATGTTAAACTAAACTGGAAAGATTTTTTTTAACAAAACTGCGAAGGTCCCCTTCTTCCTTCAGGATCTTGTGCATCATTCTTTTTTACAATCTTTTCGTTAATTTGTTTATATACATTTCGTCTTTATGATATAAGGACCTTTACTAACGACACGACTTTTGTTATTTATCATTGAAAGCTACACGGTGAAACACTAAACGCTCGTCACGAATAATTAATCTTATAATATACCACGATTAAGTCAATGCTTTAAGCATTTACCTTATGCTACTAACATGAACAAACAATTACAGATGGAATGATCGTCTATAGTTAAACCGACATTCAAGCATTTCATAAGATTTATTAGTTCACCTCGCAATTCGAATAGATTGCTGTACAGAACTACCGCTTATATTGTTGTTTTTATTTTCTTTCTTTCGCTTTGTTTTTCTAATTATATACGAAACACTCTAATATATTGTTATGTGCACAGACAAAAATTACGTCTTTTGATCGTTGCAGACCGATAACATTATTTACAATACAATTACGGTAGTTGATAAGATAACGTGACGTTTTGATGAAACCGATGAGCGGGAACTAAAAGTAATCAATAACTGAACTAATCCACTTAAAGAAGCAGTTAACTCTCCTCCGCCCCCAGGTAATCAGACTAGCTTTTTAATCCTTCTAGTCGATTATGAACTGATGAATTATTCCCTTCTGCAGTTACGATAGTTGGTTACTAGACAGTTTCATCAGACTGAGGTATGGAAACATCAGCTGGACACAACATGCAGATCTGCCATACACAGAGAAACATTACATAGCCTGCATTATTTTCGCTATAGGATCAGACTGCTGCTGTGTTGTCACAACCATTCCATCAATATTTCTGTGGGCGGTTCTCAGTGAATAAGCGACGTTATTCTTAGGACAAAGCTAGCTGATTTGACCTTGTAGCATTTAGAGACATATTTAGTCTGCTACATGTGCGAGCCACTTACCAATTCAAAGCCCCAAAATTATGATTTCCAGTTTAATTTATGCTGAAATGGAGGTCTATTGGCGCCCATTCTTCAATAACATAAGAGTGCTGGTATAGCACCCCTCGCAGTTTAAACGTTCAAATGTGTGTGAAATCTTATTGGACTTAACCGCTACGGTCATCAGTCCCTAAGCTTACACACTACTTAACCTAAATTATCCTAAGGACAATCACACACATCCATGCCCGAAGGAGGACTCGAACCTCCGCCGGGACCAGCCGCACAGTCCATGACTGCAGCGCCTACGACCGCTCGGCTAATACCGCGCAGCCCTCACAGTTTATCATGGTCTCCTATCTCGATAGAGTTTCGGGCCACCATGGCCGGTGAAATGTTCCTTACTTTCTGAATTATTTAACTACGCAATTAACAACTAGAGAACAGAAGATTTACCATTTAAGTAGTGACAAATGTAAACTCACTGTAATGACTGTTACGGGTATCGCCACTATCTGTCTGGTGAATGTAAAAGCTGTCTCTCCAACCATGTGAAACAAAGCAGTCACTTTGGATCTGTTTGCAAAATGTTCTGACTTGGCCTTTGAATCTCGTAGTACTGATTTCACCTGATTACATTCGACTGCCCATCATTTCGTTGCCTCAGACAGTCATGTTTCTTAAAGCTGGCGATCTAAAAGCAACAACGACCTCTTTCGGTAAATGTGAAGTTATTGCTTACATCTTCATCCTTGGCAATGATGTTGCAGATATACAGGAAACAGTGACATACTTGTGTACCCTCTCACACTGGAATACTGGAGCAAAGTTCTTGACAGTGGTCGAAAAAAGAGCAATTCCACAGGCTCTGAAGGATATCTTCAAAATTATTTAGAAAAAGAAAGTTATACATACTTCACTGCTAAGGTTTGTGTGCATGGACGATCGGATCGAGGTGAAAATACATTCACTTGTAGTCTAAGATCCTGACCATGACTCTTCAGCTGTTACAAGTAAACTTCAGGGCAAGTGGTTCCCAGACAGTGTCTACTTTGATTTCTTCCCCAACGAGATGATCAAAGATTTACATGGATGCCTATTTAGATGCTCCACAATGCAGGAATCTCCGTAAGTCACTGACTATGGCCAGTCATTGGGATATGATGGACTGAACGTGCAGGTGAGTGTGGTATAAGAGATCGATATCACCCTCATCTGTGTCTCACAGTTGGCAATGGAAAGCTACATTTGCGACAGAGGCTGGTAGTGGTTGCCTGAGGATCCGGCAGATCCAATGACATGCGCCACGTGAGCCACGCCATCACTTGCTCCGACTACTAGCGCCTTCTGCCACCACGATATAGGATGGCCGGCAGCAGCTACATGATCTGTCTTGGTTGGTTGGTTTGTGGGAGGAAAGGGACCAGACTGCTATGGTCATCGGTCCCTTTTTCCAAAACTTATAAACACCCACACAGAATAAAAGCGAACAAGGAAAAGATGGCAGACGACACAGGACAAGAGAAACTTAGGCAAAGACCAGACAAAACGAATTAAAATCACACAGAGTGTGACGGTGGTTGGCCGACCAACGAGAAAAAAAAGGAAAAGCCAACCACCAAGAAACATATTAAAAACTCAATCCAAAAACGTAGGCCAAAAGCCAGACTAAACACTAAATAAAGATAAACACTTAGAGCAAATGATAAAAGCCCCCTGCCCGAATAAAACGCAAAACTAAGCCTGCCATAGCAAAGTCAT
This sequence comes from Schistocerca serialis cubense, assembly GCF_023864345.2. Classification (NCBI taxonomy): domain Eukaryota; kingdom Metazoa; phylum Arthropoda; class Insecta; order Orthoptera; family Acrididae; genus Schistocerca; species Schistocerca serialis. The sequence goes on from NC_064639.1 coordinate 433,842,413, forward strand.
CAGTTAAAAGGGCAGGGAGCGTATCAGAGAGCGCAAACGTCTGCCTGGGCACAGTTAAAAGTGGACAGGACAGGCCAACAAAATGTGGACCAGCGTCAAAGCCGACCCGTAGCGACATAGAGGCGGGTACACATGGCGCAGTAAATGGCTGTGTGTCAAGTGGGTGTGGCCAATGCGGAGCCGACAAAGCACTACTGAGTCCCTGTGAGAGGCTCGCATGGACGACCGCTACACATCCATCGTCGCCTTGATAGGACGAAGTTTGTTTGGTGTGGTCGGGTTGCGCCATTCAGTGGCCCATAGTTCGAAAATTTTGCGGCGTAAGATTGCCCGCAAATCAGTCGCCGGGAGGCCAATGTCCAGAGATGGTTTACTGGTGGCCTCTTTCGCCAGGCGGTCTACTTGTTCCCCAACATGGCCTGGGGTCCACACAAATACTACAGAGAAGCCGCAGCGGGCAAGAGCATGGAGGGACTCCTGGGCAGCCATCACCAGACGAGAGCGAGGGAAACACTGGTCAACAGCTCGTAAACTGCTCAGGGAGTCGCTACAGATAACGTAGGACTCACCTGAGCAGGAGCAGATATACTCTAGGGCATGAAAGATGGCGACCAGCTCAGCAGTGAAAACGCTGCAGCCAGCCGGGAAGGATCGTTGTTCGTAATGGTCCCCTAGAGTTAGAGCATAACCGACACGATCAGCAACCATCGAACCGTCGGTGTAAAACACGCCAGAGACCTGATACGTGGCTAGGACGGAATAAAAGCGGCGGCAGAAGGCCTCCGGAGGGACTGAGTCCTTCGGGCCCAGTGCCAATATGAGCCTAAGGCAAGGGCGGGGCACACACCATGGGTGTGTACGCTGGGGGGCCCGGAAAGGAGGTGGAAGAGGGAAAACCCCAAGCCCGGAGAGAAGCTCTCTGACGCGGACCGCAATTGTGCAACCCGACCGGGGCCGACGTTCTGGGAGATGGATGACCAATTGTGGGAACAAAAGACGATAGTTAGGATGCCTGAGCAAGCTACAAACATGCGTAGCATAAGTGGCCAGTAAACGTTGGCGCCGTAACCGCAGTGGAGGGACACCTGCCTCCACAAGTGTCCTGTCCACAGGGCTGGTCCGGAAAGCACCAGTGGCAAGTCGGATCCCGCTGTGAAGAATTGGGTCCAGCACATGCAACGCAGATGGGGATACTGAACCATAAGCCAGGCTCCCAGAATCCAGACGGGTTTGGATTAATGCCTGGTAGAGCTGTAAGAGGGTAGAGCGGTCAGCGCCCCACCTGGTGTGGCTCAAGCATCGCAGAGCATTAAGATGCTGCCAACACATCTGCTTAAGCTGCCGAATATGTGGGAGCCAAGTCAACCGGGTATCAAAAACCACACCCAAAAAGCGATGTGTCTCCACCACAGCAAGAAGTTCGCCGGCAAGATAAAGCTGTGGCTCAGGGTGAACTGTTCGTCGCCGGCAGAAATGCATAACACAGGTCTTGGCAGCCAAAAACTGGAAGCCATGCGTGACAGCCCAAGACTGCGCCTTACAGATAGCGCCCTGCAGCTGACGTTCAGTAGCTGCAATGCCAATGGAGCTATAGTAGATGCAGAAGTCGTCAGCATTTAAGGAAGCTGAGACACAGGCGTTCCCACTGCCGCAGTGAGCCCGTTAATTGTAATTAAAAACAGGCAGACACTTAAAACAGATCCCTGTGGTACCCCGTTCTCCTGAAGTCGGGGGGAACTATAGGAGACCGCAACTTGCATGCGGAAGGTAGGATGCGACAATTTCGGATGAAAATCGGCAGTGGACCCCAAAGACCCCAACCATGAAGCGTAGAGAGGATGTGATGGCGCCATGTCATATCGTACACCTTCTACATGTCGAAAAAGACAACGACAAGGTGCTGACGGCGGGCAAAGGCCGTACGGATGGGTGACTCCAGGCTCACCAGATTGTCAGCGGCAGAGCGGCCTTTACAGAACCCACCCTGAGACGGAGCTAGAAGCCCCCGAGACTCGAGTACCCAACTCAACCGCCGGCTCACCATGCGTTCGAGCAACTTGCACAGAACGTTGGTGAGGCTAATGGGGCGGCAGCTGTCCACCTCCAATGGGTTCTTGCCAGGTTTCAAAACGGCGATAACAATACTTTCCCGCCATTGCGACGGAAACTCCCCCTCGACCCAAATACGGTTGGAAAGGTCGAGGAGCCGTCGCTGGCAGTCCACTGAGAGGTGTTCCAGCATCTGACAGTGGATGCGATCTGGCCCGGGAGCTGTATCAGGGCAAGCGGCTAGGGCACTGTGGAACTCCCACTCAGTGAATGGGACATTGTAGGATGCAGGATGGCGTATGTGAAATGAAAGGCTCCGACGTTCCAACCGCTCTTTAAGGGAGCGGAAAGCCAGTGGGTAATTCACAGATGCGGAACTGAGAGCAAAATGGTCTGCTAAGCGGTTGGCAATTATGTCGGAGTAAGTACAAATTGCCCCATTCAGTGAGAGCGTAGGGACGCTGACAGGAATCCGATAGCCATAGAGGCATCTAATCTTTGCCCAGACCTGCGATGGAGAGACATGGAGGCCAGTAGTGGAAACATACCGTTCCCAGCACTCCTGCTTATGTTGGTGAATGATGCGGCGGGCCCGCACACGGAGCCGTTTAAAGGCGAGGTGGTTTTCGAAAGATGGATGCCGCTTGTGACGCTGGAGCGCCCGCCTGCGATCGTTAATCGCCTCTGCGATCGCTGGCGACCACCGAGGCACTGTCCTCAGCTGAGGGGACCCAGAAGAACTGGGAATGGCATATTCTGTGGCAGTAACGATGCCGGTGGTGACTGAGTGAACCACCACATCAATGGCTTCATGAGAAACAGGTTCAATAGCGGCAGTGGAGGAGAAAAAGTCCCAGTCAGCCTTATTCATAGCCCACCTGCAAGGGCGCCCAGAAGACTGACGCTGTGGCAGTGACAGAAAGATCGGAAAGTGGTCACTACCACACAGGTCGTCATGCACACTCCATTGGACATACGGTAAGAGGCTAGGGCTGCAGATCGAAAGGTTGATGGCGGAGTACATGCCATGTGCCACACTGAAATGTGTGAAGGCACCATCGTTTAAAAGGGAGATGTCGAGCTGTGTCAATACATTCTTTACGGTGGTGCCTCGACCTGTTGCCACTGACCCACCCCACAGAGGGTTATGGGCGTTGAAGTCGCCCAGTAACAGGAAAGGTAGCGGCAATTGGGCTATCGGCGCCGCCAGGACATGCTGCAGGACATCATCATCCGGTGGAAGATAGAGAGTGGAGACAGTAACAGCCTGTGGCATCCACACCCGAACAGCGACCGCCTCTAAAGCTGTTTGTAGAGGGACAGACACGATGTGAAGAGAGTGAAGGACATAGATGCAGACGCCACCAGACACCCTTTCATAAGTTGCCCAGTTCTTATAACAACCCCGATAGCCACGGAGGGTGGGGGTTCGCATTGCCAGAAACCAAGTTTCTTGAAGAGCAATGCAGGAGAAAAGGTGAAGGCTGGGAAGTTGTCAGAGCTCAGCAAGATGGTGGAAGAAACCGCCATAGTTCCACTGGAGGATGACATTTTCCATGGCTGAGAAAGGCGGGAAGGGACTGGGGAGGCAGATTACGCCGCTGGGTCACCTGCTGCCACCGATTGAGCACCTGTGCAAGTGCTAGCCATGGTGTCTGAGGGACTGGCGAGATCTAGGTCCTCAGCGGACGCCAGGATCTCGACCTCATCCTCAGATGCAGAGCTCGAAGTGTGCGGTGGGGTTGGTGCCACCACAAGTTCTTTGGCCTTAGAGGTCTTTCTCTTGGACTTCTCTCGCTGAACCTTGGGTTTCACCAGCTGGGAGGGCTCCACCGATTCAGTCCCCGGGACGGAGGAGGATCGCAAAGCCCTATGACCAGCTGATGGTGGGAACTTATGCCACTGTCTGGCATCATCCTTCCCGCTGGTGGAAGCCTGGGAAGGGAGGGACCCAAGGGACCCCTTACAAGTGAGAGTAGCCGAAGAAATTGGAGGCTTCTCCGGCTGAGAAGCGGGGACAGATGTCCCCGATGGGTGGGAGGGTGTTGCTCCTGAGGTAGGTGGCGCAGGAGCAACCGGGTAGGTAGAGCCCCCCCTGGGCAAGGGGGCAGGAGGAGTTGTACTGCTCATTGATCCGGTCGGAATTCTCGAAACTGATGGGGCTAGCACAGTTGTTGTAGCAGCGGAGTAGGAGGATGTCATTCTCACAGGATGTAGTCGGTCATATTTCTTTTTGGCCTCAGTATAGGTCAGTCGGTCCAGGGTCTTATATTCCATGATTTTCCGCTCTTTCTGGGAGATTCTGCAGTCTGGCGAGCAAGGTGAATGATGCTCTCCACAGTTGACACAGTTGGGAGGCGGGGCACATGGAGTATTGTGATGTGATGGGCGTCTGCAATCTCGACATGTGAGGCTGAAAGTGCAGCAGGAAGACATACGGCCGAACTTCCAGTACTTAAAGCACCACATTGGGGGAGGGATATAGGGCTTGACGTCACACCGGTAGACCATCACCTTGACCTTCTCCGGTAATGTATCACCCTCGAAGGCCAAGATGAAGGCGCCGGTAGCAATCTGATTATCCTTCGGACCCCAATGAACGCGTCGGACGAAATGTACATCTCAGCGCTCTAAATTCGCGCGCAGCTCGTCATCAGACTGCAGAAGAAGGTCCCTGTGCTAAATAACTCCCTGGACCATATTCAAACTCTTACGGGGTGTGATCATAACGGCAACATCCCCCAACTTGTCACAAGCAAGTAACCGTCGTGACTGGGCAGAGGATGCCGTTTGTATCAGTACTGATCCAGAGCGCATTTTGGACAAACCCTCCACCTCCCCAAACTTGTCCTCTAAATGCTCAACGAAGAACTGAAGCTTTGTGGATAGAAAAGACTCCCTATCAGCTCTCGTACAAACTAAGAATTGGGGCGAATAACTGTTACTGCCATCCTGAGACTTACGCTCCTCCCATGGTGTGTCCAGGGAGGGGAACGTTTTTGGATCGTACTTCTGAGCATTAAATTGAGCCCGAAAATGGTTAGAGACTGCTGGCGGCTGGCCACCAGTGAGAGATGATGTACCACGCTTCATTGCGAGTCATCCGCCCTGATGCCACCTACTCTGACCACGGGCCCTCCCCACAGGCCCCACCCAGCCTCAGCAAGGGCCACCTGGCAGGATGGCCATTTCTGGGAGTCCCGATACCCCAGAAGGATAGGCATCTACTCCTTGGCATACGTGGGGAGTTAACAGCACAGGCATCAGTAGAGCGATCCCTGTGTTGTCAGGGGTCTACAACCAACAGGGTACATGGCGGCCCCACCACAATGGACTGGCTACCGTGATGGATCTTAGGTGCTAAAATGTCCAAGGTCATCGTCTCAGCAAAAAGCAACACTGCACGGTGCATAGCTGTAATCGCACCCAGGAACGTATCCACCCCCAAGAGGTGGAAAACGAGCGGGGCAGCATTGTGACGACGAGAAAGTCGGCTAAAGGTCTCATTGCACAACGGATACAGTGCACCATGTAAGGCGCCCTTCCCCAATTGGCTCGCTCTTCAGAAGAATTTAGAAAGAGGGGGGTCAAACCCGAGAGGGGACCATCACATAAGACCGAAATGTTTCAGACCCCTTTTAGTCGCCTCTTACGACAGGCAGGAATACCACGGGCCTATTCTAGCCCCCGAACTCGCAGTGGGCTGACCTGTCTTGTCACAATCTTTTAACAGTTTTCAGTCTTTGTCAGCTTCTGCCGTTCACTTGTGCATTAGTAGAGGGAGCTGCACACTGAACGATGATCTTTAGTTTGCTTCCTGTAATTGCTAGATTTTATTGCTGTTTGCTCTTTTGTAAAGGTTCCTCACAATATTTGGAAAAAGTTACAAGTTAAGTAAAACTTCTGTTTCCCATATTTATGCATCATTCCACCGCATCACTCTGTAGCCCACGTTCCCTTAACCATTGTGTACGAAGTAGTACACAAGAAACAGTATTGAGATGCTTTCGTTTCCACGTGTGGCAGTCTACAAGTCTTGTTCACTTTTTACTTTAGTGTCGTCTTTTTGGTTGCTATCTTTTCTATTGGGACCTTGTATACTGTGTTCTCTGTATTTGCTTTGCTTGTGCTATTTATGTTCCATGTTCCCAGGTTGCTGCTTTTGCACCCACTTTTTTCCTGTACTATTTTGTATTGTTTTCCGCGGGTTTATGCACTATTACCATGCAGCAATCGCCTGCTGCACTGCCTGCATTTGGTCTGGATCACAACAAATGGCGCACCTGCTTGAAGTGATGAATCGCTTGGTGACGGTGCAGACAGGTTCGTAAACGACACCGGAACCAATGACAGCGTGCCACCACCCTCACCGCCTGTATGTGCACTGCCATTCTGTGCTTTTGACAAGGCGAAGTAAGACTGGAATGGATACCTCATGCAGTTCAACCCACACATCCCAGCACATCATATACAAAGTACTGACAAACGTTCATATTTCTCGGTCATGATAGGAGTGACTGTTTATAGATTGCGCGCTAAACGTTTTCCAACTTCGCGCCCAGAATATGTAAAATATGAGTAACTATTATGGGTGCTCACAAATTATTATGAGGGTAGGGTACAAGTGTCAGATGCCTGTTACAAATTCTTTACGTTGCATAAGCAACAAGGATAGACATTCAGGGGATAGGCAAAATAATGCAAACACCTGTACTTATATGGGAATGGTTTATTAATATGGGTTGGACACCCATTTGCCCATGATACAGCTGTGATTCTTCTTGGAATACTGGCATATAATGATTGTATAGTCTCCTGTGAGCGTTGTGCCACTCTTCGATCAGTATGTCTTCTAATTCCAGTAGTGATGAAGGATGTGGAAATCTGCTCCGGAGTCTGCACTCCAATACCGCCCATAAGGATTCAATAATGTTCAAGTCTGCAGACTGCGCTTGCCAGGGAAGACGCTGCAGTTCAGCTGCATTCTCCTCTTACCACTGTTGTACTCTCCTGGCTATGTGAATGGGTGCATTATTATCCTGAAATATGGTAGCATTGTTGGGGTACAACATTTGAATCATAGGGTGCACCTGATCACCTAAATTGTGCATATAATCGCTGGCTGTAACTCGGCCTGTGAGAGTAATGACAAGACCAGCAGAATACCGTGAAATGACTGCACCCACCATCACATTTCCACCTTCACGCGTAACCAGTGGAATCAAGCAATCAGGATTGTAGGCTTCTTCTGGTGTTCTCCAGACGTAAACCCAGCCCAATATTGGAAATAACGAAAACGTTGACTCGTCACACCATAGACGTGTTCCCGCTGATCAGTCTTTCAGGATTTATGCTCCTTACACCATGTTTTACGCTTCTTTGTGTTGGTTGTTGTCACTAATGGTTTCGGTATAGCAGCACGTTCATGAACATTGACTTTATGGAGTTCTCGGCGAACAGTATCAATAGGTACAGGGTCTCTAAGATAGTTACTGACCTCTGCAATCACTTTAGCCACCGTTAGTTTGTACTATTTGACACAATTAGTGTTTGCGTACGACGATCTCTGTCATTTAGTTTCGATTTGCGCCCACTATTATGTTTACACCATGACGTCTTTCCATGTTCTGTGTAGGCTGTCATGACTCCTGAAACACTCGATAAGTTGGCCCTTGGTTTCTGATGCTCCAGCTAATCAGGCCGCCATAATCCACCCTCTTTGGAACTCCGTTAGGTCTTTCATTGCACGTCAACCTCTGCCTCAGAACGCAAATACGAAATGTGCACTACTCGCAAACAACCTGGACTGATGCCTGTCCAGTACGACATGTGCCTTAGCTGTATTGTTGACTGTCAAACACTGTTCACTTAATTTTGCCTATCCCCTGTACTTTCAGTGGGTGACTGATTTGCATAAAAATGGCTCTGAGCACTATGGGACTTAACAGCTGAGGTCATCAGTTCCCTAGAACTTAGAACTACTTAAACCTAACTAACCTAAGGACATCACACACATCCATGCCCGAGGCAGCATTCGAACCTGCGACCGTAGCAGTCGCGCGGTTCCGGACTGAAGCGCCTAGAACCACTCGGCCACTACGGCCGGCGATTGATTTGCAAAGCCTTACAAGATTGTGTAGATTCAAATGTGACTGTGACAAATACTACAGTGACAGAGTGATTCGTGATACCATCACTCACAACGTTGCTGACCTCCGAATTGAGGGACAGATTCTTAAATACCCAGACCCCTCCTTGCAACAGGTTTTGCAAATTCTAGACTTTCGAGATTCCTACAAAACTGCAGCACACGGTTTTGAGGTAACACCTGCTCGTAGATTGACAAAACAAACACAGCTCACAGCCAACTAGCAAATAGCGGGCCGGCTGACCACAGTCACGGCGTTCGCGTTAACTTGTGTTGCATCCTCGTTGTAATGCATGCTCGCTGATCTTGCCCCATGTGTGAAGCGACTTTCTTCTTTGACAGACATGTAGTACAGTCTGTGTGCTTACAGAAACGCAAAGCACCCCCTTCTGCTACTCCTTCACGCAAATCTATGTCACAAACAGTGTGTAGTGTGTTTTCAAAGCCCAACTGTGTGCAATGGCCAGTCAGGAAAGGCCACTAACAGCTTCTGTAAGTGGATTAGTTTAGTTATTGATTACTTTTAGTTCCAGCTCTTCGGTTTCATCAAAACGTCACATTATCATATCAACTACCGTAATTGTATTGTAAATAATGTTATCCGTCTGCAACGATCAAAAGACGTAATTTTTGTCTGTGCACATAACAACATATTCGTGTGTTTCGTATATAATTAGAAAAACAAAGCGAAAGAAATAAAATAAAAATAACAATATAGACGGTAGTTCCGAACAACAATCTATTTGAATTGCGAGGTGAACTAATAAATCTTATGAAATGCTTGAATGTCGATTTAACCATAGACGATCTTTCCTTTCATAATTGTTTGTTCATGTTTGTAGCATTAGGTAAATGCTTAAAGCATTGACTTAATTGTGGTATATTACAACATTAATTATTTGTGATGAACGTTTAGTGTTTCACTGTGTAACTTTCAATGATAAATAACAAAAGTAGTGTCGTTAGTAAAGATACTTACATCATAATAACGAAATGTATGTAAACAAATTAACGAAAAGATTGAAGAGAGAGGAAAAAAAAACTATGCACAAGATCCTGATAGAAAAAAGGGGCCATTGCAGTTTTGTTAAAAAAGATCTTTTCAGTTTAGCTTACAGATTAGATGGCTGTTTCTCAAGGAGTTCCTTGTGCGGTGGGGGAGTGGCTATGTACATAAAAACAGTATTCCATTTGAGTCCATACACGTATCACCACACTGCACTGAACAGATATTTGAATGTTGTGCAGGGGCGGTTTAGTGGAACTAAACTTCTAATTGTTGTTGTTTATAGGACCCCTAACTCCGACTTCGGAGCATTTCTGCTCAAGCTAGAGAGGGTTCTTGATTCACTTTATAGGAAATATGAAAAATTATGTGTATGTTGCGACTTCAATATTAATTTTGTATATGATTGTGCAAGAAAAACGATGTCGGTAGACCTCCTAAATTTATATGTTCTGATGCATATTGTGTTTTTTCCAACTAGGGTGCAGGCGAACAGCAGCACAGCCATAGGCAATATTTTTATTCATTCATTACAAGATGAGCTTTCTGTTAGTAAAAGTGTGAATAGCCTTCAGACCATGATGCACAAATTTTAACATTAAAAGGCTTTTGTACTCAAACCAATGTCACATTTAATTACAAACTACGTTGGAAAGTTAATCCAACAGCAATAGAGTGTTTTTTTTAAACCTTGTCAAGGAACACAAGTGGCAGGGTGTTTATAGTGCCTATAATATAGATCATAAATACAATGCTTTCCTTAACACATTTCTCACGCTCTTTGAGAGTTGCTTTCCATTAGAATGTTCTAAACAGGGTACCAGCAGTAACAGGCAGCCTGGGTGGCTGACTAGTGGGGTAAGGATATCTTTCAGAACAAAGCAGGAATTATATCAAAATGTTAGAAGCAGTAACAATCAAGCTACAGTAGCCCATTACAAAAGGTATTGTAAGGTGCTTCAAAATGTTAATAGGAAGGCAAAGAGTATGCGGTATGCAAATAGAATAGCTAATTCACAGGATAAAATTAAAACCATATGGTCAGTTGTGAAGGAAGTGTCTGGTCAGCAGCACAAGGTCAACGATATAAAGTCAGTTCGCAGCAAAAATATTTCTGTTACTGATAAATCAGATATATGTACAGTATTTAACAATCATTTTCTGAGTATTGCTGATGAATTAAATAAAAATTTAGTTTCTACAGGAAATCATGTAACTTTCTTGGCAAATGCCTATCTGAAAATGGTCTCTGAAATTCTCCTCTGTGATACAGACAAGGGGGAGATTGAGTCAATAATTAAATCACTGAAGACTAAGGACTCTCATGGTTATGATGGAGTGCCTTGCAGAATAACCAAGTACTGTGCTGCACATGTTAACCCTGTATTTAGCCATATTTGTAATTTTTCCTTTAGGATTGGTCAATTTCCTGAGCGATTAAAGTACCCAGTGTAAAGCTGCTTTATAAAAAGGGAGAAAGGGGTAATGCAGATAATTATAGACCTAATTCTATGCCGTCAGTGTTTGCAAAAGCTGCTGAAAAGGCTGTGTATGTTAGGATAATTGATCATTTTATATCACATGATTTGCTATCAAATGTACAGTCCAGCTTTAGGAGTCGTTTAACAACTGAAAATGCTTTATTTCCTTTCCTCTGTGAGGTACTGGATGAGCTAAACAAAAAGTTTCAAACACTGCATATTTTTTGATTTAACTAAGGCATTTGATTGTGCTGATCACAAAATATTGCTCCAGATGGACCATTACAGAATTTGGGGAGTAGCTCAAAATTGGTTCACCTATTACTTTAGCAGCAGGCAGCAAAAGGTCATTATTCACCAAGTTGATAACGGCTCTGGTGTGGGTTCTGAGTGGGGTACTGTCAGGTGGGGTGTGCCCCCAAGGATCAGTGTTGGGGCAACTCCTGTTCCTTATTTATATAAATGATATGCCCTCTAGTATTACAGGTAACTCTAAAATATTTCTGTTTGCTGATGACACTAGCTTGGTAGTAAAGGATGTTGTGTGCAACAATGGCTCGGTTTCATATGGTGCAGTACTGACAGGGTGTATACGGGGACAAGGAAAAAAATTCCCGGATTTCTCCCGGATATCCTGTTTAAAAAATATGTTTTTTCCCGGGCGAAAATACACTTTTTCTGTGCTAAGTGACAGTAGGTTTTCCGTAGATTTTCCCTCCGAACTGTAAAACTTATCAATCTTGTGAATGGTTAACGTTTTATACAATCGCATAGAACTTCCCGGAAAAAAAAGAAAAGGCTGGGCAAAGAAGTTTTGGAAGAACTTTTAATTAAAAAAAAAAAAAGGAGAGAAGTTTTGGAAAGACCTTTGATTTGCAGCAACATACACGTTGCATATTTTCGTATTACGAAAGTATAAATTCGAATTGCACCAAACACAGCGCGTTAGTTTCCGGAGCGTTGAAACCGAGGTTGCGATGTCTTTTTGTAAGCGAGTCATATCTCAAGCCACGAGATCTCGTCAGCCGATGACAGCAGCTATTCAGAGCATAGGACACGTGTTATAGTCAGCCAATAGCAAGATCACTGGTTTCATAGCGCGAACACCCAAGAGGAAAAGTTAACGGTTTACATTGATGTACACAATACCGTATATCTACAAGAAAAGCTAAGCTTTCACATATAATGTTGGTCTCTAAGATTAACACGCTACAACATAAGCTAAGCTTTCACATGTAATATTGATCTTTTTTGCGTGTGTTATACTTTAAGACACATCAAACAAATGTGCTAGTAAATTTAAAATTATGACATAAATGTCTCGGCTCCAAATTCTTGGAAGTGGCTGGTCCTCAAACTGTTCAGTTTCGAACGCTCTGTGATTTAGATATCCATCCCACTTGCTCACACGTAACATAATTCATCTTGCGTAGAACGAAATTTACTTTGAAAGTAACGCTTTTCTAACTACCGTTCGCAATACTATTCGGAGACTATTAGAAATAGGTTCGATTTACCAGTTGCCAGAGAGCGCCAGAAAACAGGCGTTATTGTGTGTGTGCAACTGCAGTGGCGTAGGAAGCCCGCATGTTCGTGCGTATAAAGCACTAAGAGAGCTTACATTACACCATAAAAGAAACGGTGCATCAGAGGATACTCCAAAGAGCATCGGAATTTCGTAAACCATTCTAAAATGCATAATTCGGCTTGAAGTGCAAATTGGCTTTTTCCAGATTGACAATGAAGTAGGTCCCATCTGATATTAAGCTTGTCAGTGTGGTTTTTGGGATGCAAATTTTCTTGGAGTACCAGTACTCTACGATCTCATTTTTGGTTCTTTATTATGGCATAATGCCATATATGGCAGAAGATGATAACGTGCACTTGAAATTGCACTTGAAATTCAGCGAACAGTTGGAACTAGCCAATACTGTAGAATGAAACACTTCGTTTCAAATAAAATGATTGCCTCGTCGGAAAGATTAATAAAGCCAAATTTCTTTAGCAAACTTGCAAAAATAACTTCATTGTTCTGCAAGGCGATTAATGCTTGACTGCCACTAACTTGGAAATAAAGTAAAATCAGAAAACTGAAATTAATAATATATTTTTGCCCTCCTTAATTATGTGAATGTATTTTAGTTCACTTGATAGCTCCCGGTCACAGAAATCCGTTTTGTTTTCATTTGACGTGGGAGCTGTACACGAAGAGAAGCAGCGAAATCACTTAACGTAAACACGGGTCACGTGGATGTTAACCCCCTCCCCACTACAATTCAGACAACTCTGTGCAAGCGTGAATCTGGCAGCTAGGGCGCGCGAGAAAAATTTTTCTCTTTTGCATCTGGCTGCTTCCTGCTACTACCGATACAGCTAACAGCCAAACTTCAAGTAGCGGGAGAAGGTACAGCTTAATACGCGAATCAAATGCGCATGCGCAACAGACCACTGGCAATTGGTCAAATGAACCTAATGTGAACAGTTGTGACGTCATGCTCATAGCAAGCAGTTTATTGTTACGAAGAATTACAGTCTGTGCCCTACGGCCTTTGACATATTTTTGCTATTTGCAGAGGCTTGTGCGTGCACGGTTTTTTGTTGTTGTAAATTGCACACTTCCTTTGCCACTAAAGTTTTATTTTTATCCCTCTCGTTTATATTTTATTGCTGCAGTATCATTCTCCAGTAGCAGGATACAATGACATTCTTTGCTAGAGAATCAAAATTACAAAAATTTAACTGATAGCTGAAACAATGAAAAATTCCCGGAATTCCGAAAAATTCCCGGGTTTTTCCCGGATTTCCCGGGTCGTATACACCCTGAGTACATGACGTAAGTTCATGGCTTGCAGAAAATAAACTAACACTAAATCACAGTAAGACTCAGTTTTTACAGTTTCTAACACACAATTCAACAAAACCTGATGTTTTAATTTCACAGAACGGGCATTTGATTACTGAAACTGAAGAGTTCAAATTTTTAGGTGTTTAGATAGATAGTAAGCTGTTGTGGAAAGCCCATTCACGATCTGTTCAAAGATTTAATACTGGGTCAATCCATACCAAGTGGTCCAGCACTGGTTGCTTGACAATCTCAGAAAAATTTTATATTTGCTGGGTGAATACCCCAATGTTTAGTAGTCACAAAAATATTTTTAAAAAAATTTATTGTTTATTATTTTGAAATGGTGGCCATATTTGTTCCAGGTTGGCATTTTTCGTATTTGCAAGCATCTACATTTTTTACAATTACTCAGTAGTGGATTGTCCTAAGCCTTCGAGATAAAATGAATTTAGTTCAACACATTCTGAGCTACAAATTATCATCATTATCACTTAGCTGAATGTATTCTTTAATATATTTTCAACAGTACAAAGTTATCAGCCACAAATTAAAAAACTCAATTTTTGAACTGTAGTGTTCCAAAGAAAGATTAATTTATCAGCTTCAATACTTTTTCTGCTATTACACTGTATGGTATAGTTACTTTTCATGGAGTATCAATGGTGAGCAGCTTACACTTAAAAAACACACTATTTTAAAAAATGGATTTTTTTCATTTTTCAATTTTGTGGCCTGCAATATCTTTGTTGGGGGACCAGATAAAAAGCTGAAAATTTCACAGTTAATGGACCTTTATGATATCAAACTTCAGTATATTTTCAACTTTGAGATTAAACAGGAAGTTATGGAAAAAAAAAAATGACAAACACAAGTCAAAAATGCATTTTTTAACATCTGGCTGCCATTTCAAAATAACAACCAATAAATTTAAAATATATACATATATATATTTGTGATTACTCAACATTGGAGAATTCACCCAGCAAATATAAAATTTGTCTTGGGGTAACTCTTCCCATTCTAAAAGGATATTTTTGGCTCAGAAACGGGTGGTTCGGACAATAAGTGGTGCGAGTTCACGAACCTCCTGTCGACCTCTGTACACAAGTCTGGGTATTTTGACATTGGCCTCTGAATGTATATACTCCTTATTGTCATTTCTTGTTAACAATATTACCTTATTCCGAAGAATAACCAGCTTTCACTCAGTTAGTACTCGGTAGAAATCAAACCTGCATTTGGAAAGGACTTCCTTAACTCTTGTGCAAAAAGGTGTGCAGTATACTGCTGCATCCATTTTCAATAAGCTACCACTTGAATTCAAAAATCTTAGCAGTAATCCACGCACTTTCAAATCAAAATTGAAGAGTTTCCTCATGGGTCACTTGTATTCTGTTGAGTAGTTCCTTGAAAAATTAAGCTGATTCTTATTGTATTGTTGATTGCATTTACTTAAAGTTATGGATTGACTTTTTTAAGGTTCATGAACATTTATTTTTATCTATTATTACTTTTATATTGTAATTTCATGCACTGACACATCCCATGACCTTGGAGATTTGCTCCTACAGAACTTTGAGTACGAAACAGAATAGAAAAGCTGTCATTTGTTTATTGTCCTCAGCTTAATTAACCAGAGCTGTATCAGAAAAGTACATACACTGTTGAAGGCAATTATCAGTCTCACTTTGTTAAATAAAAATCTAGACCAATTTATACTTAACATAACGTTGGATGCACCTGGTGGCATTACGGACACTTGATGCAGTAACAAAAATGTATAAACGGAGCACACACAGATGGGGGATCACCCTAGTAAAGATACGGGCTGCAATTGAAAAAGGAACAATTTTTTGTTGACAGTTGAAACTCTTTTCATCATCGGCCTCATCATTCAAGTATGTTAGTAAGGGTTTGCAGCATGACTGGCTCACAGATAACCTGAAATCTGCAGATATAACACACACCTATGCCACCCAACCAGCAGATTCCACCCACATCAGACCCACAATCATTAGTTGGTCTGTGAGAAAAGCAAAACTAATATAACCTCAAATGACAGCTGAGAATTGTCATAAAATCATTGTCCAATAGTAATTTGTAATTGTAAGTGATCTGGAAACAGGCAAACCAAAATCTATAATAAAACTTCACTCTCATCCTAACCAATGAACTAAACAAGGACTCCACCTCAGTTGTGACCTTCCTTGGCGATGAAAGCATAAACCCGAAAACCAGTTGTTTATTCACAAGTCTGATGCCTATCAACAAGGTGAGAAATCTAACACACGTTTCTTCAGCAGTTGCAGGACATAATTGTTATGTTTACTGCCTTCTTGCTGTTGGTTTTAACATACAATACATATTTTACTGCTCCCTGACCACAGGGTCTTCCTAAAAACAATAAAATAAGGTCATTACCTCTGAAGAAATCTGCCTTCAACAGTGTATGTACTTCTCTGATACAGCTCTGGTTAATTAAGCTGAGGACAATAAACAAATGACAGCTTTTCCATTTTGTTTCATACTCAAGTTCTGTAGGAGCAAATCTCCAAGGTCATGGGATGTGTCAGTACATGAAATTACAATATAAAAGTAATAATAGATAAAAATAAATGTTCATGAACCTGAAAAAAGTCAATCCATAACTTTAAGTAAACGCAATCAACAATACAAGAAGAATCAGCTTAATTTTTCAAGGAACTACTAGACAGAAATCAGCCTACTGAACTATTTGTGTACTTTCATCACTATCCTGGGCTTTAAAATACAAAGATCTACTTGCTGAAAAGTTACTCATGAATAACTTACTGTGTGTGCACTAGTCTCTTGAAAAGTTAATCCACGATCACCATACTGATAGTGATGGAAACTCAGAAACTAGCTACAATAATACAAGAGGTGAGTATTATACACTTCATCATAGCTTTTCAATCACCCAGCTTTGACATTTTGCTTTCCATACCCAAGAGCCTAAGCTTTCCTAGATGCTCTACAGTGGTGCACGTATATTACATCTCATCAACTGCATGTAATGTCCTGGACAACTATTTTGTGGCACAGACAGAATGAAACTAGCAAAGGCTACATCTTCTTGACCAGGCTACAGTTTCTTGATACATGCATGTGACTTGCACATACTTATATGCTGTTTTGTTTAATGAAGAATGTGGTAGCAGCAGTCTGAAGAGGGCATGTTGTTTTAGAGACTACAAAATTCAGTATAATAAAAATGATTTCAAGAATATATTTACAACAAAATATTGGTCTTCTCTCGTGACACAAAATGACACTGAACTTGATTGTTTCCTTTAAGAACATCTGATAAAAGTTACATCCAATTTGGCATTTCACAATTGATATTTTACATGAAAGAGGAAGTTTGCAAAGAATTTTGCATGAGCATAGCTTAACCAGAAACCATTTTTCTTTCACTTCAGTAGTGAATACATGTTACAATATTGTTTCTTTGTGCTTCATATGGAAAAAAAAGTTCCACATGGAAATTCATTTTCATGACGCACAAAATAGTTGTGACTAAAGTCTGGTCTGATTTTGCTGTTTTTAAAATTGTTTAGTCAACTGACCAAATAACCCCGCTCCACATTACAGGATGAATACCGAGCCAACCAACTGTACAAAGTAACCAAAGTACATTGTCTGCTGAATAAACATTTTTAACAAGTCATCATCTGGATTATATATACAACTCTACTATAAATGTAGCACAACTGCCAACAGTGTTACATTTCTTTACAAACTATGGTAAAATTTTATACTCCTTAAATTGTTCAAATACAATCATTAGTTAATGGTTGTAATCCAAGAAAGGGCTATTAAACTCAAGTTTTTTTTTAATTACCTTCAAGAAATTCCCTATCCTCTGAAACCTACTTTAATACCACATCTATTTTTTTTTTCAATGTGGTCACAAAGCAAACACAGTGAGCTATGATTTCTCACTAGTAATCCTCTAGTGTCCCAAGCTCTTCCAACCTGTAATTTAACAAAATTTATTTCCACATTCTGAGAATTTTTAATTACAGTGAAATACTTTGGATGAGTGAGGACTCTTTCTGTTCCATTTGTAATATTTCTTTTATTTATGTATGGTATATCAAAGTAACTTGAGATACCCACAAATTAAAATATCAATTCTGTATAATTTTTCAGACTTTCTGTTATCTGAAAGAAGTCAATTCTCTGCTACAAGAAATAAATCAGTTCCTATACAATGCTCCAATACTTGCTTGATAAACTGGCTCTCTCTTGTTACAAGAAATTAAGCAGTAATGTACAAAACTGATATAATATACAAGAGTGGTGTAGAAGTACAAGTAAGACAATTACACATCCATGCCAAATTGTCCATACATAGGTTTCGGAAAACTTGCATTGATCAAACTAATTTCACTGCGCACCACCTCCAACAAAGGTGTAAATAAATAACTGCCCAGTTTATTAACTGATTTAAAATAATTTAAAATCTCAATCAAAAAGAAGCAAAGGAAGCATTACGGAATGTTGAAAGGCTGTGAATTGTTGGACTATGGAACGATGTAGAATCAAGATGTCCTGAAAAGTGTGTTACATTCATTGCATCCTTGGTCCCTGCACTCGAGTTGATAAATGGGAAGTATTGAATTCGTCCTGTTGACCATGCCTGTGAAACAAAACCACATTATTAACTGTTGCTTAAAATTGATGATAATGGAAAAATTTAAAAACTTGTCATTAAACATGCTTCAAGTGCGCATGAATTTTTAATAACTGGGTAAATTTTATGAATCTTAGAGGAGAGTCGCACAGAGCCACATTTCTAAAGGTGTATGGATGTGAGGGGGTTATAATGCCAAGACTTAATGATTTGCTAGAAAATATTTTCTGAAGAGCAAATCACTGTATACATCAGAAGTCAATGAATATCTTACACCTGATAAGCATGGCAAAATAAATGTAGCCATTACTAAAAACATACATCACAACATGTTTAATTCTTTAATGCAAAAATCTTTTATTTCCTATACTTTGTGAAAAGTGTGTCTTAATTACAACAATCAGTTGGTAAAAAGAGAATTAACTCTTTATTCAGAATTGATTGTTTTACACATTTGAAAATATAAGGGGTGTTCAAATGAAAAGGTACGAAATGTTGTAACAACCAAACTGGTTGAACTTTGCATATGCCTCATTTCAATAATGTAGTGAGATCTAGGGACATGAATGTAGTGTCATCACCTCCCCCTAAAAAGTTCAAAGCTGTATCACCAGCAGGCAAGGTGATATTCATGAACTTTTCCGACATCCAAGGTCCAATACTAGTCAATTTCCACAAGGACAGAAAAACCATTAACAGTGACATACTCTGTAGCCTACAAAAGTCCATCAAAGGCAAAGGGCCTGGACTGTTTTCCAACTTCCATGTGTTTGGTCTGCTAAAAAGCATCCCAAAGGTAAGTGCTTCAACTTGGATGAAAATGAACTGAAGGATACAGTGGAGGACTGGTTCCTGTCATGGCCACAATAACTCTGGAAACTGGGAATCTTTTGACTTGTGAAACTGGGATACTTGGGTTCAGGCCTCTGGTCATTACTTTTGAATGAAGACTTCAATTATACCTATAGTCTTGTTCTCTACCTTTTACTTCCAACACCCCTCATATGAAGGGTGTATTTTGCATTACCACCATGCGAGGAGATAGTGAGCATCAATCTGAAGGTTGAGGGGAGGTAGATTTCATTACACATCAGCATCTTTAACAACATGACTATATATCTAAGTTAACTTCAAATGAAATGGAGCAAGTACTTACAATTGTCAGTAAAGCACCTTCCTCATAGTTGTTTTGGAAACATATAGCATTTGGCAATTCATCAGAAATTCCACTGATGAAGCAACTGAAAAGAGAGAAAATTACTTCAGGGTTTCAGTGACATATTTTTGAAAGATATAGATAAAAAGTAACACAAAAGTAAGTTTTCAGCATTTTTTCCCTGATGTACAAATAGTTTACTGTAAAAGAATAACAGCCATCATCATTTCATACATGATAAAATTTTATAAAAAGGAAGAAAAATATCAATGAAGATACTTTCCTTTGATATGTGCAACACAATGAAACTGATACCAGCAATAAAAATGATTTCTAAAAGTAGATTTAACTATAAACTGCATCCCTTTTCATCTAAGATCATGCATATCTGTCAACAATGATTTTTTTTTTCAATTTGAATCTGTTTTGTCTTTTTTATACCTTCAGTAAGTATCCATCTCCTAATATATGTTATCTGACAATTCAATAAATCTATTCTGTCCCCCCCCCCCCCCCCCCCAAGTAGTATGGAATGTCCCTCACATTACGTTTAATAAAATATATGCCATATATGCCATACATGCACTAAACAGTATGTAGTGTTTCAAAAAGAGCCGTGAAACCCTATGTGGTTATTTCCACTGTGCACTATCAGGTAGGTTATTAATGTTAGTTGCAGTTGTAGCTGTTTTCATGTTTTACCTAATAGCAGTGTATTTGTTTTGTTTTGTTTCTTGTGAGAACTATGGGGGTGGCAAGCTATTCCAGAGGTGTGCTGCTATCATGACCCTGGCCAGTGCCAGTCCTTTTGAAATCCTGCTGATGGGAGGATGCCTTGGAAGATTTGCCGACATTTTTATTACATTGTTAAAATGTTGAAATAAACGATGTTGCAACAACTTCTGTAGAGAAGTTCAGACTGTTAATATAAAAATGTGTGTGTTTCATTCAGTCTGTGTCACTTTATACTGTTAACGAAGTTGAAGCTTTTTAAATGATTTCTGAAGAGTATTCCGAAGTTATTAGGACCTAAACTGGAAAGTTCAGCAATTTGAAACTGGATATTCTGTAGAGGTTAACCTTTCTAATTCATTCGAAGTTCATTCAACATAGAAGATAATTCGAGATTCAGAAAAGTAGAATGTATGTCATCAATATAAAAATGGGATAAAGTGGTTGTTACATATAGTAATATCATCTCTGACTATAAACAGTATATTTGGAAATGAAGGTGATGAATTTTTAACTGTAATGTGGAATCATGCACTGTACTTAAACTGTGAATAATATGGTGAAACAATCAAGAAGATTGAAATAACTCGCAACACTGCAATTTCACGAGTCTGTTCACAATGTGTTCGCATTGCAATTACATTATGAATCAGTATTTCTGGGAAGTGTTAACTCAGTATTACATATAACAGACTTCATTGATAGTTATGTAATCTCGAAAGGCTTTTCAGTAATCACTAGGTACACTGTGTGAAGTGGCCATTTTAATCAATGCAATGACATTACATATGGATGAACTTCTATGAGTATTAATATCTCTGACTATGGTTCGTATTTAAGTTGTGACTGAAGATAAGCAGAACTGTATTACAGGAACACTCACATTAATTGAAGACATTTATTTTAAATTCAGAAGATGAATCATCCACTTATGATAATCTAGAGTCACATGACATAAACTGTTATTGATACCAGAGAGAATATTTAATGATCGATATAATAGTGAAGGCATTTTGTTTTACGAAAATTGCAACTTTTGGGACTATGCTGGTTTTATGTGACCCACATTAAGAAGACTCCAGGTTTTTTTAAATTTTAGGTAAAAGGCTTTGCAAGACGGAATTGAAGCCACTATTTTAAGAAGCTGTATCATAGTGAAGACTACATTTCTTGTGTGTCAGTCCTGTTTCCGAGTTGCACAGACACATACTTCTATGGCTGGTGGCCCATGGTGTTATCAAGAAGTAACGAATACAAACAAGTGCTTATCCATTTCGATCATAATTTTTGTGGAAGATTTATGGTTGCCTTCTCAAAACGAAGAAATGAGGACTGAGTCAGACATCGCCAAACTCATGTCTACAGCTGGCACCTTACATGTTAGTTGATCACAGAACTTGATTGCAGGTTAATTTCTAATACCAAGTACTGGCACGTCTAATGAACTGTATAAAAGCAAATAAACCTTTTAAAAACACTGTTATTATTATCTGAGGATTCAGCACTGTAGTGTTTCATCTAGTGCATACAAAAGCTTTTCATATAATATATCCAGTACATCTCACTAAAGCAGAAATATCCTTTAAATATATTGATCCTCTTAACTGTTTGTCATATACTTCGTAATAGCTTTAGCTAATGAACACCTTCCCTATAGTTAATAAGCCTAATAGGTAAGTAGCTAGGTAGGTAGGTAGGTAGGTAGGTAGGTAGGTAGGTAGGCAGGCAGGCAGGCAGGCAGATTGGTCGAGGGAGGGAGGGAGGGAGAGTTATTTCCTGCTACATTTGATAACTATACCCTTTCTACTCTTACTCAACTCCATGACTGGCTCCATGTTGTTAAAGTTGTTACAATTACACTGCAGAAGTTTCAATGGAAAGCCCTTACATATCCTCCATACAGTCCCGATCTCTCCTCATATGATTTCTATATTTCTGGAGCCCTGAAGAGAGATATCACGGCTGTCGTTTTGCTTCGGATGAAGAGATGCATTAATGGGTACAATCATGGTTCTGTAGGCAACCACAAACATTTTCCCATGAAGGCATTGACCATCTTGTCTCTCAGTGGCATAAATGTATTAACAGTTATAGTGATTACTTTTGAAATATTAGTTACTTTGTTTTCAATTGTCTCATTGACTGACTCTTATACAAGGAAACAAGATTAAATGGTATTTTCGTTACGGTCCCAAAAATGAAGTTAAGGCTTATCGTTTTATGTCCCATCTGGAATGTAGTTTACCTAATAGTTCTTATTGAGCATATAAACAAAGAATCAGCAGATAGTGCTCAACAGAAAATATATTAAGAAGCATTATTTCAAGCAAGAGATACTCTAATTCATCACAAAAAAGGTGCAAACACTGGGTATAACTAAATTCTCTTTACAGATGATGAGGATCTGTAGTGAGGGCCAAAATGATTAAGTTTAGCTTAGGAACTCTTATCTGGAAACGTAAGATTTTTCCACTACACACAATATGCCACAACACATGTTCAAAACTTCTGCATTTTCGTTGCAACTGACTAGGGTATTACATATGTCATTCACCAATCACCCGATGTCCCACACCCACTACATGTTTGTTTGCATGCCATTCAGAGTTTGTGATCTGCTGGTAGAGGTCTGTAACTGCTGTTGCAGCTGAGGTCTTTGTTCATAATGAACAACTGTACATTTTAGTAATCAGTGACTACAATACAGAATGTAAGCTTTACATACATTTCATTTTTAGTGTGTTGCTGGTGATCACAGTGAACTACATGTTTTCATAATACACCGACTAGATGTTACTGTATGGTGAAGCTTGGTGCAATGGAAAGGTTTCTCATCAAATTGTATGTGCAATGTTTTACTCACCATCAGATACCTTTGCATTCCCTCTTTGTTACAGTGTACCAGCGGGCCTCAGAGACCAGTACATTCACCACCAGCAGGGCCGACTGTGGTGCTCCACGTTGGCTCCAAACACTGAATTTAAAGATGTTGCATCCCATGCAGTAGAAGAGAACACAATGATGAGTACCACAAACATTGCAGGTGGACTGAATGTGCATAATGAAAATGTGATTTGCATGAGCAGCAGCTACACCCATAACCCCCCCCCCCCCCCCCCCACAGGATTTTGTGTCATGAACTCACTTCTGCAGATGGTTCTTGCACTATTGTGTGGATGAGCCCGACTTCCCATAGTGCTTACTTTTCACAGCTGAAGCCAAGTTCAGCAGGGAAGGAGTTCTCATTTCCCACAACAGTCATGTGTGGGCGGATGAAAACCTGCACGCTGTGTGCCCCCTTGGGAACAACACAGTCTGAACATTTGGGCAGTTCCTAGATGGACGTGTGATTGTGCCATACCATATTCCACCACATCTCATGGGTGCTACGTACTTGCAATTCCATAACAATGTGCTGCATAGGCTTCTGGAAGATGTGTCAGTGCATGTGTGTCAAAATGTGTGTGACAAAATACGTGGTTCCAGTACGATGGCACACGACCTCATTTTTCACATGTAGTCTTACATCACGTGGACCAACAATATGGGCAACAGTGGATAGGTCACAATGCCCCAATTACTTGGCATGGACGTTCTCCGAGCTTGAACCCACTAGACTACTACCCACGTTATCGCATAAAATCCTTGATTTATGAGACCCCTGTGGCATTGAAGGATGGCTCGGTTTATGGCTGTGGTAGATGCTGGAAGACCAGGAACTGGTGATTGTGTGTACCAAAACATGGTACAGAGCAACCATATCTCTGTTGACATTGATAGTCACTACATCGAGCCCTACCTGTTAGTGGATCCAGATAACAAGCAGCAGGAGTCAAGAGAGCAACATGTGTTGTGATATTTTACATGCAGCAAGAAAACAGTACTTTTCCAGACATGAGTTCCAATACTAAACTTGGTTCCCACTGCAAGTTCCCAAAATCTACAGAGAGAATTTAGTTACATCCTGTATATTCCATTCTACACGAAAATAGGAAATTATTAATGTAGTACTGTTAATTTATGTGTAGACAGATAGCAATAACAAGCTGCGACATTGTCGCGAATAAAACAGTGACCCATATATATAATAAGATTCCTTTAATTTACATCTATGGTTACAAACTTCTTGTTAACAGATTACCGGTTTTGACCTATAATGACCATCATCAGATCTGTTTTATAAAAACAAAGTCCTAATGTACTGCAGCCATAGTGGCATTTTCAAATGTTAATTGCAAAATCAGCACCAGCATCGTCAAATATATATAAATAGCATCATATGCATGAGTCATGTTGTCAGTAGTACTACAGGTTAAATGCAAAATCAGCACCAGCATCGTCAAATATATATAAATATCATCATATGCATGGGTCATGTTGTCAGTAGCACTACTGTTCAAAACCAGTAGTGCTACTGACAATATGACTCGTGCGAATGATGTTATTTATATATATTTGATGATGCTGGTGCGATTTTGCATTTAACATTTGACGATGCCACTATGGCTGCAGTACATTAATACTGTGTTTTTATAAAACAGATCTGATGATGGTCATTACAGACCGAAGCCGGTGATTTGTTAACAAAAAGTTTGTGACCATAGATGTAAATTAAAGGAAACTTATAAGATAGCAGTAACACGATTATTCTTCCTTTGAAATTAGAAACATTTTAACTGCATAATTTATGAGAGAAATAGAGGAAAAGAAATAGAGGGTGGTGAGGGAGGGGGGCGGGGAGGAAGGGGGGAGGGGGGGGGGGGGGGGAAAGTCAGCGATTATTACACACTGCTAGCTGCGTGAATGTCTCAAGTCTCTGGATACTTTACGAATCTGAAATTACTATTATACTAAAATAAGATAATCCAATTTTTATCAAAAAACTTAAGTGTACATGTATAATCTTACTGCAGAGATTGTAAATATATACCGTAGGTATTTCTTCTCTAGTGAAGCACAATGACGAGCATAACATAGCAAGTACTCCCAAGGTTCAGGTTGGGGCTCTAGTGTTGTGCCCTACTCAAAATATTTGGCATATACTACAGACTGTTACACATAACTTATGCCTTCAAATGAAAAATGGAAGCAGTATTCTCTGGTATTTGTGTGAGGCATATTGCTTGTACTATTATCAAGTGCTGCATTAAACATAGGTACCATACAAACTAGAATAAGCTGGACAAATCAATCTTTGTGGGATAGTGTGTAGATGATGGATTCACAATTAAAAAGCTGAGAACCTTGACAGGTTACTGAGATTAGATTATAAAAGGAGCATTCAAGATTTGATTACAGTATAATGATTTCAACAGTGATCTGGGGTACACAGTTAGTAGGGACTGGAGCAGACCTTGCTCAGCGAGTAAATATAAGGAACAGGACTTGACAGTTATAGGAAATTTGGAATCTCTTAAAATGTAGTCAAAGTCTCTCATGCTCCGTGAAGTTACTATGGTTCGACTGTGAACTGGGTCTATGATGTGTTGTCCAGTTCATCTTTCCTGGACATGTATAATCGCAACCTACTTCTGAAAAGTCCTGGGCTCTGCTACTTCACTCATATGAGAACTTTATAGTCATGCCATTGGAATTTCCAGGACACAAGATAATGAGCCTGACATTTTTTTGGACTCTTGACTTCCAGGCAATGGATCTACAGACCAGCATCAGTTTACAGCAATCATAAGCCCCCCCCCCCCTCCCCCCCCCCCCAAAAAAAAAACCTTTATTAGGCATGGTCCTGTTGGAGATAGTCTGCTGTTGCCTTCCTTTGTCCTCCAAAGTGACTTCCACCGCCACTTATAAGTTGGCATACAGTTCAACATGGACTTCTAAACTATGGTGCAACTCGGCACATTTCACACAAACAAAATTGGCCAGAGGTGAAATAATTGATAAGTAATATTTAATGTAACAGCAAATGCATGCATTTTGATGTACTCTCACAACTCACTTTGTATGTTAACTCTTGCCTCAAGAATCTTAAAACACGTTTGCCATTTGTATCCGAGTAGAAAAATGTTACAACATTATATACTATTAAACATTTCCTGAAGAAGACACAAAGGAAATCAGAAGTTATGCCAGCAAAGCAAATACATAAAACAGCAATGTCAATAGGTTATTGAATTGATTGGAGATGGCTTAAAGACAGAGTTTTAATTGGAGAAAATGAGTTAAGATCTGTTTGATGGGCACATTCACATAATTACCCACCAGATTTAATACTAAACTGCACATGCTAAAAAAATAAAACATGGAAAGGAAAGACGAATGTTCCATCAAAGGTACTGAAAAACAATTACTGCCAATGCATTTGTGTTTAACCTTGAAGGAAAAATGTACATACCATGGTGTCAGCTGAAAAACTGGTTTCAGTTTACTTTTGAAGACAGCAATGTGCCTGCTTTCCTTGAATAGTACTGCTACATATTGGCCACGACCATCCCACACAATTGAAACTGGTAGTCCTCCAATCCTTTAGTCACAGTAGCAGGAAATAAAAGAAGTGTTAAGTGTGCATCGGGAAGTTAAAAAAAAAAGAATATCATATAACATCCATACATTGAATAATTCTATTGTTGATCAAATGCCGAAAATTAAATAACCACGTTTTTTTAAAAAAAGTCTCTACAAACGTATCACTCTTTTAAACCAATTACAATGAGTTTTCTTGCTTTTAAAATGCAGGAAAATTGCATTGAAGCACTAAATGACACAGTATTTTGCCTACGACAACATTTGCCTTCATCACTGACATTGATTTTAATCACACATGCCTGTAAAATTCTCAAAAAACAGTTCTTCAGATTACAGGACAATTCTTCACTGTGGCACTTGTACAATTTTTTGGCATACTATTATGACACTTGGTTATTTATTTTATTTGCCCTTTCACCTATAGTGTTGGGAATCTATCTTCACTCTTACAGTCAGTTACTGCCTAAGACTGTCTGCTACAGGGTTCACAGCCATGATAAATTTCTTGAATGATATCAATTTGCTGCACTGGCTATTATTGATAAGATTATATCATCCTTTCATTTTATAGAGTTCACAAAGTATTTTTCACACATTGGGCACAATGAAACTTTCGTGACTTTTGGGTTGTTGCCAAATGTCAGACGCATATAGAGCTTGAATCCCTTATTTTACCTCTACGATCTTTTCATGAAATATATGTAGTAGAAGGGTGCAATTTATTTGCTGACTCTTCTGGGAGTGTAAATTCTCGGAACTTTAATAGTAAGAAACACAGAGCTGCAGGAGGAGACACTTACAGCCTCTGGCACTGGTGTTGCCTGAGCATCTCCATGACACTTTCACACTTTTTAAATGAACCTGTAACAAAACATGCTGTTCTTCTTCGAATTTTGTCTATTTATTCTGTAAGTCTAATCTGGTACAGACCCCTTTGTGTGTGGAATTCATGCTCATGATCAGTCACACATTAGTTACTGTAGCAGATTTTTTAACTAACATTTTGTGTTGGATCTAGTTTTCTGTTAAAGAGGGGTAGCTCTATATATTATCTGCATTTATTTCAAGTTAACTCTGTTTTTGAGTTTGCCAACAACTATAATTAACATCAAAATGTTTTAGGAAACATAATTTTTACCACAGGTTTTTGTGTTGCCTTAACAGAAATGTGGTTTTGTGTATCTGCTTCAATTCTTATAGGGAATTAGCAACTTTTAGTTCAACAAATTAAAAGATAATCAGCAGGTTTAATTTTAAGTCCTTCGTTCACTTCCTTGTAATACATTGCATAAGCCAAAATGCAGCCCCACTGTGAAAGCTGTTCTCAAACACGGGATGAGTTGGCTGACATTCATAAGCAGCTGGAAGTCAACCCGACTACTGTCAAACGATTGACAGATGCTACAAGTCAGTGTGCTCCTGAGAGTAGTGTATGTGTGATACCTGCATGAGAGGTAGAAATACTATCCTCTCCTGTGGATCCTGTCTCTTCTGCAAAAAGTACAGGGTCTGTCATTACCCTTCCACTTGACTGTGTGTGGCTTGTCAATGGTTGATCTAGGCGTCCTCTCCAGGGATGAATGGGGACCGGGGAGGACTCAGGGCATTGTACCGTTCCCCTTAACCAACAAAGTTTGAGGTGCTGCTTTTCACTGAAACTGACCCAGTGGGACTCACTACACCCGCTTTGGGGAAACCAGTTTTGTACGGTGCCAGGAAGTAGAACTCAAAAGGGTAGGGGGTATATTAATCAGTAGCAAATTGAACACACGGCAAATGGTGGTGCCCCTTAGGGAAATGGCAGAAAGGGACAGGAAAGGATATGAGGTGCACTCAGTGTGTATACCTGTGGGCCTCATTCAACATAGTGAAGAGGCTATTCCGGCAGCCACTGAGGGAACAGGGTGTAACCAACTGAAAACTGTGGCACATATTGGAACAAACTAGGTCTGTCGTCTGAGCTCTGAACTCATTCCTGGATCATTCCAGTGACTGGCAGAGAAGGTTGACAAGACCAGCCTTGTGAGTGGAGTTTCAATGAAGCTCACAATTTGCAGCATTGTCCCCAGAATTGATCGTGGCCTTTTGGTTCTCAGTTGAGTAGAAGGGCTGAACCAGAGACTTCAAAAGTTCTGTTACAAGCTAGGCTGCGACTCCCTGGACTTGTGCCATAGGGTTGAGAACACTAGGGTCCCCCTAAATAGGTCCAGTGCGCACTACACATCAGAGGCTGCTACTCAGGTAACTGACTGTACGTGGGGTACACAGTAGGGATTTTTAGATTAGCCAACTCTCCATCCAATCCATGCAAAAGCTGTAGAAAACCCAGAAGCATCAATGTAAGATTGGAAGAAATGCCTCCCACAGGTGAGAGTATTAAAATCCTAATGGTAAACTACCAAATAATTCGCAACACAGTGCCAGAGTTTGAAGTGCTCCTGAAAAGCAGTGAAGCTCACATAATACTAAGTACAGAAAGCAGGTTGAAACCTGAAATTGATAGCAATGAGATTTTTGGGGAAAACTGAAATATATATTGAAAGGGTAGACAAATGGAAAATGGAGGCGGTGTATTTCTCACAGTAGACAAAAAACTCAAATACACTGAGATAGAAATTGAAGCTGCATGTGAGATTGTTTGGGCAAGACTCAGTATGAGGGGTGGCCATAAAACAATAATCTGACCCTTCTATCGCTACCTCTCATCTCATGTTGTTCTTGTTGTGGTCTTCAGTCCTGAGACTGGTTTGATGCAGCTCTCCACGCAACTCTATCCTGTGCAAGCTGCTTCATCTCCCAGTACTTACTGCAACCTACATCCTTCTGAATCTGCTCAGTGTATTCATCTCTTGGTCTCCCTTTACGATTTTTACCCTCCACGCTGCCCTACAATGCTAAATTTGCAATCCCTTGATGCCTCAGAACATATCCTACCAACCGGTCCCTTCTTCTTGTCAAGTTGTGCCACAAACTCCTCTTCTCCCCAATTCTATTCAATATCTCGTTATTAGTTATGTGATCTACCCATCTAATCTTTAGCATTCTTCTGTAGCACCACATTTCGCAAACTTCTATTCTCTTCTTGTCCAAACTATTTATCGTCCACGTTTCACTTCCATACAAATACTTTCAGAAACGACTTCCTGACACTTAAATCTATACTCGATGTTAACAAATTTCTCTTCTTCAGAAACACTTTCCTTGCCATTGCCAGTCTACATTTTATATCCTCTCTACTTCGACCATCATCAGTTATTTTGCTCCCCAAATAGCAAAACTCCTTTACTACTTTGTGTGTCTCATTTCCTAATCTAACTCCCTCAGCATCACCCGACTTAATTCGACTACATTCCATTATCCTTGTTTTGCTTTTGTTGATGTTCATCTTATATCATCCTTTCAAGACACTGTCCATTCTGTTCAACTGCTCTTCCTAGTCATTTTCTGTCTCTGACAGAATTACAATGTCATCGGCGAACCTCTTAAGTTTTTATTTCTTCTCCCTGGACTTTAATACCTACTCCAAATTTTTCTTTTGTTTCCTTCACTGCTTGCTCAATATACGGAATGAATAACATTGGGGAGAGGCTACAACCCTGTCTTACTCCCTTCCTAACCACTGCTTCCCTTTCATGTCCCTCAACTCTTATAACTGCCATCTGCTTTCTGTAGAAATTGTAAATAGCCTTTTGCTCCCTGTATTTTTCCCCTGCCACCTTTAGAATTTGAAAGAGAGTATTCCAGTCAACATTGTCAAAAGCTTTCTCTAAGTCTACAAATGCTAGAAATGTAGGTTTGCCTTTCCTTAATCTTTCTTCTAAGATAAGTCAAAAGGTCACTATTACCCCACGTGTTCCAATATTTCTACGGAATCCAAACTGATCTTCCCTGAGGTCGGCTTCTACCAGTTTTTCCATTCATCTGTAAAGAATTCGCGTTAGTATTTTGCAGCTGTGACTTATTAAACTGATAGTTCGGTAATTTTCACATCTGTCAATACCTGCTTTCTTTGGGATTGGAATTATTATATTCTTCTTGAAGTCTGATGGTATTTAGCCTGTCTCATACATCTTGCCCACCAGATGGTAGAGTTTTGTCAGGATTGCCTCTCCCAAGGCCGTCAGTAGTTACAATGGAATGTTGTCTACTCCCGGGGCCTTTTTTCGACTCAGGTCTTTCAGTGCTCTGTCAAACTCTTCACGCAGTATCATATCTCGTATTTCATCTTCATCTACATCCTCTTCCATTTCCATAATATTGTCCTCAAGTACATTGCCCTTGTATAGACCCTCTACATACTCCTTCCACCTTTCTACTTTCCCTTCTTTGCTTAGAACTGGGTTTCCATCTGAGCTCTTGATATTCATACAAGTGGTTCTTTTTTCTCCAAAGGTGTCTTTCATTTTCCTGTAGGCAGTATCTATCTTACCCCTAGTGAGATAAGCTTCTACATCCTTACATAGCCATCCCTGCTTAGCCATTTTGCACTTCCTGTCAATCTCATTTTTGAGACGTTTGTATTCCTTTTTGCCTGCTTCATTTACTGCATTTTCATATTTTCTCCTTTCATCAATTAAATTCAATATGCCTTCACTACTTCATCCCTCAGAGCTACCCATTCTTCTTCTACTGTATTTCTTTCCCCCATTCCTGTCAATTGTTCCCTTATGCTCTCCCTGAAACTCTGTACAACCTCTGGTTCTTTCAGTTTATCCAAGTCCCATCTCCTTAAATTCCCACCTTTTGCAGTTTCTTCAGTTTTCATCTACAGTTCATAACCAATAGATTGTGGTCAGAGTCCGCACCTGCCCCTGGAAATGTCTTACAATTTAAAACCTGGTTCCTAAATCTCTGTCTTACCATTATATAATCTATCTGAAACCTTCCAGTATCTCCAGGATTCTTCCATGTATACAGCCTTCTTTTATGATTCTTGAACCAAGTGTTAGCTATGATTAAGTTATGCTCTGTCCAAAATTCTACCAGACGGCTTCCTCTTTCATTTCTTACCCCCAATCCATATTCACCTACTATGTTTCCTTCTCTCCCTTTTCCTACTCTCGAATTCCAGTCACCCACGACTATTAAATTTTCGTCTCCCTTCACTACCTGAATAATTTCTTTTATCTCATCATAAATTTCATCAATTTCTTCATAATCTGCAGAGATAGTTGGCATATAAACTTGTACTACTGCAGTAGGCGTAGGCTTCGTATCTATCTTGGCCACAATAATGCGTTCACTACGTTGTTCGTAGTAGCTTAACTGCACTCCTATTTTTTTATTCATTATTAAACCTATACCTGCATTACCCCTATTTGATTTATTATTTATAACCCTGTATTCACCTGACCAAAAGTCTTGTTCCTCCTGCCACCGAACTTCACTAATTCCCACTATATCTAACTTTAACCTATCCATTTCCCTTTTTAAATTTTCTAACCTACCTGCCTGATAAAGGGATCCGACATTCTACACTCCGATCCGTAGAACGCCAGTTTTCTTTCTCCTGATAACGATGTCCTCATCTCCTGAAGGAACGGTAAACTTCAGAGAAAACCTTAGTTCACTTGTACGTAAGTTTCCCAGTCATCGGAGACTTTAACCATCCAACAATTACTTGGGAAAATTACAGTTCTGTTAGCAGTGTGCGCGATAAGACATCATGTGAAACTTTACTAAATGCCTTCTCTGAAAACTACCTAGAACAGATAGATAGAAACTCCACTCATGATGGACATTTTTCTTATATTTCTGTCCTATTCTTCTCTGTTTCCCTACTTCAAAACTTATGGTATCTCATTCTTTATAGTAATATGAGTGTAGACCTTTTATCTCATACTTGATGCTCAGGGCAATAATTTTTAGTAGCAGCATTAATTACAACTTTTCTATAATATTAAGCATGCTTCTTTTGGAATCAACAGTCGTTATTGCACATAAAAAGCTTCACAACATAACCTCAACATAACACAATGAAACACACATGGGCCCCAGCTGCGTGTCATCTGCTAAAATGAACAAAGATTTCCATCAAAGGCAGGAAGCAATGCACTTAACTCACGGCCTCCATTTCCAAGAAATTCAACATGCACAAATGCACACGAGTAGTTGTGCTGTTGGAAATATATGCGCATGCCCAAAGCCTAACAGAAAAAGGCATTGTGTGGATGCACCTCTAAATACACACAACATGTAACCACATGACAAGCAGCCTATAATTGGACAGTGTCATGAGCATCTTCCTTGGAAAAATATTCCATATTATTCCCTCATTCAAATCCCCAGGAGAGGTATGCCAAAGCTGATGTGACCATGAGAAAAATGTTAAATAGCAAACCCATTTTAGATATAGGCATGGTGGTGGGAAAGGGGGGGGGGGTTTAAGGATTATCACTGAATGAAATGGAAAGAAGGTAATGATTTCTGGTCACACACATATATGGTAATATCAGCAGCACCAGAAAATGATGTAACAGTAGCAGGATTTATCATAAATAGGAAGGCTGCATGAAGAGTAAGTTAACTGTGAATGGGATTATTTTTCTCAGATTCAACAGTAAACCAATGTCAACAACAATGGTGTAGGTATATATGCCAAAGTCACAAACAACAGATGGAGGGGGGGGGGGGGGAAGAGAGAGAGAGAGAGAGAGAGAGAGAGAGAACATGTGAGGACATCAAATGTGGAATGTAGCATGTAAAGGGGTGTGAAGATCTAATACTCTTGGGTGACTGGAATGCAGTAGTAGGAGAAGGGAAAGCAGCAAGAGTAAGGGAGAATATGTGTTTGGTAATAGAAATCAAGGAGAAGAAAAACTAATTGGGTTCTGCTATAAATTGCAGCGGGTAATTGTGAATACATTGTTCAAGAATCGCAAGACGATGTGGTATAATAGGAAGAGGCCTGGAGAGACAGGACGATTCCAACTGGATTATATACAGAGACAGGGATTCCAAAATCAGATACCCAAGAGAGGATATTGATGCATATCACAATTTAGTAATGAGAAGAGTAGATGAACGTTGAAGAGAATTCTCCACAAGAACCACTGAGAGAAAGAAGAGGAATACTGAAGCAATAAGGAATAATTAAAGTGTGTTTGCAGTTCTCTGATGCTGAACATACTGCAATAATGAATAACACTAGAGGTTTGAAACCTCAAGAGAAACTGTAGCCACGACTCTTAAGTAGATGGGAAACCATCTAAAAGGGCCAATGTCAAGAGTCTTAGTTTTAAGTTATAAGCTTCTGAATATTTTTTTATCATTTTCTGACAACTATTAACAGTATATTTTGGGCTATTTGTTACTATCATTATAGTAAATCACTGTAACTAAAGCTTATTTTTAAATAATAAATTTCTAGAATTTTCAACTTCAAAATTAAAGGACTTAAGAGGACATTGGCCCTTTTTAAAATCATGAACTCTCTTAAATTATTTGACATTAGCCCTTTAGACATCAGTCAGGTATGCTGAATAACCAGAAACTGGTAATTTTAAGATAAATATGCCCCATCCCTGCTGCATGCCCTATTATTGACATCACAGTTGGCTACATTTGGTCAACTTTCGAAATTGCATTGTGAAAAACAACAAAAACACAGAAGAACATTTTTTGCTCCTGTTTTAATGCTTAAGATTAGTGCACACAGTGATTTCTATCAGTTACCCTTGTCTAGTCTGCGGTTATACACGGAGATACTTTCATGTTACGATGTGAGAATCAGGTGACACTTTTGATCGCCAACCAGCAAACAAGCCAGAGACAAAACTGTCACAGCATTGCTAGGATTTGATAGCTGCACGCCACATGACCAAACTGCCACTTTCCACGCATTCTCCAATCCCATTTGGTTGCCAACAGTCAGCAGAGTAGGTCATATGAATAAAACGAAGAATGCACTTTATTCTCTGATTTTTTTATGAGTAAGGCGTGCCTGAGAATATATTTCATCTGAGTGAAAGAACATTAGAAAAATTAATAACTGCTTAATTACAAAGCTTGAGACCCGTCTCTCATAACAATACTGCATGGGCGACCGCTTAGTGAGCAGACAATGTCGCATTATATTTAACTGAAATTATCTCGTATTAGAAAACTAACAATTCTGGTTTGGAGTAGATGAAAATGTGATGTATTCTTAAGATTTCATTTGCATTGTGTGTCCCTCTAAATCCTATACCAAAAAAAGTTTCCTGCTTCATCAGAAACAGCATTTCCGTAAACTGTCCTTATGTCACCTTAATGATTTGTTGCTGCACCCAAAATTAAATTCGAAACATAGTGCAACTCTTGCAGAACACACTGATGTCCATTCCATAATTGTCCATTGAGTACACCTTTCCAGTGATTTGAATGAAACATATGTTAATAAGGTTAACATGCAAAGTAATTGATCAAAATTTTCGTCACTAATTCGAAAATATTGAAAAAAATTATTTGGATACTGTCAAAGTCTATGAAACATTGTATAAAACTTTCCACTTATTAGCCTGCCACTTCAAAGAGAATGTACCCAGTATTCTTTTTTTACAATATTTTCTTTTACATCTCACGAGTTCACAGTAATAATTACTGTCTCTCCCTAATCCATATGGTGCTGATCTCGTAGGTAGCTACTGTTACCTGTGGACTGGCTAAAATATGTGATTTATCCAAAGTTACAACTCGTGTGTACTAATATGTTGTTGGAATTTTACAACATTTTTAGATTTATTGTATTTTTTACTTTAAATAAACATGTTTCAGTACAGCTACTGTTAAACCTGATTACACAGATGAAACTTAAATTTTACAGTAATTTTTGCAGAAAAAAAAAAAATTGTAAAAAAGTTCTAGTATTGAAATACATATAGAAATACGCAATCTTTACGTTTAATTTAGTTTACAGCACATTTACATCTACAGAAACACACAAAACATAAGTTCAAAGCAAAATTTAGTGTTCGTAGAGTACGATATGTTTCAAATTGATACATTGAGAGATACGCAGTCCAACTTTACATTTACTTGACTCGAATTCTATGATTCAGTTCCCGATGTATCTGCCGAGAATCCTTCAGAACAACACAACTGTGAAAATAATATGATAAACGTATGCAGCAACTCATCTTCAAAAATTCTAGAACTACTGCTATTTTCAGATGACATGTAATCTGAATCATCATCAAATCTTTCCTTTCCATCATCTGCAGACTCGTCAAGGGCTTTGTAAATTATTTGCTCCCAACTTTTCTCCTACCCACTGTACATTTTGAAATAAAATCAACTCTACAGAACAAAAGGCTTGAAAAAGAGACAACTTGAATGTCAGCTAATATCCACCAAACAAAACGCAATTAAAAAAAGTTTCAAAAGTGAAGAATTTTTCTGCACATACCACTACTGCCATCTAGCAATCACAGCAGAAACTACAAAGCATGTAGACCTTACTTAAGTTTGCGGAAGCTGCAAATATTTGTTCATAGTAACTGGCTTGACATAATATAATGTCTGCCTGCACATTCGCTTCCCCCACAAGTGCCGTAATATTGTCAGGCACTTGCTAAATGTTAATAAGAAAAGAAAATATTGACTTTATTATTTTTTATATAACAGCAATAACAGAGTAGAATGTTTTAAATTCCAGGACTTCACTTGAATTTCCTGGTTTTGTTTCCTGGCTTTTCAAGGTTATGTAAGATTCACAGCTAATTCCTGGTTTTCAAAGATTGCTAGGCATCCTGTAATAATCTGGGTGACAAGTGTAAAAATTACAGTATGTTGTTTAACAGGATGTGATTCTGTCTCTTACCCATTCCAGAAAGGAACTACTGCTGCATGCATCTTATAGTGGACATACAAAGATCTTAGTTTGGAATTAATAGGTGTAATTTACACTTATCACCATCAAATAATGCAACCTGGATATCAGCTTTTTTCAAGTCTGTAACAATACACTATGTGGATCAATGATGCAACTATGTAACAAATTGTTTACATCCAAAAGAGAAATCTCTTCTAACTTAAAAGTTACTTCCATCGAAAAATGAAGTTGCATCAAAGTGATCAACCCTGAGTATCCTTTTAACCATATAAAAAAGCGAGAATAAAGCTTTATACCACGTTACGGACTGGGTCTGAAACTGCTTCACCAAAGATAAAGTTCGAAATAAAACAATGAAAAATCCAGGGTGGAATGTAACAATATTATGAAAAGGGCAGTTTGCTACTCACCATAAAGTGGACATGCTAAGTCACAGATAGGCACAACAAAAAGACTGTCAGAAAGTCAGCTTTCGGCCAACAAGGCCTTCATCAGAACACACACACACGCACGCAGAGAGAGAGAGAGAGAGAGAGAGAGAGAGAGAGAGAGGCAGGCAGGCAGGCAGGCAGGCGTGTGCACGTGCAGACGCAACTCACACACACACACACACGTGACCGCTATCTCCGCTGAGTCCAGACGGTGAGCAGCAGCGCATGGTGGGAAAAGCAACTGAGTGGTGGGGGTAAGCAGGAGGCTGGGGTGGGGATGCGGCAAGGGACAGCAGAGTAGAGGTGGAGCAGTAAAGTACTGCTTGTGGGAGCAGTAGAGATGGGGTGGAGAGAGGGTAGGGCAGTTAGGTGCAGTTGGGATGTTAGACATGGGGCAGGGTGGGTTGGGGGGGGGGGGGGGGGGTAGCAGAAAAGGACAGAAGTAAAAAGACTGGGTGCATTGGTGGAATAGAGGGCTGTGTATTGCTAAAATGGGAACAGGGAAGGAGCTAGATGAGTAAAGACAATGGCTGACGAAGGTTGAGACCAAGAGGGTTAGAGGAACGTAGGAGATAGTGTAGGGAGAGTTCCCACATATGAGGTTCAGAAAAGGTGGTGTTTTTGAGGAGGAGCCAGACGGCACAGGCTGTAAAGCAGTCATTGAAATGAAGAACGTGTTGTTAGGAGGTGTGCTCAACAATCGGTTGGTCCAGCTGTTCCTTGGCCATAGTTCATCTGTGGCCATTCATGCAGACGGACAGCTTGTTGGTTTTCGTGCCCACATAGAATGCAACATAGTGGTTGTAGCTTAGCTTGTAGATAACATGACTGGCTTCACAGGTAGCCCTGCCTTTGATGGGATAAGTGATGCTTGTGACCAGACTGGAGTAGGTCATGGTGGGAAGGTGTAAGGGACAGGTCTTGCATCTAGGTTTATTACAGGGATATGAGTCATGAGGCAAGGGGTTGGGTGCATGGGTTGTGTAGGAATGGATGAGGGAATTGTGTAGATTTGGTAGGGGACTAGTTGTCCATAAACCTAACCACCCAGTTTGCCCCCTTGTTATCGGTTACTGTGTCCCCACTGAGAAAATCACTGCTCTCTTAGACCAACGCTTGCAGCCTATCACTTGCAACCTATCCTCCTCTATAAAAGATACCAACCATTTCATCCCCTGACTCTCCACAGTTCCTGTTCCTTTTCCACATGGTGTCCTGCTGGTCACTAGGGAGGAGGTTATAAGTTTGAAAACTATCGGGCATTGGGAAAGGTGTCTGAAGCTCATGGTGTAGCGGCTAGCATTGCTGCCTCTGAATCATTGAGTTCTGGGTTCGATTCCCGGCCGGATTGGGAATTTTCTCTGCCCGCGGCTGGGTGTTTGTGTCGTCGTCGTCGTCGTTATCATCATCATCGGATAAGGTAGTGTTCAGTTGTGGTAAGGCCAAGATCATTAGGAATGTTAGTGTAAAGGGAGGAGGCATCAATTGTGACAAGCAGGGCACCATGTGGTAAAGGAACAGGAGCCTTGGAGAGTCAGTGGAAGAGATAAAGGAACAGGAGCTGTGGAGAGTTGGTAAAGGAAATGATTGGTATCTTTTATATAGGAGGCTAGGTTGTGGGTAACAGGCTGAAGGTGTTGGTCTATGAGAGCAGACAAATACTTCTCCTTTAAAGGCATTACCTCTCAAACAAATCTGGGATACACCCTCATGACTCATACCACCCCCAGGACTGGAGCAACAAACACATTCTCCACCAGGGTTTTGACTACCTCCTGTCGTCCCCTGAAATTAGAGATGTCCTACCCACTATTCTCCCCAGCCCTCCCAAAATGCTATTCCATCTCCTACTGAACCTACACAATATCGTCGTCAATCCCTATACAAGCCATGCACCCAACCCCTTGCCTCATGGCTCATATCCCTGTAATAGACCTAGATGCAAGACCTGTCCTGTACACCCTCCCACCACCACCACCTACTTCAATCTGGTCACAAGCATCACCTATCCCATCAATGCAGGGCTACCTGTGAAGTCAGTCATGTTATCTACAAGCTAAGTTACAACCACTATGCAGCATTCTATGTGGGCATCAAAACCAACAAGCTGTTTGTCCGCAAGAATGGAAACAGGAAAACTGTGGCCAAGAAACAGCTGGACCAACCCGTTGTTGAGCACACTGCCTAACATGGCATTCTTTATTTCAACGACTGCTTCACAGCCTGTGCCATATGACTCCTCCTCAACAACACCAGCTTTTCTGAACTGCACAGGTGGGAACTCTCCCTGAAACATCTCCTACGTTCCTCTAACCCTCTTGGTCTCAACCTTCGTCAGCCATTGTCTTTACCCATCTAGTCACTTCCCTGTTCCCAATCCAGCAATACACATCCCTCTATTCCACCAATGCACCCAGTTTTTTTACATCTTTTCTGCTACCCCCGAACCCACCCTGCCCTATGTCTAACATCCCAGCTGCACCTAGCTGCCCTACCCTCTCTCCACCTTGTCTCTAAATGCTCTCACAAGCAGAACTTTATTGCCCCACCTCTACTCCGCTATCCCTCCCCACATCCCCACCCCAGCCTCCTGCTTACCCCCACCGCTCAGTTGCTTCTCCCATCATGTGCTGCTGCTCACAGTATGGACTTAGCAGCCATAGACTCTCTCTCTCTCTCTCTCTCTCTCTCTCTCTCTCACACACACACACACACACACACACACACACACACAAACTCACCTATCACCAGTAGTGTCTGTCTCACTAGGTGTAACATCTGCAACAGGTATGGCTGTTCTACTAGCTTTCTCTGCATCAGCCAAGAAGACTGTCACAGCTCTTGTGAATGATAAAGAATATATGACAGTCTCATGAGATGTTGCAAACAACAACACAGATCCACAAGGACTCCAGCAAGCTGTTTTAACATGTCCAAATGGCAGAGTCCACTGCTCAGATGTCCATGTGTTGGTTTCCCACACTCTGTAACCAATAACAGGACGATACATTAACAGAAAATTGCAGACAATATAAATACTATATGCAAAATCTAATCTATAATATATGAAAATATATTGAAATAATGGAAAAGAATACTACAGAAAATAAATATCAATTTTCTGTTTGTGTTCTATCATAAATTTTAAGAATCAGTAATGAAAAAGTTGTTAGCTGTAACACCTATGTACCTACTCCTAGCACCAATGCAAGAGAAACTGTATATCGCTTTTCCCCAGTTCCTGGTATGATTCCTAAAGTAAGTTAGGGATATGCAAATCAAACCCAACTGCAAGACTTGTACCAGGCTACTGAGCCACACATTCTTTTCCTTATCCATAATCTACTGTTTCAAATTAACAGCAAATAATGTTGGCTGTAACATGTATTAAATTTTAGAAAAAAGTATAACGATGCCAATTATTAGAAGGAAAATTACAACCCTACACACAATGAAATGTTTGAAAAAGTTGAACTGTTGAGGAATGGATAGCATAAGAACTGAGACACTGCAGCTCAACATATGAACTTACATTACCCCCCCCCCCCCCACACACACACACACACACACACACACACACACACACACACACACACAGAGAGAGAGAGAGAGAGAGGAGCAGGGGGGGGGGGGGGGGGGTGCGAGCTGCATGTCGAGTGTTGCTGTCAGTTTGGGACTTTACAAGCAGAAGACTTGTCCAAAACTATTTTCAACTATTTTCCAAAACTATTTGATAAGGAAAGATATTGGATAATAGTAAAAATAATAACTATTCTTTTGGTGAGTAATGCGAAAGAATTGATTAAGTTGTAATTTCTTTTTATGAAAATATTTTGAGCTTGTATGTGCAGACTAAGCTTGCAAAGAATGAGATGTGATCGATGACACAGGAAAATTATGTAACATACAGGGTGGCACAAAAAGAACGCATGAATTTCAAAGTACTATGATTTGATCATATATAAAATGTGTTTACACCAGTACAACCTGTCAGTTACCCATTTTAAGAATTGCAATTATTTTTTAAAGATAACATCAGAAAGATGGTGTTCTGTCACGCATACGCATTAAAAGTCTTTCTTTTAAGTTCTGCCTATCTGTTTTCTAAGTGTCCTATGAAACAGCAGCAATTTCTTCATTTTTTGCAACCTTCAGATTGTCAAGGGAATGAGGTTTGCAGCAATCAACTTCACATTTCAAATGACCCCATAAGAAGAAGTGGCAAACTGATGGATCTGATAATCATTCAGGCCACTGGAGATTGCCGAAATGCGAGATCAAATGTTGAGAAAACAATTCTCGGGATCAAGTGTTGAGAAAACAATTCTCGAACAACTGCCATGGATGGATTAGCTGTATGGGCTGTGACTCCATCTTGTTGGAACCACATGTTAATCCCCAAAGGCTCACGTTGTGGTCACAAAAAATTGCTTAGCACTGCGACAAAAAGTTCAGGATTTACTGTAACACTAGTGCCACCTTCTTCAAAATAAATAAATACATCAATAAAGAAAATAAGGCCTAATGATGCCCGATCCCTACTTTGGAAACTTCACAGCACATGGTCACTTTAGCATTGTACTGTGACTTATGATGCAATTCTTTCATGTTGTCTGCTGTCCAGCGATGATAGTTTTGCTTGTTTAGGTTGGTTGGTTGGTTGGTTGGTTGATTTGGGGGAGGGTACTAAACAGTAAGGTTATCGGTCACATCAGACAGGGAAGGATAGAGGAGGAAGTCGGCCTTGCCCTTTTAAAGGAAATGTCCCGGCATTTACCTGAAGTGATTTAGGAAAATCACGGAAAACCTAGATCAGGATGACCGAATGCAGGTTTGAACTATCCTCCTCCTGAAAGCAAGTCCAGTCTGCTAATCACTGTGCCATCAGCTTGTTTACAAAACAATCCAAGGGAACGTGAGCTTCATTGCTCATCATTAACAAAACATTGTCAGTAGCAGAACATAAAGCATTCTCACAAAACAGTCTCTGTTAGTCAAAATCATGTTCGTGAAGTTCCTGTATGATCATAAATTATAGAGATGGGATTGTAACTCACAGTTCAAGATGCAATAAAACAAGTAACAAGATATGCCAAAACTTTGAGCACAGCAAGACTTTGAAGAAGAGACCGTCTTATTCTGCTGACACTTTCTAGAATTCGTGCCGTACTAGGATGACCAGTCGACTTTTTCTTCATAATGGATCCAGTTGTCTGAAAAGAAGTAGGACAACAGAATATTGCATTGTGATCAGGTATCAAACCACTATGCGCAACATTGAAATGTGTACAGAAAAGCTGTTGAACAGTGATAATAGATTCATTACTTTTAAAATTATGTTCAGCAGTGAGAACACGATGTTAAACGGTCCATTGTGCCACTGTTACTGAAACTGGATGCTCTAACTGAAAAAATAACAGCTCCACAGGTAACCGACTACTACGCTCTACTTCTAACACGAAGTTCAAATCTATGTGTTCACTTTGTGCCACCCTGTATTTACAGTGATGAGATGCACAACAGTGTGTCAAAAACAATTGGAAAATGTTGTAGGATGGAGTGCGAAGTTTAATGAAGACACATTACACTGAACTGTACCAGCTGCTGTGACAGGCAGACTCAAACTGTGCAGTTCATGCAGTCACAAAATTACACCAAGGTGTTGTAGCTAATGTATGCAGCATAGTTGAGAATGTTGCAAATGGGTGATAAATCATGTACATGTAAGGAAGGATACAAAAGGAAACAAGAGACATACACACTATGAAACACAGATAAATTTAGCACTCTGAGACAGCAACAAAGGATGGAATAGAAGCAAATGAAGTGAGAAAAGATAACCCCATGTAAGCCCTTCCATCCACAAAACATGGGTCTCGCTGAAGTGGGCGGGTAGGCTTTCGAAAACAGATTTTAAATAGCAAAACATTTTCCGGGGCATATGAGCAGTCTGATCATGATTTATTCATTATGTAATGCAAATCAAAACTGAGGAATGATTAAAATTCTTCTGTGTCATTGTGCAAAATATGTTTCAGATGTATTACAATGGCCTTCCTTATGACAAGACTGGTTTTACAGGAGGAAAAGTAACCCTATTTATCGCAATCAGTCTGTGTCAACATGTCAGATTTGTGAAACTTCACTGATCCTAGAATATAACAGGCTAGTCATGGCAAGGAGGAGAGGACAGGAAGGTG
This sequence comes from Schistocerca serialis cubense, assembly GCF_023864345.2. NCBI lineage: Eukaryota > Metazoa > Arthropoda > Insecta > Orthoptera > Acrididae > Schistocerca > Schistocerca serialis. The sequence goes on from NC_064639.1 coordinate 433,885,412, forward strand.
GCTGGCTATTCATGAACTACTTGGCTTGTTGACAATTGGCAACAGTCTGCAAACAGTTTGACAGACAGTTTGCAGACTCTTGCCAGTCATCCACAAATAGCCTCCTTCCGACCCAGTGTCTCTCGTCATGACTAGCATATTATATACTAGTGATATGAATATAATAGAGGGAAACATTCCACATAGAAAAAATACATCTAAAAACAAAGATGCTGTAACTTACCAAACGAAAGCGTTGGTAAGTTGATAGAGACAATAAAAAACACACAAACACACAGACAAATTTCAAGCTTTCGCAACCCTAGGTTGCTTCATCAGGAAAGAGGGAAGGAAAGACGAAAGGATGTGGGTTTTAAGGGAGAGGGTAATGAGTCATTCCAATCCCGGGAATGGAAAGACTTACCTTGGGGGAGAAAAAAGGATAGGTATACACTCGCACACACACGCAAATATCCATCTGCACATATACAGACACAGGCAGACATATGTAAATGCAAAGAGGTTGGGCAGAGATGTCAGTCGAGGAGGAAGTACAGAGGCAAAGATGTTGTTGAATGACAGGTGAGGTACGAACGGCGGCAACTCCAAATTAGCAAAGGTTGAGGCCTGGTGGATAATGGGAAGGGAGAATATACTGAAGGGCAAGTTCTCATCTCCGGAGTTCAGATAGGTTGGTGTCAGTGGGAAATATCCAGATAACACGGATGGTGTAACACTGTGCCAAGATGTGCTGGCCGTACACAAATATTCCGCATGTCCAGGGCCTCGCTGCGATGGAGCACTTCCTTTCACGCCGATCACCTGCCACCCTACCAAAAACCTCTTTCCTCATTACCTTAGCCAGCTTCATCCTGACCCACAACTTCTTCACTTTCGAAGGCCAGACATACTAACAATTAAAGGGAACAGCCATGGGCACCAGGATGGCCCCCTCGTACGCCAACCTATTCATGGGTCGCTTAGAGGAACCCGCCTTGGTTACCCAGGCCTGCCGACCCAAAGTTTGGGACTCCTCCTGTCCAATGGCCAGCTTCACACGTCCGTCCACATCAAACCCACCAACAAGCAACAGTACCTCCATTATGACAGCTGCCACCCATTCCACATCAAACGCTCCCTTCCCTACAGCCTAGGTGTTCGTGGCAAACGAATCTGCTCCAGTCCGGAATCCCTGAACCATTACGCCGACAATCTGAAAACAGCTTTCACATCCCGCAACTACCCTCCCGACCTGGTACAGAAGCAAATAACCAGAGCCACTTCCTCATCTCCTCAAACCCAGAACCTCCCACAGAAGAACCCCAAAAGTGCCCCACTTGTGACAAGATACTTTCCGGGACTGGATCAGACTCTGAATGTGGCTCTCCAGCAGGGATACGACTTTCTCAAATCCTGCCCTGAAAAGAGATCCATCCTTCATGAAATCCTCCCCACTCCACCAAGAGTGTCTTTCCGCCGTCCACCTAACCTTCATAACCTCTTAGTTCATCCCTATGAAATCCCCAAACCACCTTCCCTACCTTCTGGCTCCTACCCTTGTAACCGCCCCCGGTGTAAAACCTGTCCCATGCACCCTCCCACCACCACCTACTCCAGTCCTGTAACTCGGAAGGTGTACACGATCAAAGGCAGAGCCACGTGTGAAAGCACCCAGGTGATTTACCAACTGACCCGCCTACACTGTGAAACTTTCTATGTGGGAATGACCAGCAACAAACTGTCCATTCGCATGAATGGACACAGGCAGACAGTGTTTGTTGGTAATGAGGATCACCCTGTGGCTAAACATGCCTTGGTGCACAGCCAGCACATCTTGGTGCAGTGTTACACCGTCCGGGTTATCTGGATACTTCCCACTAACACCAACCTGTCAGAACTCCGGAGATGGGAACTTGCCCTTCAGTGTATCCTCTCTTCTCGTTACCCACCAGACCTCAATCTCCGCTAATTTCAATTTGCCGCCGCTCATACCTCACCTGTCTTTCAACATCATCTTTGCCTCCGTACTTCCGCCTCGACTGACGTCTCTGCCCAAACTCTTTGCCTTTACAAATGTCTGCTTGTGTGTGTGTGTGTGTGTGTGTGTGTGTGTGTGTGTGTGTGTGTGTGTGTGTGTGTGTGTGTGTCCTTTTTTCCTCCTAAGGTAAGTCTTTCGGCTCCCGGGATTGGAACCCACATCTTTTCATCTTTCCCTCTCCTTCCCTCTTTCCTGATGAAGCAACCTTGGGTTGCAAAAGCTTGAAATCTGTGTGTGTGTGTGTGTGTGTGTGTGTGTGTGTGTGTGTGTGTGTGTGTGTGTGTGTGTGTGTTTGGGTGTTTTTTTATTGTCTCTATCAACATACCAACACTTTCGTTTGGTAAGTTACAGCATCTTTGTTTTTAGATATATTATATACTAGGTTCAATAAAGTTCGACAAATATGACATATTGACACTAATTGTTTGTGATAAATAGGGTTACCTTTCCTCCCGTAAAACCAGTCTTGCCATGAGGAAGGCCGTTGTAATACAACCTAAATATCGGCTCAGAGGTTTATGTTTTAAAGTAGTTTATACAATGAAGCGTACAACAACCATTAGTTACGCAAAAGTTAAGAAATTACAGAAAGATAGGTGGTTAAGGAGAATGAAGACGGGACAAGTTGAAAGAACCAGAGGTTGTTAGGAGGTTCAAAGTGGCCATCATTAAACGTCTGGCTGAAACTGGGGTAGGGAATACAGTAAAAGATGAATTGGTAGCTTTCAGAGATGAAATAGTGACTGATGGTAGCAAAACTACAAGACAACAAATGCAGAGCTAGAGAAAAATAAATAACTTGGGGAAAGATAGATACCACCTATAGAAAAATTAAAGATACCTTTGGAGAAAAGAGACGTAGCTGTGTGAATATAAAGAGCTCGGATGGAAAACCAGTATATAGCAAAGAAGGAAACGGTGGAAGAAGTACACAGAGGGGCTTTACAAAGGAAATGAATGACGGCAGTATTATAGAAAGGGTAAAGGCCTAAAGTGATGAGATGGGAAGTATGATATTGCAAGAAGAATTTGCCAGAGCATAAATAGACACATTTAAATGAATTTACCTGTATAGTTATCTTACTGTTGAACAATATTTTGCTCTTCTTATGTGTTTCCTTTTCGTTGCCAATACTTTTATTTTAGTTGCGGATTCACCATTTGGTAAGTGTGTAAAATGTTATTTAATTTAAACACATTTTCATTTAAAGCCCTTTACAAGAAAATGTGTGTAAATTGAATAACATCTTACACAAACCTATTGAATGGCTAGGCCGGCAAAAAAGAGTAATTGCAATGGAAGGGAAACACATAAGGAGAGCAAAAGTAATAATAAAAATAATGTTGTTGTTGTGGTCTTCAGTCCTGAGACTGGTTTGATGCAGCTCTCCATGCTACTCTATCCTGTGCAAGCTTCTTCATCTCCCAGTACCTACTGCAACCTACATCCTTCTGAATCTGCTTAGTGTATTCATCTCTTGGTCTCCCTCTATGATTTTTACCCTCCACGCTGCCCTCCAATACTAAATCGCTGATGGCTCAGAACATGTTCTCCTAACAGGTCCCTTCTTCTGATCAAGTTGTGCCACAAACTTCTCTTCTCCCCCATCCTATTCAACACTTCCTCATTAGCTATCTGATCTACTCATTTAATCTTCAGCATTCTTCTGTAGCACCACATTTCGAAAGCTTCTATGCTCTTCTTGTCCAAACTATTTATTGTCCCTGTTTCACTTCCATACATGGCTACATTCCATACAAATACTTTCAGAAACGACTTCCTGACACTTAAATCTATACTCGATGTTAACAAATTTCTCTTCTTCAGAAACGCTTTCCTTGCCATTGCCAGTCTACATTTTATATCCTCTCTACTTCGACCATCACCAGTTATTTTGCTCCCCAAATAGCAAAACTACTTTACTACTTTAAGTGTCTCATTTCCTAATCTAATTCCCTCAGCATCACCCAACTTAATTCGACTACATTCCATTATCCTTGTTTTGCTTTTGTTGATGTTCATCTTATATCATCCTTTCAAGACACTGTCCATTCCATTCAATTGCTCTTCCAAGTCCTTTGCTGTCTCTGACAGAATTACAATGTCATCGGCGAATCTCAAAGTTTTTATTTCTTCTCCCTGGATTTTAATACCTACTCAGAATTTTTCTTTTGTTTCCTTTACTGCTTGCTCAATATACAGATTGAATAACACCGGGGAGAGGCTAAAACCCTGTCTTACTCCCTTCCCAACCACTGCTTCCCTTTCATGTCCCTTGACTCTTATAACTGCCATCTGGTTTCTGTACAAATTGTAAATAGCCTTTCGCTCCCTGTATTTTACCCCTGCCACCTTTAGAATTTGAAAGAGAGTATTCCAGTCAACATTGTCAAAAGCTTTCTCTAAGTCTACCAATGCTAGAAACATAGGTTTGCCTTTCCTTAATCTTTCTTCTAAGATAAGTCGTAAGGTCAGTATTGCCTCACGTGTTCCAATATTTCTACGGAATCCAGACTGGCTCTCCCAAGGCCGTCAGTAGTTCCAATGGAATGTTGTGTACTCCGGGGGGCCTTGTTTCGACTCAGGTCTTTCAGTACTCTGTCAAGCTCTTCACGCAGTATTGTATCTCCCATTTCATCTTCACCTACACCCTCTTCCATTTCCATAATATTTCCCTCAAGTACATCGCCCTTGTATAGACTCTCTACATACTCCTTACACCTTTCTGCTTTCCCTTCTTTGCTTAGAACTGGGTTTCCATCTGAGCTCTTGATGTTCATACAAGTGGTTCTCTTATCTCCAAAGGTCTCTTTAATTTTCCTGTAGGCAGTATCTATCTTACCCCTAGTGAGATAAGCCTCTACATCCTTACATTTGTCCTCTAGTCATCCCTGCTTAGCCATATTGCACTTCCTGTCAACCTCATTTTTGAGACATTTGTATTCCTTTTTGCCTGCTCCATTTACTGCATTTTTATATTTTCTCCTTTCATCAACTAAATGCAATATTTCTTCTGTTACCCAAGGATTTCTACTTTATCCTCTGCTGCCTTAACTACTTCATCCCTCGAAGCTACCCATTCTTCTTCTACTGTATTTCTTTCCCCCATTCCTGTCAATTGTTCCCTTATGCTCTCCCTGAAACTCTGTACAATCTCTGGTTCTTTCAGTTTATCCAGGTCCCATCACCTTAAATTCCCACCTTTTTGCAGTTTCTTCAGTTTTAATCTACAGGTCATAACCAATAGATTGTGGTCAGAGTCCACATCTACCCCTGGAAATGTCTTACAATTTAAAACCCGGTTCCTAAATCTCTATCTTACCATTATATAATCTATCTGATACCTTTTAGTATCTCCAGGGTTCGTCCATGTATACAACCTTCTTTCATGATTCTTAAACCAAGTGTTAGCTATGATTAAGTTGTGCTCTGTGCAAAATTCTACCAGGCAGCTTCCTCTTCATTTCTTAGCCCCAATCCATATTCACCTACTACGTTTCCTTCTCTCCCTTTTCCTACTACCGAATTCCAGTCACCCGTGACTATTAAATTTTCGTCACCCTTCACTATCTGAATAATTTCTTTTATTTCTTCAATTTCTTCGTCATCTGCAGAGCTAGTTGGCATATAAACTTGTACTACTGTAGTAGGTGTGGGCTTCATGTCTATCTTGGCCGCAGTAATGCGTTCACTATGCTGTTTGTAGTAGCTTACCCGCATTCCTATTTTCCTATTCATTATTAAACCTACTCCTGCATTACCCCTATTTGATTTTGTGTTTATAACCCTGTAGTCACCTGACCAGAAGTCTTGTTCCTCCTGCCACCGAACTTCACTAATTCCCACTATATCCAACTTTAACCTATCCATTTCCCTTTTTAAATTTTCTAACCTCCCTGCCCGATTAAGGGATCTGACATTCCACACTCCGATCCGTAGAATGCCAGTTTTCTTTCTCCTGATAACGACATCCTCTTGAGTAGTCCCCGCCCGGAGATCCGAATGGGGGACTATTTTACCTCCAGAATATTTTCCCCAAGAGGACGCCATCATCATTTAATCATACAGTAAAGCTGCATGATGCCTTCGGGAAAAATTACAGTCGTAGTTTCCCCTTGCTTTCAGCCGTTCGCAGTACCAGCACAGCAAGGCCGTTTTGGTTATTGTTACAAGGCCAGATAAGACAATCATCCAGACTGTTGCCCCTCAACTACTGAAAAGGCTGCTGCCCCTCTTCAGGAACCACACGTTTGTCTGGCCTCTCAACAGATACCCCTCCGTTGTGGTTGCACCTACGGTACGGCTATCTGTATCGCTGAGGCACGCAAGCCTCCCCACCAACGGCAAGGTCCATGGTTCATGGGGGGAGGATAAAAATAATAGAACATGTAAATTTGTTTAAATATCTCAAGCCAGAGATATAAATATATTAAACTGATTCAGATGTGATTAAAAATACTTAAATACAATGCTATAAATGGCTGGTTAAGGAGGTATCTTGGCAGAACTATGAGAAAAGACCTCACATTAAAGCTACAGAAAGTAGTGGCTAAGCCTGCTATTCTGAATGGCAGTGAGAACTGGAGTCTAATAAAAGAGAAGAATTGCAGCACCTGAAATTAAGTTTTTGAGATCACTTCTTGAACTAATATTAAGAGGCAGAGTGTGGAGTGAAGATTTAAGACAGCAACTAGACATCAAAATGACAAAAGCAGAAAAAAAGGTATACCCACATCAAAAAGATGGCACCTGAGCACCTGTGATTGCAAGCAAATCATTTCAGCCAAACTGCAAGATGAAATATACAATGAAGAATGAAGAGATGGGGACAACAGTTTTATCTAGTCCTTTTGTTTTTGGAACAGGCCAACAACCTCTCCTTGAAATGGAAGAAGAAGAAGAAGAAGAAGAAGAAGAAGAAGAAGAAAAGGAGGAGGAGGTGGTGGAGGAGGAGGAGGAGGAGGAGGAGGAGGGACTGACAGACCTAAGATGATACAAGGTCCATGTAGTAGACAACAATCCCTAAGAACTACTCACATCTTTGGCAGAGCCAGTCATGCCAAAACTATTCCAACTGGTGTGCAAGATAGGCGAAATACCATTAAACTTTAAGAAGAATGTAATATTTCCAGCTCCAAAGTAGGCAGGTGCTAATAAATGTGAATATTACAGAACCATCAGTTTAATACATTATTACTGCAAAATACTCACTAGAATTATTTACAGAGAATGGAAAAAGTGGTATAAGCCAACCTTAGTGAAGACTAGTTTGGGTTCTGGAGAAATTTAAGAACATAAGGCAGTTCTGACCTACGACTTACCTTACAAGATACACTGAAGAAAGCAAACCTATGTTTATAGAATTTGTGGGTTTACAGAGTACTGACTGGAAAACACACTTTGAAATTCTGGAGGTAGCAACAGAAACATACACAGGGAGTGAAAGATTTTCTATAATTTGGACAGGGACCAGACTATAATTAAATGAGTTAAAGGGCATGAAAGGGAAGCAGTGGTTGAGAAGAGAATGAGGCAGGCTGTAGCCTCTCACTGACAGTATTTGATCTGTAAGTTGAGCAAGCAGTAAAGGGCACCAAGGAGAGATTTGGAAGAAGAATGAAAGTTCAGAGAAAAGGTAGAAAAAACTCTGCAGTTTTCCAATGACATTGTAATTTTGTCATAGACTGTAAATGATTTGCAAGAACAGTTGAATGAAATGGATAGCGTCTTGAAAAGAAATGAATGCTGAATTTTCAGCAAAAGTAAAAGTGAGAGTAATGGAATGTAGTCAAATTAAAGCAGATGATACCGACAGAACTAGATTACAAAATGCAACACAAAAAGTGGGCAATGAGTTCAGCTATTTGGGCAGTAAAGTAACTGACAATGGCCATAGTAAAGACAGTATAGAATACAAACTGGCAATAGCAAGAAAAGTTTTTCTCAAAACGATAAATTTGTTATAATCAAATACAAATTTAAGTGTTACGAAGTATTTTCTGGAGGAACTTTTCTGGAGGGTAGCCTTGCAGGGAAGTAAGATATTTGCTGCATGCTTTCATTGAAATACACTACTCTGTTGTACTATGCACTGATTTCCTTAAAGAATGACTGCACAAAAACAGTTTGCTTTTAAGCAATAATCTTGTTATTTAAGCAAGGGACAGTCAGGTTTTTAGCAATTTTTGCCCTAAATAAACATCTCTGAAGGTGCAACAGTAACACATCACACAGACATAAAAGATAATATTACACAGATATCTTATCTGTCTTTCTTTTATTTTTCTGTCAGCCCTGCTACTAATGTGCACAAATGGGTGATCATTTATCTGCTGCTCAGGAAGATAAAAGGAAAATTTCACATTATTGTAACTATCATCAAGAATGTTTCTGTATTTGCCACTCCACTGTTGACTCTTTCTATCATTCAGCATTGAGGCCCCAACAGTAATAGAGCAATTTGATGTCGAAGCTCTGAGGCTGGCGATCAACATAAAACTGAACCCATAACGAAATCACTGTAAAATCAGTAGATTACGTTGGTATGAAATTTTATGGATTCAATGTAACATAAATGTTGCATTTATTAACATTATTGTTACAAAAGATGTCCAAAAGGATCACCCTGGGCATCAACACATTTTTGTGCTCGACTGATAATATACAGAGTTGTCTGATGCAAAAATGTAGTTTTCAATTGCATTCATTTTCCATTGAATGTTGTCCTTCAGTCTGTCAATACTGTGAGGATTAGATGTATAAATTCTCTCCCTTCAATAGCCAAAAATGAAAGAAAAAAAAAAACGGAAGGAGACAGGTCTGGGGAATGCTGATGCCACCATCCACCACTCCTGACAAGCCTCATTTGTAAAAGCTGCACAAATGTGATTCAGTGAGACATTTGAAGTGAACACATTGCTCCATATTGTTGAAAGAAGCTGTATTCTGCTCACTATCAGTTAACTCCACATAAAGTTCTCTGAAAATTGTTACATAAACTTGTGTTCTGACAGTCTAGTTAAAATATGTTGGTCCCACTATAACATTAACAGAAACAGTACACCAAACACCAATTTTCTTATTTTCAAGTGGATGCTTGATATCTCATGAGAATTCATCACCATCAGTTAATGGTGCACAAAATTCTTTGAACACTAGTTTTATTTTATTTTTGGGCTGGCAGTAATTCTCTTTTCAATATTGGCAACAGCCTGTGGAGTACTTATTTCATTCCATATGCCACTTTTTAACTAAATTGTTTAGGCTACTCTCCACTAGGATATTAGCACCGGGAAATTTTTCTATGAACATCTGATGTGTTTCTTCAACCAACTGGAAATGAATATAAGGCTCAAATAAAGCTATTCTCTCCTGGACTGAATAAGGCATTTTACATAAACAAAACTCCACTCACAGCACTGCACTGCAGTGAAGCATATACTGCACTGACACACAACCATCTGACGATCAGCAACAATAAACACTAGTAACATATTTCATTGTGGGTTCTGCTTTGTGTTGCTCACTGTACTAGTACATACAATTCAGACAACAAAAATGGTGCAGGACCCCAAATTCCTCTAGGTTGGGTTGAAAGGTTACACCAATCAATACAATTTTTGTGGGTATCTCAACACATCTGAAGAGTTGGTAAGTAGTGTGAGAACATTCATTTATTTAATGATATAATTATCCTTCAAGTTCCGACTTCATCCAGAACAAAGATGTGTCTTAATGATTTAACAAACAAGTACAACAGGACAGTTGCTAAAATGAAACATTATCAATAAGTACCTGAAAACGACACCGGTGGTTGCTGAAAAGACCTTTTCAGGAGACCATGCTATAAAGCTCACACCACCACCGTGTGTTTTCCTTATGGCTGAGTACGATTCCATAGCAAGATCCCAAGCATACATCACAGTATCTGCAGCAGAAGCAGTCACCAAAACGTCTCCCTGGCAAAAAAAATGTTCAAGGTTTAAAACATCTACATGCATACTCTGCAAACCACTAAAGTGGTAATATCTGCATTTAACAAGAAGAGCCATAAAGTAAACCAAACGTGACGTATGGTTTTCTGTTTATTCACCAGATACGAGTTACAGTCATAGTTGTAGTGGTGACGGTGGTGGTGGTGATAAAGAGTACAATGGGCAAGAGTAGTGGTAGTATTTTCACTTATCTTGGGATCATTTTGTACAATAATATTAAGTACACCACATTATACAGAAACATACAGGATGGTACAGAAACATCTGAGTATGAAACCATAAAGCCATTTATTAATAACTGATATCATGCTACATATACAAGATATAACAAATCAATACCAATAAATTTTGAATAGTTGTAGAGAATATCTTAAGGAACAAAGTGACGATATGAACCCATGTCTGGAAACATTATCCAACAATAATACATTGTTCACGTTATAGGGAAAATTACCTACTACTAGGACATTCATTCAGAAGCAAATTTGAGTTTGAACAATGATATATCACCAGTTGATCTAATTTCGACGTTCGGTAGCATTATTAAGATATCGGTTTCTGGTGCATGTTCCTATTCTCAGTTTGTCATGGTAACTTCCAGAAATCCTTCAGATTTGTCAGTATTAACGATGTAAATGAATGATACAGAAAGTTTATTAAGTAGAGGGCTTAAGATCTACCTATACAGCAGTTTTCACCATATTCTGCACTGGAAATCTTGGCAATCAATCACATAAGAAGTCACAATTCAACAATTAGGAATTCTTAATTAATTTAAAAGAAAAAAATGTGAATGGGAAGAAGAAGAAAAAGAAGAAGAAGAAGCACAACAGCACAAATGAAACTATGACTGAGCATTGTGTTCCGGCCACATTGTGTTCATCTTTCTGCTCCACCCACAGTGTTCAATGGCCTGCACTGAGTTGTTGCAACAGATGTGGACACACATGATGCCATTTAATGTTCTGAGTGTTGCAATAGTATATTCCTGACTATCCATAAATAGGCAATTATTTTGAATTTTTATTTCAGACTAAGTTCCAGCTACTGTACTGTGAGGTTGTCCATAAAATGGACTGAAATCATTTTCGAGTCCAAGACTGTTTCAATGACTGGTTTTCTCAGTATGTATGCAGGTGGCCTTGTTAAAGACTGTTTTCAATTTTGCTTACCTCAGAGTAACATATGATATAGCATTAACTCATGTAATTCTTCACACACAATAATCTTATTTTTTCATTAACATTCTTTTCATTTTTACTTATAGGTTATTTATGCTATTTATTATCTACACAACACAAGAGAACAAACTACAAATAATTACATTACGATGATGATTCAGAGAAACAATACAAATAAAAGAAAAAGTACTTGCCTAGGTTCAAAATGGTGAACAATAGGTTTTTGCTCAGCTTATTTTTTTAAAAAAAATATTTTAGTAAAATGTGAATTATTTGCAAGAAGTACAATCTCAATTTTTCATAAAATTGCACTAAAACTGGATTCTGAAAATGGTATCCTATACCGCTATTTCATAGAAATTTGTGTGTCTTAAAAGCATTCATAAATTAAGGTTAGTAATGTGATGCTTCTCCTCTCTCTCTCTCTCTCTCTCTCTCTCTCTCTCTCTCTCTCTCCCCTCCCCCCTCTTTTTTTTGTAGTTGTCTTCAGTCTGATGACTGGTTTAATACAGCTCTTCACACTGTTCCATCATGTGCAAGTCGCCTCATCTCTGAATAACTACTGCAACCTACATGCATTTGAACCTGCTTACTTTATTCATCTCCTGATCTCCCTCTACACTTCCCCCACCATATACACACTTCCCTCCAATACTAAACTGATGATTCCTTGATGTGTCAGATTGTTTCTTATCAGCTGATACTTTCTCTTGGTCAAGTTGTACCTCAAATTTCATTTTTTTCCAGTTCTATTCAGTTCCTCATCTTCAATTATAGAATCTACCCATCTAATCCTCAGCATTCTTCTGCAGCATCACATTTCGAAAGCTTCTATTCTCTTCTTGTGTGAGCTGCTTATCGTTCACATTCCCGTAATTATACCTGATGAGATATTTTGCTGCTCAAATAACAAAACTCATCAACTACTTTTAGCAAACGTGAAAGTTTATATTTCTTCTTGCTGTATTTTGATTTCTTTCAATTTTTTCCCCCTCTAGTTTCATTTATTGCTTGCTCTATATACAGACTGAATAACACTGGTGATAGGATACAACCCGTCTCACTTCCTTCTTAACTACTACTTCCCTTTCATGCACTTCAACTCTTGTAACTTCCATCTGGTTTCAGTTCAAGGTATAAATAACCTTTCTTTTCCTGTGTTTTATCCCAGCTATCTTCAGAATTTTGATGAGAGGGTTTCAGTAAACACTGTAAGCAGCTTTCTCTAAATCTACAAATGCTATAAATATAGGCTTGCTTTCTTTAACCTATCTTGTAGGTTAAGTCATGGGGTCTGTATTGCCTCACATGTACGTATATTTACCCAGAAACCAAAATGCTCTTCCCTGAGGTACACTTCTACTAGTTTTTCCATTCTTCTGTGCATAATTTTTGCAATCGTGACTCATTCAGCTGATAGTTTGGCAATATTCACACATCTCAGCACCTACTTTCTTTTGACATGTACTTACTACATTCTTCTTGAAGACTGAAGGTATTTTGCCTGTCTTAGATATCTTCACACCAAGTACAACAATTTTTTCATGGCTGGCTCTCCCAAGCATATCAATAGTTCTGAGGGAATGTCATCTACTCCATGGGCCTTGTTTCGAATTAGGCCTTTCGCTGCTCTGTAAAATTCTTCTCGCCATATCATATCTCCCATCTCATCCACGTCTTTTTCTCTTTGTATAATATTTCCTTCACACTCATTTCCCTTGTATAGCTGCTCTATGTATTCCTCCCACCTTTCAACTATATTTCTTTACCTTGTACTGGTTTTCCATCTGAGCTCCTGATAATACATACAGCTGTTCCTCTTTTCTCCCAAACTCTCTAATTTTCGTAAATGCTACATCTATATTTCCCCTATTGTACAAGCTGTAGCCTTTCATTTGTCTTGCAGGCATTCCTGCACATTGTGTCAATCTTATTCTTGAAATGCCTGTATTCCCTTCTGCCTGCTTCATTTGCTGGATTTTTATATTTTCTCCTTTAATCAATTAACTTCAATATCTCCTGTGATACCTACTGATTCCCACTAGGCTTTGTCTTTTTACCTACTTGATTCTCTACTGCCTTCACTATTTTAGCTCTCAAAGCTACTTAATCATCTTCAACTGCATTCCTTTCCAATATTTCAGTATAACATTACCTAACGCTTCTCTAAAACTTTCAACAACCTCTCATTCTTTCAGTTCATCCAGGACATATCTCCTTGATTTCCTATCTTTTTGCTATTTTTTCAGTTTTGATCTGCAGTTCATAATAAAAAAAAAATTATTGTAAGAGTCCATACATACAACTAGAGTAGTCTTACAGATTAAAATTTGGTTTTTAAATCTCTGCCTCATTATTATATAACCAATCTGTCACTTTAGAGCCGCAATGTCTCTTCCATGTTTACAACCTTATTTCATAACTCTTACACTAAGTGTTAGCGATGATTAACTTATGCTCTGTGCAAAATTCTGTCAGGTAGGTTCCTTGTTCATTCCTTATTCTCAGTCTACACTAATCTACAATTCTTCCTTCCCTTCCTTTCCCTATTATTGAATTCTAGTCACCCATCACTATAAAAAAAATTATCTTCCTTAACTATCTGAATAAATTCTTTTATCTCATAATTTTTTTTCAATCTCTTCAACATTTGTGGAGCTATGTGGGCATGCTGAAAGGTACTGCCTCCAAACTTTTTATGTGAAAACTCAAAGCATTTAAAATAAAAGGAACATTATTAACACTCTACATCTATATTTTCCCTGTCTACTTATTTATTTCTCAACACAGCAAGTCCTACAAGAAATCATTTTCTGTATATTACCACTGTAGAATGTTTGATATTGTTGATGGAGCCACAACCTCACCTCAGCTTATAGCATTTCATCACTATCAAGTGAAGTCCTCGAATGTGTTCGTAAGTTTTTGAAGCAGATGAAAATTGGATGAGGTAAAGTTGGGACTCTATGGAGGATGACTGATGATATAGAAAACATTATGTATTTGTATGTCCATACTCGTGACTGAAGATCAGAGGGACTTCAGCTGTTCACTTACGTAAAGAAAAAAAAACAGCCATCCTTATGATGTCATTTATTGTGTGGCTAACAGTTTCAGTGCTTCAGTGCACCGTATCCAGGCCTTAGCTGATGCTGAGAGGGTTAACAGCATCTGTATATATGATTTATCAAAGGGCAGCATCTTTATAACTGGTTTTCGCAGATTATCTGTAACCAAAATTTTGTCTCCGAGTTGATAATTGACGGTTAGAGAGAGAACATTATGGTTACAGGTAACCTGCAAAATCCATTTGTAGATGTTGGCCTCTGATATATCTTGTGTAAGGATGGTGTTAACCCTCTTGCCATCGCCTAACGCAAGAAGGTGGTGCACTGAAGCACTGAAACTGGCAGCCATACAATAAATGACATCAAAAGGATGGCCATAGGTGTTTCATTTCTTACATAAGAGAGCACATGACATCAGATTATTGTAGATGTCGCAGCACTTGCGTGTAGTCTTGCAGTCTCATACTGAAGGAGAGGGCACTCCATGTGTGGACAAACTCTTCGAATTCTAAACTCGATTCCAGTTCTCACGCATCGACATACAGGTGTGTCCCAAAAAATGTAGATACTATTTGATAGTTAATATTATGCAACAAAATGGCTTGTGTTACAATTCTCACAAGGGGGGCAGGGAGGAGGGAAGTTATTTTGTGTGTTCAAAGTGACCCCCATTAGCAGCCAAACAATGTCGATGCTGTAGTATTGTTGACCAACTATGGCTGTCAGTGTTGCTAGTGTGATAGCCACACAGGACGCCTTGATGGTTTCTTGTAGCTTGTTCAGTGTAGCTGGCATCTGGTGATAGACTTCATTTTTCATGGTCCCCCACAGGTAGAAGCCAAGAGGTGTAACGTCCGGAGACTGTGGTGGGTACTCTACAGCTCCTCTTCAACCCGTTCATACTCCAGGTAGAATTTCATCCAAGTAGGCTCTAACATCTTTGTGGTATTGAGGTGGAGTGTCATCCTGTTGTAGATAGAATCTTCCAATTTCAAACACCTTTCAGATGACAGGTAAAATCAATGTTTGCAGCATATGAAAATACACCTCACCAGTTACGGCACCTTCAGAGAATAAAGGGTCAGTCAAACTGCACAATGACAGACCATATCACACATTAACACCCAGTAGAGTGACATGTTTGTCAACGATAAAGTGAAGATTTTCAGGAGCCCAGTACATGCAGTTGTGGTGGTTTACAGTACCATTCAGCCTGAACTGCTCTTCGTCAGACCAGATAACCATCTCTGCAAATGGTTTATCCTCGCAGAGCATGCCTTCAAACCACCAGCTCCATCCTTCAATCAGGGTCATCTTCATTCATAGTGTACACCAATCTTGGAATGTATGCTTTCCACTAAGCAGTTTTTGTAAGCTTGATTGGCTTACCTCCCTTTCACATGCACCCTGGTTCACAGATTTTTGAGGTAACCTAATAAAATGTTGCAACAAAGCTGTGCTGGAGGCTGGATTTCTTGATGTTTTTGGTTGGCCAGATCTCTCCTTACACACATCCTGAACAGTATCGTTGACTTCAAATTTAGCCTGGATATGATAAATTGTTGTATGTGTTGGTGGCTGAGTTCTGTACACATTACACCATTGCTGTGGATCTCCATCAAGTTATCGTACTTCCAGTACGGCCTCACATTGCTCAAATGACAATCTTACAACATTCGTTGCTGCACTGTCATTTGCTGGAAAGTGCACACCAAGATCTGTTGAGAACAATGTGGACTATACTACAGTGTATGCTACGGTCGCAGGTTCGAATCCTGCCTCGGGCATGGGTGTGTGTGATGTCCTTAGGTTAGTTAGGTTTAAGTAGTTCTAAGTTCTAGGGGACTGATGACCTCAGATGTTAAGTCCCATAGTGCTTAGAGCCATTTGATCCATTTGAGCCATTTGAACTACAGTGTAAAATTCCAATGATCTGTCATTTTGTTCCAAAGATGTTACCTATCAAAGACTGTGTGCATTTTTCTGGTCCTCTTTGTAGTTGCGTTGCATGCTGCCACGTTACGCACTACAAATCGGAGCCCTCTAGCAGAAGAGGCTGCAAATATGTATACATGAAGAATAAAGATGTAGAACGTTAATAATATTTGTTTTATTTAAACATAAGAGTTTTCACACAAAAAACATTCAGAGAAATTATTTTCAGCACACCCTTGTAGTTCGCATATAAACTTATATTACTAAGGTAGGTATTGGCTTTGTATCTATCTTGGTTAAGATAATGCATTCACTATGCTATTCATAGCAGCTTACATGCTTTCCTACTTCCTTATTCATTATTAGACCTATTTCTGCATTACCCCTATCTGATTTTGCATACAGTAACCCATACTCAACTGACAAATGCCCATGTAACCAAGTATGTTAATGTGACTGCTTCTGCGAAGGAGAGATACGATGGGCCCAGATCAAATCTGCCCAATGGACTAAAAAAGAGGGTCACTGTGCCGATCAGTCTGGATTTGGTTTCCATGCAGTTTCCCATACCCTACTAGGTAATACTGGATTTGTTCTCATGCTCCGCCTCAGATACACGCTACGCAAACATTTAGAACTCTTTTGACACATGCACACAGAATTTATTCTATTCGCAGACATATTAGTGTGCACTGCTTCGTACTGTGAGTGAATAGGAAACTGATAACCTTAGCTGTTTGGTCTCCTAAAACACTTCCTCAGCGACAGTATTCACCTAAATCCTGTTCATCCTGACACTGAACTTCACTAATTCTCAATATATCTACCTTCAACCTACCCATTTCCCTTTTTAAATTCTCTAATCCACCTACCCAATTAAAAAATCTAACATTTCACACTCTGATACACAGAATGCCAGTGTTCTTTTTTTCTGGTGATGACATCCTCCCAGAGATCTGAATGGGGGACTATTATACCCAGATGGGGTATTTAACCATACAGTAGATTTGCAAGTACTCAGGAAAAATAATGGTTGTAGTTTTCCCTTGCTATCAACTGTTTGCAAAACCAGCACAGCAAGACCACATTGACTAATATAACAGGGCCAGATCACTCAATCATCCAGACTGTTGTCCTTTTCAACTACTATGAAGGTTCCCCTCAAACCTGGTTTGTCTAGCCTTTTCATAGATATCTCTCCATTGTGGTTGCATCTACAGTATGGCTAAATGTATCACCAAAGCAGGGAAGTCATTCCATCTCAGCAAGGTCTGTGGTTCATGGAAAGGGGGGAGACTACATGTTATGTTTGCACAAAAATAGTTTTGGCAAATAAACAAACTACAACAGGAAAGGATATACGATGTTAACCTCTCAAATTACTTTTTCTCACCTGTAGGCTCCAGGCAACACTAGTAATAGGCGAATGGTTTGGTCTTTCTAGAAACGTAGCACAATTTGCAGATAACCTTGTAACAACAGAATTAGGGTCTATGTGCCAGACATAAACACCAGCTTCACATCCGACAGCAAGTTCCGATGCAGATAAGGGTCTATAAAATCAAATCAAAGCTCAATTATACCACACAAGAAAAATCAAAATGTCAACTCACCCACATTCCACTAAACTTATCGGTGACACTCTAGAAATAAATTAAAAATGATTTTAAAAGTTAATCATTATACCAGTGAAATTTTATGATACTTAGTACTCAATCAAAGATTGGCTTCCCAGTGCACTACAGCATTGTCAATTACCACTAATTGCTTTGTTTTGTGGGCAGCATCCAATTCCGAATTACATGGCTTTCGTGTGCACTTCACAACTACTACATGAGATCAAAAGTTTGGTGATTCTCAAACTAAATTTGTACAATGAGGCAGAGTTCTTCATGTAATAGATTCAAGAAAAATATAAATCCACTATTATATTCCTGGATTTAATCCTTTCTGACTGTTTATGATACGTATTATTGGTTCCTCGATCTCTATGCTCAGAATGATTATCATAATCATAAATTTCCCAACACTTACACTTAATGAAGTAACTTTACTGGAGGGGGATGGGGTGTAATTGAGATATAATTTGGCTTTCAAGCAATGTCTACAAACACTCTGCAATTAATTGTTCTGCTCTGTTCTCCCTACTTCTGCTCTGGCAAAAGCCAAACATTGGAACAACATGTGCCACTAGTGCTTTGTCTCCTAACACTACACACCTAACAACAACTATACTGCGTGTATTCTTGTTCATAGTCGCATTATCAAATGAAGTGTTGGGTGGGGCTAAAACTTCAGTATTAGCTCGAACACAAGAAAAGTTGTCACTGAAAAATCGGAGCTATGTTAGCGCCTCAAATGCGGTGCCTATATGGAATCGTTGGCATACTATTTCGTAAAAAAAAAGAAAACTGTATTAACTTTGGTTTGCAGCAAGATGTCAAAGTGATGAATGGAGAACAGTTTTTTTGGAATATATAGCGATTTCCAAAGTATTGGTTGGGCTGGGAGATAATAGCAAAGCTGAAACAACTTAAATACAGTCACAATTGTTACACACTTTTGGCACCTCTTTCAGAATACATTCTGATTTCTAATGTGTTGGTTAGGATTGGATCTAACCACACAACTAAAATTTAGAAGCACATTCTGCTCCTTATCATGTCTTACAGAATTATATTTCATTATACTGCCACACATCCACCACATTTAACTTCATTATGACATTTACAGAATGTAATTCTGTCACTGGGTCTGCCATCTCTTATAATCAGTCAACACCAACCATCATTGGCTGCTCTCCAGTACTTCACACAGTTTTCTTCAAAACCCATTTTTTGGCACTGATAAATCAAGTTTTATGATTTGTCATAGATATACTTACAGCAGGCCAATACAGTTTGAAGCTGTATACAAGCACATAACATACTTTAGGTCCAGGCCTTGCAATCACTTTTGCACGTCTGATTAAATTTTTCGTGCGCACATCAAAACTTTTGAATACGAGTATCAACTAGAAAACCAGACAAAAAATAAAAAAGAAACCAGAGGAAACTGAAGCACACTATAATTTTGGATTTTTCACTAAAAAGTATGAACTACCAATGTGTTAATGAATTGTAATACCTGTGCATTTGCTTAAAAAATATAATTCCCACAATTTACATTTTCCTTCAACATGCATAATTTTTTAAAGTCCCCTGAAAAGTTTAATAGTGTTCACTGGATGTACAATTGTGTATTTAAGCAAATTAGTTTCCTAGCATCTTACAACACCATCTTTCAAAAAAGATAATACGATAATGACTTGGTGATCAGTAAAACCAGTAATAATATAACTTGTGTACTTTTAAGCTGAAATATTCAATTAAAATTGAAATAAAATAATTTGAGATTTGATTTGTATGTTCAACAGTTATCACATGGAGAATTTAAGTTACCGTACACAGAAGTGCCTCATATCGTGTAGGGCTCTGCGAGCACCCAGAAGTGCGGCAACACAACATGGCATGGGCTCACCTAATGTCTGAAGTAGTGCTGGAGGTGTTTCAACTCAGAAGAGTGTTTCTGGAGCCACTCTGTAGCAACTCTGGACATGTAGGGTGTTGCATTGTCCTGCTGGTATTGCCCACAAGTCCGTCGGAATGCACAATGGACGTGAATGGATGCAGGTGATCAGACAAGGTGCTTACGTACATGTCACATGTCAAAGTCGTATCTAGATGTGTCATGGGTCTCATATCACTCCAACTGCACACGCCCCACACCATTACAGAACCTCCACCAGTTTGAACAGTACCCTGCTGACATGGATGGTCCACGGATTCATGAGTTTGTCTCCATATTGGTACACGTCCATCAACTCGATACAATTTGAAACTAGACTCGCCTGGCCAGGCAAAATGTTTCCAGTCATCAACAGTCCAATGTTGGTGTCGACAGGCCAGGCAAGGCATAAGGCTTTGTGTCACGCGATCATGAAGGCTACAAGAGTGGGCCTTTGGCTCTGAAAGCCCATATCAGAAATGCTTCATTGAATGATTCACATGCTGACACTTGCCGATGGCCCACCATTTAAATCCGCAACAATATGCAGAAGGGTTGCACTTCTGCCAAGTTGAACGATCCTCTTCAATCATTGTTGGTCCTGTTCTTGCATGATCTTTCTCCAGCTGCAGCGATGTTAGAGGTTTGATGTTTTACCAGATTCCTGATTTTCAGGGTAGACTCGTGAAATGTTCATGTGGGAAAATCCCCACTTCATTACTACCTCGAAGATGCTGTGTCCCGTCGTTCGTGCACTGACTATAACACCACATTAAAACGCCTTTAAATCACGATAGCCTGCCATTGTAGAAGCAGTAACCGATTTAACACCTGCACCAGACACTAATTGTCATATATAGGTGTTGCCGACCACAGCACTGTATTCTGCCTGTTTACATATTTCTGTATTTGAAGACGAATGCCTATACCAGTGTCTGTGGCACTTCAATGTAAAACAGTGAAACAGATGAGCAGAACGTCAATTATCTTTTCAGTCTATGGAGATCTTGCAGGAAGCAGATCTCTCAGAGTACAATCTATAGTGTCACAGGACACTCCAGACTGTCAACATAAAACTATGTGAAAATTGTGGCAGCAGCAAGCAAGAAGCAATAAGTAAAAGGAAAAGTGCGTGGACTGCTCCAACAGAAGCAAAGTGCTACCTAAATGAGCATGGACCAAAGACAGAAAGTATGGCTCGGTGAATGTAAAGTAGTAATATGAAGTTACATTCCTTTAAAATTTCTCACATGAAACAGAAAAATGGCATTATTATAAGCTCCCCAAGCTATATTGATTTCCATCTTACACGCTGAACTAAATAATTCTATCTATAAAAATAAAGATGGCTGGTAGATATACACTAGACAATTTTACAACTTTGCCTTGGCTCAAAAACAAAATTAAAAATAAATTAGTCAATATTTTACAACTCAATGTAAGACATGTATACTTCTGAATTACAAGTGGTACCAATACCTTAGAAACATTGTATGGCAATAATTTTAGTCATATTATCTCTTGGGAATTTCAATGGTTTAAGTCTAGTAGAAACAAATATTCTCTTTCTTAACACACTTCAGTCTGGATAATAAAAGAAAATATTTGTTAATATAGAACATTTAAACAATTTTTTTTTTTTTTTTTTTTTTTACTTTGATGACATGAGTTTTTCAAAATAAAGAGAGAGGTTTTAATAGCAAGTACAAGAACAAGAAGAAGCCAATGGACACAAAATTACCTCCATGCCAGAGATGAAATATTCTTTTGATTCTTATATTTGAGGAAAGGCTTATGCTTTGAACCTGCAGTGTAAATATGTACTGAATCATCACGAACTGCAACAGCTAGTTTCGTGCAGTGTGGGTGCCAAGCAAGACACCTGACAGGACTGCGACTCCAGTCTCTTGTCTGAGACACAGCAGCAATCAGATTTGTTCCACTCTCCTGCACATTAAAGACAGAAAAAGAACAAAAGTGGCTAACAAACTAAATACTGCAAATGTATAACACTATTAATTAACAAATCAGATAATCATGTATTAATTACACACCAAGATCCTTTTCTTTCTTATCCTCCTTCTTCATTCAAATGAGATTCAATAAGTCTCTGCCACATTTTTTTAACATTACTGTGATTAAGTGCAGTTTTTTTGTAATAACATAGCCCGAATCAGATCAATGGCTCAAATACAAGCTATGAAGCTAATGTCTGAAAAGGATTACATAATAGTGTTGCCTACAGTAATCCAGAACAAACCTTTTGTTGTGACTTAACAAAAAATTAATTCTACATTTTAAACTCCAGTCAGTTTTCTTAACATTTGTAACAACATTACACCCCTGTGCTGAAGTTAATAAAAGCACCACACTATTCAGGTAAACTCACAGTCAGACGTGGGTGAAAACGATTTCTGAGGCGAATTATAATATCAGAAAGTTTCAGCATACTTGATGCTGCATACCGAACCGTGGGGTGTATGTTTGGATCATTTTGGTCCGCCATCAAATTTAATGCCTCCAATAGTCCATGTTCATACCTGTAACAAATATTGAACAGATTAATTGCAGTGCATGAATACTGTAAGCACTCAATATCATTCTGATTCCGAAATGATTAACATTAAAAAATTGCATCATTTGATTTCCTTGTCTTTCTCCCTCTTGTTTAATTCTGTTTCCCTTTTCACCAAGGATGCACTTCTCTATTTACAGGACCACAATAAACACTAGACAAAAATAATCAGCATATGGCTGCCTAAGATTTTCATTAACTGGAGATCTCAAATCCACAATTTATTTCCTTTATCAGTTTACAGTAGGGAAAAAGTAGTAGTCCAGTAGAAAAATTAGTTAGAATGGAGGAGTGAGGGAACAGTTGGAAGGAGGGAGGGAATACGTAGCAAATAAGAGAGAGAACCTATAGTCAACAAAGACACTCCACACAGAGATATCGTAATGTAAGGAATGGAAATTATGACAAATGATGTTCCTCCAGACTGTTAAGTCCGAGGTAAATGTGTAAACAATAACGTAGGAGGGATGGTCAAATAATAAACAAAGAGATGAGGTCTTTGCTTAGTTAAGTTTAGTTCAGGAAACATTCAATAGCCTGTACTACTAATAATATATAATAATGTGTTAATCTGTTATGATGCCAATATATCATTTACTGCATAAAAAGATATGCAAATATGCATGAGGAATTTTCAAATTTATTCCTAGAAATATTTGCCCTATTTTTGCTCTAAAAATACAATATAGCACCACCTTTCATTATACACAATTTAAGACCAAGTCTGGATCTCTCATGAGGAAACTTCACAAATTTGTCCTCATATTTTAAGGGGAAAAACACTTCAAAATATCAGCCTAAATAATTAATCCAATGTGAAAATTTGGGCCATGATTCTGGTAATATGCAGTTATGATATTCTGCATGTACAGCATTTAAACATACACATACACTAATTGTCACTCGCTCTGTCCCACTGCAGCCGCTTAATGCCTGAGTGTTAAGTAGTGTGCAGTGGAGTGAGTAAGAAGTTTATGAAACACCGTTTTGAGATTCGTAGCATGCTTTGGTCATTATGCCCAAGTGCACAGCTTCTAACCTTTGATTGGTGCCAAAGATCTCCTTGCTTTGATCATTTCTATGTTGCAATAAATACATAAATGCAGTGTAAATGAACATGTCATAAAAACAGTGGCATTGTGCCACTTAATTATTAATATCCCTTTGTGGATTATTTTCTTTGAATTATCAAACTGGTGCTGTTAACGAAAGGATGTGGGTTTTAAGGGAGAGGGTAAGGAGTCATTCCAATTCCGGGAGCGGAAAGACTTACCTTAGGGGGAAAAAAGGACGGGTATACACTCGCGCACACACACACATATCCATCCACACATATACAGACACAAGCAGACATATTTAATGGTGCCGAGTCTTTAAATATGTCTGCTTGTGTCTGTATATGTGTGGATGGATATGTGTGTGTGTGTGTGCGCGCGAGTGTATACCCGTCCTTTTTTCCCCCCTAAGGTAAGTCTTTCCGCTTCCGGGATTGGAATGACTCCTTACCCTCTCCCTTAAAACCCACATCCTTTCGTCTTTCCCTCTCCTTCCCTCTTTCCTGATGAGGCAACAGTTTGTTGCGAAAGCTTGAACTTTGTGTGTATGTTTGTGTGTCTGTCGACCTGCCAGCACTTTCATTTGGTAGGTCACATCATCTTTGTTTTTAGATATATATTTCCTACGTGGAATTATTTATATATATATATATATATATATATATATATATATATATATATATATATATATAATGGAAGGAAACATTCCACGTGGGAAAAATTATATATAAAAACAAAGATGAGGTGACTTACCGAACAAAAACGCTGGCAGGTCGATAGACACACAAACAAACACAAACATACACACAAAATTCAAGCTTTCGCAACAAATTGTTGCCTCATCAGGAAAGAGGGAAGGAGAGGGGAAGACGAAAGGAAGTGGGTTTTAAAGGAGAGGGTAAGGAGTCATTCCAATCCCGGGAGCGGAAAGACTTACCTTAGGGGGAAAAAAGGACAGGTATACACTCGCACACACGCACATATCCATCCACACATACAGACACAAGCAGACATATTTAAAGACAAAGAGTTTGGGCAGAGATGTCAGTCGAGGCAGAAGTGTAGAGGCAAAGAAGTTGTTGAAAGACAGGTGAGGTATGAGTGGCGGCAACTTGAAATTAGCGGAGATTGAGGCCTGGCGGATGACGAGAAGAGAGGATGTACTGAAGGGCAAGTTCCCATCTCCGGAGTTCGGATAGGTTGGTGTTGGTGGGAAGTATCCAGATAACCCGGACGGTGTAACACTGTGCCAAGATGTGCTGGCCGTGCACCAAGGCATGTTTAGCCACAGGGTGATCCTCATTACCAACAAACACTGTCTGCCTGTGTCCATTCATGCGAATGGACAGTTTGTTGCTGGTCATTCCCACATAGAATGCGTCACAGTGTAGGCAGGTCAGTTGGTAAATCACGTGGGTGCTTTCACACGTGGCTCTGCCTTTGATCGTGTACACCTTCCGGGTTACAGGACTGGAGTAGGTGGTGGTGGGAGGGTGCATGGGACAGGTTTTGCATCGGGGGCGGTTACAAGGATAGGAGCCAGAGGGTAGGGAAGGTGGTTTGGGGATTTCATAGGGATGAACTAACAGGTTCCGAAGGTTAGGTGGACGGCGGAATGACACTCTTGGCGGAGTGGGGAGGATTTCATGAAGGATGGATCTCATTTCAGGGCAGGATTTGAGGAAGTCGTATCCCTGCTGGAGAGCCACATTCAGAGTCTGGTCCAGTCCCGGAAAGTATCCTGTCACAAGTGGGGCACTTTTGTGGTTCTTCTGTGGGGGATTCTGGGTTTGAGGGGACGAGGAAGTGGCTCTGGTTATTTGCTTCTGTACCAGGTCGGGAGGGTAGTTGCGGGATGCGAAAGCTGTTTTCAGGTTGTTGGTGTAATGATTCAGGGATTCCGGACTGGAGCAGATTCGTTTGCCACGAAGACCTAGGCTGTAGGGAAGGGACCGTTTGATGTGGAATGGGTGGCAGCTGTCATAATGGAGGTACTGTTGCTTGTTGGTGGGTTTGATGTGGACGGACGTGTGAAGTTGGCCATTGGACAGGTGGAGGTCAACGTCAAGGAAAGTGGCATGGGATTTGGAGTAGGACCAGGTGAAACTGATGGAACCAAAGGAGTTGAGGTTGGAGAGGAAATTCTGGAGTTCTTCTTCACTGTGAGTCCAGATCATGAAGATGTCATCAATAAATCTGTACCAAACTTTGGGTTGGCAGACTTGGGTAACCAAGAAGGCTTCCTCTAAGCGACCCATGAATAGGTTGGCGTACGAGGGGGCCATCCTGGTACCCATGGCTGTTCCCTTTAATTGTTGGTATGTCTGGCCTTCAAAAGTGAAGAAGTTGTGGGTCAGGATGAAGCTGGCTAAGGTGATGAGGAAAGAGGTTCACAGTGAAGAAGAACTCCAGAATTTCCTCTCCAACCTCAACTCCTTTGGTTCCATCAGTTTCACCTGGTCCTACTCCAAATCCCATGCCACTTTCCTTGACGTTGACCTCCACCTGTCCAATGGCCAACTTCACACGTCCGTCCACATCAAACCCACCAACAAGCAACAGTACCTCCATTATGACAGCTGCCACCCATTCCACATCAAACGGTCCCTTCCCTACAGCCTAGGTCTTCGTGGCAAACGAATCTGCTCCAGTCCGGAATCCCTGAATCATTACACCAACAACCTGAAAACAGCTTTCGCATCCCGCAACTACCCTCCCGACCTGGTACAGAAGCAAATAACCAGAGCCACTTCCTCGTCCCCTCAAACCCAGAATCCCCCACAGAAGAACCACAAAAGTGCCCCACTTGTGACAGGATACTTTCCGGGACTGGACCAGACTCTGAATGTGGCTCTCCAGCAGGGATACGACTTCCTCAAATCCTGCCCTGAAATGAGATCCATCCTTCATGAAATCCTCCCCACTCCGCCAAGAGTGTCATTCCGCCGTCCACCTAACCTTCGGAACCTGTTAGTTCATCCCTATGAAATCCCCAAACCACCTTCCCTACCCTCTGGCTCCTATCCTTGTAACCGCCCCCGATGCAAAACCTGTCCCATGCACCCTCCCACCACCACCTACTCCAGTCCTGTAACCCGGAAGGTGTACACGATCAAAGGCAGAGCCACGTGTGAAAGCACCCACGTGATTTACCAACTGACCTGCCTACACTGTGACGCATTCTATGTGGGAATGACCAGCAACAAACTGTCCATTCGCATGAATGGACACAGGCAGACAGTGTTTGTTGGTAATGAGGATCACCCTGTGGCTAAACATGCCTTGGTGCACGGCCAGCACATCTTGGCACAGTGTTACACCGTCCGGGTTATCTGGATACTTCCCACCAACACCAACCTATCCGAACTCCGGAGATGGGAACTTGCCCTTCAGTACATCCTCTCTTCTCGTCATCCGCCAGGCCTCAATCTCCGCTAATTTCAAGTTGCCGCCACTCATACCTCACCTGTCTTTCAACAACTTCTTTGCCTCTACACTTCTGCCTCGACTGACATCTCTGCCCAAACTCTTTGTCTTTAAATATGTCTGCTTGTGTCTGTATGTGTGGATGGATATGTGCGTGTGTGCGAGTGTATACCTGTCCTTTTTTCCCCCTAAGGTAAGTCTTTCCGCTCCCGGGATTGGAATGACTCCTTACCCTCTCCTTTAAAACCCACTTCCTTTCGTCTTCCCCTCTCCTTCCCTCTTTCCTGATGAGGCAACAATTTGTTGCGAAAGCTTGAATTTTGTGTGTATGTTTGTGTTTGTTTGTTTGTGTGTCTATCGACCTGCCAGCGTTTTTGTTCGGTAAGTCACCTCATCTTTGTTTTTTTTATATATATATATATATATATATATATATATATATATATATATTTTGCAGAATATCAGTACGAGAACATCGTTAAAATAAAGCTGAACATATATGTGGGTCAGGTTGATATATTACATACTCATCTTACTTACTATTTTTGCATAAAATAATGTGTTTTTGACCAGGATTTCAAAACACAATGGGCAGACATGACCACTGCTACCCCTTCTCTTCTCACAAATAGGAGAGCTCTGGTTGTCACTCCAGTGTACAGTACTTGGCATTCGAGCATTAACTGGCTGTAGTGGTGTTACGAACAACTGTTTCACACAGCAATTTACAAATTGTATTTTCAAGTAATTACTGGGTACTATCAGAAATATGGTCTACATTTTTGTGAGAGATCAATTACTGGAACTGATGTCTTGCAAGTGTGCTTTTTTTTCCTTCTTAAAATATGAGGCTCATTTGATGACGTTCCTTTGTCAGTTACCTTTACAGTGCCTGCAAGACTGCATCACCAATTCAGTTTCTTTTTTTTCCTTCTTAATTTTCTTTCAGTATTTTGTCTTGTCTTCAAATATTGCTTAAATGTGCAGTTACGCCTGCCTTTCAATTTTTCTCAGCATTGATCTAATACTTTTTTTTTTCCATTTTCGTGATACCTTCATTTTTTTACTGATTTTATGTTTAATATTTCTTAGTCATATGTGTATTTTGGCCATATTGCTGTCTGTTAGTTATGAATATTTGTATTTATATCGACTTTCTATTACAAACATCTCTCGAGTGAAATGTGGGGTCTATCTTGTAACCTTACTCTGACTTTTTTTGTTTTGAAGGCGATTTCTAGTCCTGCTTATTCTGTTGGTCTGGCACCTGGGAACAAGCATCTAAAAAATAGAGATGCTGGCCAGTTGTTCATTTACTACTGTTGTGTGTGTCTAATGGCAAGGGGCGGAAGGATGGTGAAACAACAAGCAGGTAACAAGGTGTTGGACATCCACATCTCATCACAGAATGTGAAGCTTGTTGGCTTGTCTGCTCTGTAAAGCAGGATAGGTAGCAATCTATGACCAATCTGAAGACTAAGTACAATGCTGGTGGAGGCACAAGTGTTTTGGAACACACTGTTCAGTGCACATTAATGAACATGGGGCCCCCCTGGGGACAACCCACGAGTGTTCCCATGCTGACCCAGTGACACTATGAATTGTGACTGAAATGGCCATGGGATGATCAATATGGACCAGGGATCAATGGAAACGCGTTGCCTGGTAGGACGAATCACATTCCTTAATGCACCAAGTCAATGGTCACATACAGATATGCCAACATCCAGGCAAATGATTACTCTGAACACGAACTATGCCATGGACGCAGCCCGGTCAGGCAGTATTATGCTATTGGGAGCGACATCCATAACATATTTATTGTCTGTGGGTGGATAAATAAAATAGTAAAATAAATAAATAAATAAATTTTGCTTGGGCTTCCATTGGACCTGCAGAAGTAATCAAAGGCAGAATGACGGCATTTAATATAATGAAAATCAGCTAAGTAACAATGCCCATCACATGATCTTCACAACATACTATGGCAAAATTTTCAACATCAATGTGTTCCAAATTGTTTAGACTTTCAGAACTGTTGATACACGTTTTAATATGACATTTTCTTCTGCATGCGATTATCGGACACGCTTTTCAGTGACTACATGAGTAATGTATTTCCTGCAGTCGAGCCACAACCTCTAATAGACATAGTTAACAGTGACATATCAGATGAATTCTCACTTTAAAAGGGCATGTTGCAATTCTTCTCTTGATGAACCACATAACCTGCCAGATGGAAGACCAAACATTCCTTTGCTGAGTTGCTTTCAAAAATCTACAGTGACAGTTGTGTATTGGTTTGAGCTTCTGCGGCGATACTTGGAACACGCAGCATTTTCTTAATTCTATTTTCCAGTTCCAAAACTCTCAGTTCTTTTGCTAAAAGTCTTATTAACGTCAACATGTGGCTCAGATATGATATCCACAAAAATTACAGGAACGTGCACAAACTCTAGCTCTGAGCACTATGGGACTTAACATCTATGGTCATCAGTCCCCTAGAACTTAGAAGTACTTAAACCTAACTAACCTAAGGACAGCACACAGCACACAGTCATCACGAGGCAGAGAAAATCCCTGACCCCGCCGGGAATCGAACTCGGGCGTGGGAAGCGAGAACGCATGCACAAACTGACGCAATGGGTGATCAGAGATCACATAATGTGAAATTACAGGCAAGTGAAGCCTGACTAAATTTTGTCGTCAGAAAATAGCTGAATTCTTTTTCTACAGTTATTTAGGTATTATAAACTACTTTTAACAATTACTCTAAGTTCTCTCTGAAGCAAGGTGTTCATTTTATTGGCAGGATGACTATAGATTTCATTATTGTTCTGTGGGTGTCTGAATTTTTGTACAAAGTGCTTTAGGAAAAAAGAGTAAGGTGTCTCCACTAAACCATTCATATCCCTTATGAATATGGACGTTTCTCATGTGACAGGATTAGCCGTTATTTCTTGAAGCCCAGGGTATGCCCAATTTTCATGTATGTTTCTGACAAAAGAATATTAATAATCCCTTATCAATGATTCCATCTAGTGCCTAACCGCAAAGCAGCCAAGCGTGCTATCTCATACACACCAATTACACATGCCCACACATGCTTTTCCTCCCTACCGGAAGGTCATGCCACACAGTGGAAGGAAAATAAAAACCACATGCAGCAGTCTCTCTCTCTCTCTCTCTCTCTCTCTCTCTCTCTCTCTCTCTCTCTGTGTGTGTGTGTGGTACAGTCTTATAGCTTGTAATTCTCTGAAGAATTTTACACTTTCCTTCTAAGAGCTGCTTTTACTGTAAGTTATTTTGGAACGGGCTATTCTCTGTTTATTTTGTAATCACAAAACTTCTAGTTTGTCACATCTCAACGACGCTTTTTAATTATTGCTGCATCCAGTACAAGTTCAACCTGTACACTTTCTTGGGCAGAAGAAATACTGGCAGACGCCGCAGTTTCTGGTGTATCACATAC
This sequence comes from Schistocerca serialis cubense, assembly GCF_023864345.2. Classification (NCBI taxonomy): domain Eukaryota; kingdom Metazoa; phylum Arthropoda; class Insecta; order Orthoptera; family Acrididae; genus Schistocerca; species Schistocerca serialis. The sequence continues at coordinate 433,915,682 of NC_064639.1, forward strand.
TCTGTGACATGATCTATTTTACACTTTGCTGGAGATTATCTTTCTGTAATATTTTCAATAGGCTTTCTTGGCAAACTGAGATTTAAATGAGAAAGAGCTCCTGCTTTTAGAAACAATTTTTCTCTTGGAATTTCAACCTGCTTACCGTTGATGATAAACAAGTCTGCTTTCTTTACAGTTTCCTCTGTGAAATGAGAATTTTACACAAAACAATTGAGTTAGATATCTGCCTTTTACAGAATTTCTCTCAGCCATTTCAAAAATTCCATTTGAGACCTGAGACTTTACTTTCTCTGTAATTCCATCTGCAGGTTGGAATGAAATGTGTGTTTTTTTTTTTATTATTATTATTCTCTTTTAAATGTAACTAGAAGATCTAAGTTACTTTGTTACAACAAGCTTTTTATATTCAGTGTTCATATACAACACTGTAAACAAAAACACCACTGAGAATTTCAACAGACTTACCCAATTAAATAAAATCATCCAACATGAGTCTCTGTTGAGAGAGTTGTTTGACGTTTACAGGAAAGCCACCTGCCCTATATTAACAGTGTTAACATGTGGCATGACAGTGCATTTCCTCCGTTCTATTTACTACTTCCAACACGATAAATATATGTATCTCAAGGCCACGATTGTGGTGCAGTAGTTTGAGGAGCACGATACTGAACACATGTTTATGTCTTGGCCACCAAATTTGCCTGATCTGAACCCAATGGAACACATGTGGATCTGGGGGTACCATTGGGCACCAGCTCCATGTCAAAAAATCACCAGCTTGTAATTTATAGGAGTTGCAACAACTGTGCTTAGACATCTGGTGCCACATACCTCCAGAAACAGGGCAAGGATTTGTCACACTCATGCCATGCAGAATTGTTGCTGTATTGCATCAAAAGGTAGAAAAACACTATCAAGCAGGTGATCACAATATTATATCTGATCAGTGTATACACTGTCCATCCAAAGAGTTTAGACTGGTTTATTCCTGGCTTATAAGGGATGTCAGGGCAGTAGCCATGGTAGCAGCTAGAACTAATAACTCTAAACAACAGATGTGCATTTGATCAGTCAGTTGTGAGCAGGCAGTGTTAAGCAGTGGACTTGTGGTTGTAGTGTGGCAGTTGTTGTGACACAAATTGCAATGGAGCAACATCTCTAAATTGAGTGTTAAAAATATTCTCCATAATGTTTTTAAGAATAGAATACTACATGCAAAGCATGTCCTCCACACTTTGACACCTGAACGAAAAACAATCATGTGTTGATATCTGCCAAAACTTAATTGAAATGCAAAACATGGACAATTCTTTTCTGAAGAAAATGATCACAGATGATTATCAATATGAACCTTCCACCAAAAGACTAAAGATATTCACATGAAGGTCATCTGACAACGAAACTTACATTCAAGCCAATGTGAGATGCAAATAGAACAACATCCCAAAGACAAACTTTTCTGACCATTTCATATGCATGTATGAATGTTCTGTGCATTGTACTCAAGCAGGGGTAGACTATGTAGCATACCTGAAGTATTAAAACTACTATCTTAAATTTTCTTTATTTTTTTTTATTCATCCAGTTTTGAAACTTTTTGCACTAAAGGATTACCTATAGAACATTCTTTTAAGGAATAGAAGGAACTAAAGATATTATTCAATTTTTAAAATTTTTTTATTACCTAAGATCCTTCAGATCAGTGGCTAAGTTGTAAATGATTTTTATATCTACACAGTTCACTTTTATTTGTTTCATGTTAACACTGATTGAGATACAGAGTAGGTTGTTATTCTTTCTAGTGATAGAGATGTTTGACAGTTTGGTCACATTAAATCTCATAAGTGAATAAATGTACCGTAGAGCTGTTGTTGCCATGAGCAGCTGTTTAAAAATTCCTGCTTACAAGATGTTGGAGGCTAGACAATATAAAACCCTTATTCCAAGAGACTAAGCAATTAATAAATTGCATGAAGCTACCAGGCAAGATTAAAATTGTGTGCGGGCAAGGGCTCTACCAACTGAGCTACCCAAAGCACGACTCACAACTGATCCTCGAAACTTTATTTCCACCAGTACCTCATCTCCTACCTTCCAAACTTCACAAAAGTCTCAGTCCGACACACAGTTTTCATCTGCCAGGTAGTTTCATAATGGTGCACACACTGTTGCAGAGTGAAAAATTCATTCTGGAATAAATTACATTCATTATAATGAGTTGTTTCAAATTATGATGCCATAATTAAGACATTAATGGATAAAAACAGAAAATTAAGCTAATTTCTGACCTCACCACATCAGAATTTAAGGTCTGTAAATCATTTTCACTTTAAGTACTTTTCAACACGCTCACCCAAATAACTTACCAAGTGGATTTTATTTATCCATATTTCCTCACATATTACTGTTAAAGGAAGTCCACATTTTTTGTGATACCAAATTAAACAAAACGTATTTCGCTAGCTTCAGAAAGAACACAGAATCAACTCCCAATTTTCTACAATGTGTCACTTACTTCTCCTTGTATTCAGGCATAAATTTACATGTAACAATAACGAAAATGAGCTTGGCTGACCAACAGCAATTTCTCACTGAGTATACACTCCCCCAGAACTGCTTAAAAAACCATTCCGTACCACATTCCTACGACCATAATAATTGAGTATTTCTAAAACTATGAAAACCACATGTCAGTGCTTTAGACTAGTTGTACAAAATACCAAAAATGTTTGTGTATCTTTCCATGCATTGATTGCATTTTGCGGTTTGTTAGTCAAAATTCAAACTGCGATAAACTGGAAATTCTATTTTGGGAGTGTTATGCAACTCCTCTTGCATACAGGATTCTCACCAGTACCTTAATAATGTGTAAATGATGATGATTATGAGTTTTGGGGATGCGCTCAACTACACGGTCATCAGCGCCCATACAAATTCCCAATTTTTACACAGTCCAATCTAGCCACTGTCATGAATGACGACGATGAAATGATGAGGACAACACAAACGCCCAGTCCCTGGGCAGAGAAAATCCCCAACCTAATAATGTGTAAAATTGACAGCTGGTTACTGATATATCTCTTGCTCTCTTATTCATAGAGGGATTCAACAATGGTGTAATTAAACATGTCTGTGCACCCATGGATGACACATCTGCAGTGACAAGCAATCTTTGACTAGTATGTTGCATGTATTAATAAGGGAATGCCCCAATATGACTAGTAAAAGCCTCTTCTGAAGCTTTTTATGCATGAAAAATACATCAAAAGAAACACTATATCAAAATTTTAGCTGCTAAGATAAACTTTTTAAAAAAATGTTGAAAGCTGCCAAAATAATAAGTCAACATGTGGATGGTGAAATGTATACCCCTCACTTTAACTGTAGCAGACAGCACATGTGCAACACAGTAAGCAAATAACACAGCTCACAACTGCAATTTCTCAAGAGAATTCAGTTTTCATTGGTAGTTTCACAGACACAGTTATTCACAGTTACTTTTTGCTTATATATGTGTTAAAAATGGAGGTAAAACTGAATTAATTTACTCGTATATGCTTCCTAACAGCATCTATCTTTGTGCAGGTTTCAGGGTTTCACAATACCATGATATCAAATTACAGTTTTGAACCTCACAAAGTTAGAATAAGAAGAATGTGGTTTGCAACTGAAATCATCTACTTCTCCTGAAGACTTACATATGAGTTGTTAGTTAATTTCTTGGACATTCGTTTGAATGATATCGACATTTCATTAGGAATTGTGCAAACATTAGAAGAAAGAGGACATAACTCTAATGATTCCATAAATTGTGGTTCCAATGATGATTGTTGTACAACTAAAAACCCATGGAAAAAATACAGTACCTTCCTATCCCAAAGAAAACATGGAGAGTTTTCAGTGACAAAGGAAGGCTGTAAATTTTTTGGTTAAATGACGGAGGGAAAGAAGTTTAAAATTAAGTTGTCAGCAAAGCCAGTTTCATTCTGTAAACTCTGAACATGAAGTGTATAAATGGGAGAAAGATTTACATGCAGTACAAAATATGGGCCAAAATGAAACTTGCAAAAGTGTGAAGGAAAAACTATTCAAAAGATTTAGAATTGCTTATGACAGTCTATGCACAGTTACCAAGGGAGATCTACTAGACTAGGCCATCTGAATTGCAAGTAAGATGAACATTACTGACTCCCGTGCTTCTTCAACTTGGTCAAACAGATTCAAAGAATTATAAAGAAAAGGAAGTGGCAAAATTATGGAGTTTACTTATGTGTAGATGAGATGTCATTAACAGGTACTACTATTGACAAATTCATTGTTTCTCGCTATTCCCCAAAATGCTGTGTTTAAAACCAGCCAGTCATATTTCATGCAAGAACCGAGTGCAAACTGCTGATTATCATTTCAAGTGCAAAAAAGGACAGACTCACTTGTGTAGTCAATGAATGATATGACACATTCGTATAAAACAATGCCAGTGTTAAGTACCAGTTTTTTTTTTTGTTTTTTTATGTCTGTCTTAAGGAAACTCAAGACAAATTAGAGCCAAAACTTAAAAAAAGACTGTTCAGATACAAAAATCTTTTAATCGATGCAGCAAAACCTTGAAAAATTAAGAAAAACACTTTTCAATACTACATCTGAAATGTCTTCTTACCAGAAAATAATTAATTGCTTTTGTTGGACTTTTGGCCTGGACATAACAACACCTGGACAAATTTGAATTCCACCTTGAACTAAATGTAAGTCTGCCCCTCAATAAAGAAATTTTTCGACAGCTTAGGACATTTTTCAGAAAATTATTGGACAATATAATTTCTGATAGCCCTTTGTCATTTCAGGTTTACAGCGAACAGTAATGTTAAACTAGATCATTTGTGCGAATCTGATCAAGTGTGCCTGGCACACAGCATAACATGCAGAAAAACAGCCATGACCAGTTGTTACTCCATCCCAGTTCTGTGTAACTGAAAACTAGTAATTGCAGCATGTCGTCTATACAGTGAGTAGAAACCTATTTTTTCCTTATTTGATGATATTCCAGTAACGTATCAGTTTTTCCAACTGGCTATGGCAAAATTTTCACAGTTTTCCCAGTTTTTCTGACTGTTGCTCTGCACCTGCTTAACATTCCTGCCCACACTATAACAACATTTGTCCGAGCCAGCTGAACAGTCAGTAGCAGAGTGCACTGCTGTAAATAAACAACACACAGCCAAAGAGAGCAGCCCACTGTCTTACGCTGTCAGCAATGGTTCACTGTATTCCTCTTCTCAATACAAGGGCCTTAGTCTCAATTTTAATCAGCCACATAAGTCCAGTTAAGGTGGTCTCATTTATGATCAGTAGCATCTGAGCTGTGGACTCACCCTCATCACGAAATTCCAAGACAATGACTGACAGTTCTGGAATTAACGTATAACCAAGTAAACAGAATCCTTCCTTTCCTTGTAGTAGCTGACCCCTCAGCAGAAACTATTTTTGGCCGTGATGCATTTTCCATCCAAAACTTTGCCCACGTAATTCAGAACATTGTTCCATGTGCAGAAAGATCAGTTGTGTCTGCATTATGGCCCCCTTTTTTTTTCTTCAGGACTGGAAACGGCATCCAATTTTTTTTTTTTTTTTTTTACCAACATTATGTCAAAAGAGTTGGCTGTACTGACCATTTTCAAAGCCTGCCCAACAACTTTAGACTTGTGGGATGAGGTTAATGTAGAAACGTAT